>NC_142752.1:7054500-7382500 GCF_051943395.1 Hippocampus bargibanti
TTTAATGTATTTCTATTCCTTTGGGTGGGGTAAAAATATGTATTTATTTTAAAAAATGGAGGAGGGTGACTGAAACATTTTATTTTATTCTTTCTGCCATATTTGAATATAGTGCAATGACACATCCACACCAGTAGGTGACAATGGTGCTCACAATATTCTTTGGGGGTTTAATTGTGTCAAATTGATGCATTTTCTTTTTGCATGCCTGCCTTGCTCAGGCGTTCCCGCTGTTGTCTGCGGCACGATGAAATTCTTAGGAAGGTCCAGAAGAATGGTTTGGCGAGTGTTCAGCGTGGATCATTAACAAACCGCAGCAGTGTTTTGGTCTCATCGATTTTACTGCGCCCTCGAAATGTCTCTCAAAAGAATACGAGCCAAGCTTCAACACCCCTCAATGATTCTTGCTCTTGAAATATTCCGGAAAAATTATCAGTACTGGTCTGTTGGAGTTTTACATTCCCAATTGTCCTCATTCATTCTCTGCAAGCGAATTGAAAAGTGCTCTCGGGTCGTTTGAACAATGCGACGCAGTGTTTTGGAAATTTTTGCTGATTGTGAGAGTAAATCTTTGTATTAGGCGCTATTCGGTCCCATGAGATTACAATTGGGATTTGAAACGCGGAGCTCATAGCTGTTAATCGCCTTGCCGCGGCCTGGTTGGCGTCGTCGGGACCGTTTTGTGCAGCATCATTGCATCCAATGTTTAATGTTCAAAGCTCGCGGTCCATGCTCCAAGACTTACAATAGTCGTTCCAGTCATGGAATTGTTAAATGAAACAGAACCATTTTTTTTGGGGGGGGGGGGGGGGCAGTCTCTGTGTCTATACTCTGTTTTGAATCAAGAATCGGTAATCAAGCGCAAATTGACAAAAGTGTCCGAACATGTGATTCTGAACGGTATTCTGTTGACAGATAAAGCCCTTGTTTTTGCAAATACCATTTGCATGAAGCATTTTGTCATCTGCAGAATGGTCTGGGTGATGGATTAAGCCTTGTCGTTATGAGTCAGAATGGAATGAAATGGAGAGAAAAATCACAACAGAGACTAACTACAAATCCAATACAGTACACAATATTTGGCGAGAATGAAATCGGAGGATATGGATGGAACAAGGCCTCAACCAGAAACTTATCGACACTGCAAGTCTGGTATGGTCCGTGATGAAGTACCATGCTAACAAATAAAAATTACAAAATAAAAAAATAAAAACACCAAAAATAAAAACAATAAACATTTATAAAAAAAATGCAAATTTAAAATGTTAAAAATTTTAAACAATTAAAAATTAAAAAAGTAACATTAAAATATGTAAAAAAGGACAAATAAGTAAAAAATAAATTAAAATTAAAATTAAAAAAAACGAACTCAAATAAAAATTTTACATTTTAATTTACATTAAAAATGAAAATAAATAATTAAATTAAAAATACAAATTAAAATAAAAGAATAAGTAGATAAATAAAGTATTAATAAAATAAGTACAACAAGGCCGCATGACTTAGTTCCTCTCCCTCCCGGCAAACTGGTGTTTTCGTGTTTATTACGTTTGTCAAAGTCATTATGAGTGCCTTGCACGCTGGGTCCCAGAGGACAGTAATTTCATCTGTGCTGTATGTCATGTATATTAGCATATTTGACAATAAGGCTGACTTTGACTTTACTTCACCAAATACTCTATCAAGGTATGGCTCACTAAATTTTAGGTAATGCGTTTCGAAGTCACACGTTTTGAGGCCTGAGGAAGGTTGAGGACTAAAAAAATAGTCGGTGATCTCAATATGCATGTTCCCGTTTTAGTCAAGACATTTAAACACGTTGAACTGTCAACTGGGCAGGAAAAAAAGGAAGAGAGCCAACGCTTCCTCTTTTGCGCACGCGTCCTCTGACACGTTACTCACGTGTGGCGGGGGAGGTTATCACGTAAATGATGACCCGGGCTTATTATGGAAGACGATCATACATTGCTGTCGGGTGTTGTTTTTTGTTTATGATTGTCAATAATCATTCTCTCTCACACACACATACACACACAAAAACAAGATTCAAGGTCAAAGGTGAACAACTGTGGGAACGGGGTAGTACCGCAGCACCAACGTGTCGCCCCTCTGACGAATAAGCCGGTAACATAAACAAACACTCATATACACAGCGGCTCCGGACAATGCAACCCATGAGGAGCGCACAATAACCGCCCGTCCGCACGACACGGCGACTGAAACAATACGACACGCTAAAACAACACGGGAGCTCAGGACTAAGCTAGCGGGGCCGAGAGGCGAAGTTTGAGGCAACACTGTTTGCTGGAGACAGACGGGTGCACGCGCACATGCACATGCAACATGTCTAAAACAAATATGTGTCTACAATATGAATAAAATATGAAACAAACAACTTTAGCCTTCCTACTTCTTCAATGAAAAAAAATAAGCCAGCAAATGAAAAAAAATACCTTTTCCATTTCAAAATGAGTCTCACCCAGGTGCCGTTTACGATCGTCCTTCAATCTGTTGGCCTCGAACTCTGCCATGATTTTTTTGCCATTGCAGATGATTGCCGAAATCGTCGACTTTGCCAATTCCTCGTCTCGCAAAGCTATGTGGTTGTTTAAACTATGCGGAATGGAACTCGCTTCGTTTGTTGTTTAGTTTGACCTCAAACTTGAGTTGACCACTGCGCAGACAATGCTCACATTTTTGAACGACTTATATCCTGTAAAAAAAGTCTATCAAATCTTTTTAAGTCATTCACTGCCATTCACAAATTTATTTGGGAATTGAAAATATGACTTAGAGCACCATTCCCGAATATGTTCGGGCTTTCTTTTTTTCTTATTTGGGTGCCGATAAAGTGTTTTTCCCTTCCACAAGGGGGGAGCATTTCTTTTTTTTTTCATCTTAGCGCTTTGTTCGAGCTTCAGCTGTTGTTAAAGCGCTATATAAATCAATATGTTTGTATTGTTTTGCATTTTGGACAGCCGCCCCCATTTCAAACTTAGATAACTCCAGACCCATATAATTTAGGAATTAACTTTTTTTCTGAGGAAAGAAGAGAGTCCAGTGTTTATTACACCACAATGAATGTTTAGTAGTCCGAAAACTCAATATTCTGTTGGCCCTGGAATTTGAGTGACAATGACAAAAACCCTGGCACAGGAGTGGACACATCTTTGCACATCGTCTGGCAGTGAATGAGTTAAATGATGGCTGCAATATAGCACCGTAATCATGACGAAGAAAACCAGCCATTTTTGTTCCTAAAATGTTGTTTGTGTATTTTCGGCAGTTTGACCAGCGTGTGGTTTGTATCCTAATAGGGGTCTCCCTCAGACTTGGGTCTGGGCCGCAGCCACCTGACGAGCTTTGGTGACCAGATGACTTGAAATCCTGCATGCTGCCTGCCATAAATCTCCCGAGACATGTAAACACACGCACACACACAAGCACACTGCAAGTGGGATGGATCAGCAGACATTCAGCGGACACAAACGCACACACTAGCCTAACCACACAAACAAATACACACCAGCTGGATGGCAGCCCAATGACCAGGGCGAAAGGAAAATATCAAAATCATGCGGTGCATTGCAAACATTCATGCCCAGTGCATGGAAAATTCCCATCCCCGTCAAGCACGCAAAAGCGGCCTGTAGTCTCAGACTGCCCTCGTGTGCCCAAGATGCGAACTGCAGCAGTCAGGAAAATATTTGCTAACTTTCAGCAAGCTGATGCTAATTCAAATCACAATAATAATAATATTAATAATATATTTCCTAAGCGCCTTTCAAAACTCTCAAGGACACTTTACAGTCATGTAATTTTTTGTGCGGGTGAGCAACGGCAGCCATTCACGCCATCGTTCACTCTACTCGGAAGCCACACACTCAATGTAGCTCAACTTTCCCTAGTGCAGCAATAACAGGGCCAAGCACTCATCGTTTTTTATGCAAATAACATAAAAATGTTTATTGTTTTTTTAATTGTAAAGTGTCCTTGGGTGCTTTGAAAGGTGCTTGTGAAATTAAATGTATTATTATTATTATTATAATAAATGAAATGTATTATTATCATTATTATCAAAATGTCAACTTTCGTTAACATGCCCACTTTCACTCCGACTACGGAGTTGTTAAGTGTTACAATATAATACAATACATATTGATTTATATAGCGCTTTAACAACAGGTGAAGCTGGAACAAAGCGCTGAACATGATCAACAATCACATACAGGAAATGAAGCAGTCACAAAGATAGTAGAATGCTCCAGGGGGAAAAAACAACATATTATGCAAGGGTAGCAAGGGGAAGCAAACCGAAAGCTTTAAACATCCAGACAAAAGCCAAGTCATTGACTGTACGAGCTAAACAGTAACATGTCAGAACATCATTTACGAACGCATCCATTGGCTGAGCCTTTTATGTGGATGTAAAACATTGCTGAGGCACCGCATATTCGCGTAAACAGCTTGAACATTTTGCCCAATATTGCTGCACGGCCAAAATGCCGAAGCAGATTGATAAAGCTGTTCGTCATCTAAACCTCATGTGTGATTGACGCAAAAACAGCTGCCGGATGTCACAGACCTGATGTGCCACCGTCACGTTCAAAAACGGTACTCAGGTGTGATTAACAACATTAATAATGGCCCCGTTCCATTACTACCCCAATAAAGCGGCTTGCTAATGCTTGCCAGAGCTTTGGGAACGTAGGCCTTAAATCCAACAGCGTTATTTATTGGGCTTGCGGTTTTCATGCAAGTCAAAATGTTGCGGCGGGTCGATAAAAGTGATTCACGTCGTGCCCGGGGGCGACTCGTGAGAAATAGTATCTCATGTTAAATGGGTTGTGTCTGAAGAAAAGAAAAAAAAGACAGCAAATCAACTGATTTATGATTGTGCAAACGTGGGTTTCCACTGGCAGCGTTAAAAAAACAACAGAAAGGAGGATTGAATGCATTCTTGGGAGACGCGTTCACTGAGGAAGCATTAGAGGGGCCGTCCTAAATCATTTTCGAGGAATGTAATTTTATCTGCGGGTTGCTGTATAAATATCGGAGAGGCTTGTTTATTTAGCAGAAGGCTGCAAAGCAGCTCTGCGAAACTTCAGAATTTGAGTTCATTCCACTCACAAGTCATTTAAAATCAACGTTAAATGGAAACATTTTAATTTGATTATAGTTTAACTGTGGATGGGCAATCGAGGGTGTTAATTCATGGTGCCACGAGAACGACGAAGAACATCTCATATAAAAGCAAAGCGGCGCATGCGGCAAAATGTCATTTTGGACTCTGGAACCAAGTGGATGTTTTCTCGATATGGGCTTGGAAGTGGCTCTGGATTTTCACACAGCCTAGCCGATGGTCATATCATCGGGAAAGAGACTTGGTGTTATTAACTCATTCTCTGCCATTCCCAAATTTATTCGGGAAGTGAAAATATGACATGGAGCGCCATTCCCGAATTTGTTTGAGTTTTGTTTTTTCATACTTAGGTGCCGATAAAGCACTGGGCCGTCCTCTGGCACTGTTTTTCCCCTTCCACAAGGGGCATCATTTCCCTTTTTTCCATGTAAGTGCTTTGTTCCAGCTTCAGCTATTGTTAAAGGACAACCGACGTCTCCGTACAAGTTGTGTCCATAATTTGTAAAATGGCTTTAAATGACTTCTACTGAGCGTATTTTAATAAGATTCCACCGCATATAGCTATATTTTACGTTGTAAGACTCGCTCTGAATATTCAGGAAGTCTTGTTTTTGAGTTGGTGACGAGTCCGTACGTGACGTCACGAAAGGACCGCCCCTGACCGAAAAAAGACACATTGTAGCAGTCCTTCCATCACGTCAATGTATTTTGCTGTACATGTTTGGTCTGAGAACCGTGTTGCACCCAAAAGCTGCCAGAAGAGGGCATCCAAGCTCCATATAAGGAATTTATTAGCCTGTGGATACAGAGTTGGCCACTGGAGGTCGCCATTTTGTGCCTCTTTTTTTGGGGGTGAGATATTTTTCCCCAATGTTGCCTCAAAATGGCACATTTTATTCTTTAAAAAAAAACCAAAATGGTTTAAAAAAACAAAAAAGTGACGTCGGTGGCCTTTAAAGCGCTATATAAAACAATATATATGTATTGCATAGTATTTTGGACAGCCAACCCCATTTCAAGATCAGATAACTCCAGATCTATATAATTTAGGAATTAACTCTTTTTTTCTGGCGGAAGAAGAGAGTCTAAGGTTTCTTAATCATAATAATAATAATAATAATAATAATAATAATAATAATAATACATTTAATTTACAAGAACCTTTCAAAGCAGCCAAGGACACTTTACAATTAAAAGAACAAGAAACACCAGAACAATAAAACCGATGAAAACGTTTCTTCAGCCGTCATAGCATAGTTTCGCTTGCATAGCAGAGTCCGGCACCGCCATGTCTGGACAGTAGGGATAAATATATATATATATATATATATATATAGGGCCTAAACTACCAGTAAGCCTTTAGTTTGCTGACGAAGTTTCTTGGATAATAAGCGAAACGTCCGACACCTTCAAAGAAGTACAGATGACGGCTGAAGAAACCTTTACATCGATGGACCAATCCTGTACGACTGAGAGGTTACACAGACAGAACAATAAAACCATAAATAAAATGACAAATAATAAAATAGCTGATGAAATTAAATTGTGAATGCAATTTTAAACAGATGTATTTTGAGGTGGGATTTGAAAGTGGGAAGAGAGTCAATATTACCTATTATTTATTTACTTATTATTATTATCTTATGCTGTATTGAATGTTGATGTAGTCCTAAAACCTAATATTCTGTGGGTCCTGGAATTCTAGTGACAGTGACAGAAGCCCTGGCACTGGAGTGGACACATTTTTGCACATATCTGGCAGTGAATGAGTTAATGTATGTATCAGACTTTCTGAATCATCCCAACACCCCCTCCCTTCCTCCTGTCTCGTCATTGCACTTAATGTCACTGGTACCATGACAACTGCTAAGAATCTGCAAAATCCAAAACCCTACGTGAGCCCGTGCTTCCGTCCCGCACAGTATAATTCCATCCTCACATCTTTTAGTCGTTTGGGAAAGCTGCTTCATACAAATAGTATCATAAGCATGACAAAATGTGAAAAAGTCTGCTCTTTTTTTTTATGATTTATTCAGGCTTACCGGATTGACGGTGACCTAGTTGCACAATTCCAACATGGCCTCCCCCCTCCTTATATCGTTCTCTGAAGGCCAAAGCATACTGCACTGGCTTTGAAAGTGGGGAGTGATGCAGGAGGCTGAGGGGGTCTATCTGTGATGTCGGATCCCCCCCTCTGGGGTATTATCCATGATTTAAAAGAAATTGTGTTTTGTGACAAAAATCTACCATGCTTGTTTTTCATCACTTGCATTTTTGGATATCACGACAATCAATCTCACACCTGTCTGCAACTTTATCCTTGGGGTGCGATAATTGGTAAGTGCCCGTGAGCAATTGTCCAGGAAAAAAAATGTGGCTGGGTTGCACATACAATGTCCATTCTTTGAAGTTATTCTGGGAAGGCCTGTTTGGCGGAATTAACTCAATCACTGCCATTCACGAATATATTCGGAAGTTGATAATATGACTTAGAGCGCCATTCTCGAATTATCGGGTTTTGTTATTTCATGCTTGGGTGCTGATAAAGCACTGGGCAGACTTCTGACCAGGTTTTTTCCCTTTCACAAGGGTGCAGCATTTCACTTTTTCCCATGTGAGCACTTTATTCCAACTGAAGCTTTTCTTAAAGAACTATATCAACCAATATGTATGTATCGCATTGTATTTTGGACAGCCACCCTCATTTCAAACTCAGATAACTCCAGGCCCATATAATCTAGGAATTAACTCTTTTTTTCTGATGAAATAACAGAGTCTAAGATTTCTTACTCTCCATTGAATGTTTATGTAGTCCTAAAACTCAATATTCTGTGACTCCAGGAATTCAAGTGACAATGACAAAAACCCTGGCACTGGAGTGGACACATTTTAACCATGTCTGGCAGTGAATGAGTGAATGACACATAAGTGTTTATTGCACCGGTTGCCGAGTCATGCTTAGCGGCCATCATTAACTCACGAAATGGGGTGTTTATATATATATATATATATATATATACACACAGGTATATATACTTCTGACGGGCCATATTGGAAGACCAATTTCGCGGGCGGGGATGAATAAATTCCTCTTTGACCTGACTGTACAATCGTTTATATAAGAGAGAGGCACTAACTGAGGCTTTGGGTTGAATAATGCATGAGAGCGTGAGAGAAAAAGAAACCATTAGACGCAATACGCCATGAGTGCCATGTTAAGTTGCAACGATCTATCCGTCTGCAATCGTCCCCGCATGTGCGGCGCTTTATGCAAAGTGAATGAGCCATCTGAGGGCTAATTTGAGGGACACTGAAGGGACAACACAATGGCGCAATTACATAACACAAAGAAGCCACTCAGTGGGCTTTTCAAACCGGCTTGAGACTGGACTGGACGTTCTTTCATGCTACCGAGGGAATATGGTGACCGGGTGATGGAGTCCGTCCTCGTCATCATTAACCCACACCGATCCCAACAATTGTCTCTTTTGATACGTGTGAGCGCCCCTTTGAGGGTAAGCGGATACTACATTGGATAGTTTATCGGGTTATCAGGTTACAGGGTGCACGAAAGGGTTAAAAACATGTTTTCTGTGTCTCTTTGCATTCGATCAATGACACTCGGTTGTGTCAAACTTCATAATGAGCCTATTTGGATGACCTCCGGTTTTAATATGTTGACAAATCTCTCCTCGTGCATGAGGATGGCCCATGGGAACCGGAGCCCCTCCTCCCCCCTCATGCATACACACACAGATCCCTATTTTCAGCCTTAACCCAATAACCCTTCACTCATGGGGCTCACTTTTAACCCATTCACTGTCAGACATCTTCAAAAAAATGTGTTCAGTCCAGTGCCAGGTTTTTTGTCATTGTCACTTGAATTCCTGGACCCACAGAATATTGAGTTTTAGGACTACATAAACATTCAATGCAGCGCAAGAAACCTTGGACTATCTTCTTCCATCCGAAAAAAGGGTTAATTCCTAAATTATATTATATGAGCTTGAAATTAGGACAGCTGTCCAAAATACAATGCTATATATATCTCTCTCTCTCTATATATATATATATATATATATGGAACAAATCACTAACATGGATAAAAAGGAAATGCTGCCCCTTGTCGATAAGAACAAAACATTGCCAGAGGTCAGGCCAGCGCTTTATCGGCACCCCGCCAAGGAAAACCCAAACCCGAACAAATTCGGGAATGGTGCTTGGCGTCATATTTTCAATTGCCGAATAAATTCGGAAATGGCAGTGGATGAGTTAATAATGGGTCAAGGGATCACTGCCGGTGGATAAATAACATTTTTAAAACCTGCACAGAGTTTATGAGTAATTTTTTGGGCATCACATAAAATCTAATAGGCAAAGCTTAGTTTATTTTTTTTCAAAGGCCCAATACTGATTATTCATACGCAACCAGGCAAGTCACCTATATTTGAAGCTGATACTCATTTTTAGCATGTGAAAAAATAATGTTGTCAAACGTCTCATCTAAACTGAAAAAAAAAATAGATAACAAAAATTTGGGGTCTTCATCTCTAAAACCTCATCCACATGAAATACAACAGCGGGTGTATAAATAGCAGCCTTTGGTAAACCCGGGGCAAATGCAGTTTAGCATAATTCAAGAATACCAGAAGGCCTGTTCTGTGGTGTGCGGCTAAAACCTGCAAAGCAACTTTCTTCCTCTTTCATCATCCTGCCCCTATCGTCCCTGCACCTTCCAAAAAAAACACTCAAGTGACGGCAAGCATACAAACTGTTTATCGCCTCCCAATTGTGACATGTTAGTCCACCAAAGAGTTCAGGACAGACGAATTAATTTAACTTGTTAATATCCATTTTGCTATCACACTGAAGTCAAGAACAGTGTGACTCGTTTGTTTTTGTTGACAAAACAGTGGTAAAAATACATAAACGGAACACAATAGAAATAATAAAATCCTCCCACCTGGACAGTCTGCAAAAGCCGGACACATGGCTCCCTCACGTCTTCGAAAGGACAACGCTTGGTGAGCATGAGGAGATGGGCCAGGACGGCGTTCAGGTCGCTCTTGGCGAGGGAACCGGATGTTGGTGAGAGACAAGGCGAGGGCGTCGGCTCGGGCCCGATAGCCTCCACTTTGCTCAGGACCTCTTGGCGAATGTGCTCCATGGCGGTCATCCTGGAGCTGGCGTCACGGCTGGCCAGTCCATCCCACCTGCCCAGAGTCTCCTGTTCTTGTGCGTCCATCCTCTGATATGGAGCCTTGATGTGTGTTGTTGATGTACAGTAAGGCTAAGGCAAACACACGAATCAAATTGGGATATTATGTAAAACCATTAAAAACAGCATCATTAATGAGTCTAATTGTGAAGTCTACCTTTCGCCAAATAAATATATTCAATGTGATAAAAGAACATCATCTGTCGGTTGTTGCAGGATTTTTCCCTACCTGTGTCCTAAAATGATGCAAGTATGTACACAACAATTGCATTTGAAAAAAGAGTGAGGGAACTGAGAAAACTGTACCGCAGCAAACTAGAGTGTAGGACAGGACTGTTGGGGTAAATATAAAAAAAACAAAACAAATAAAGGTGCAGATGCAATTAAAGTATGATCATGCACGTCAAATAACGTCTGCATTGCCTCCCAAAAGGCATCTTGCAGGGCATTTATTTAAACCAACAATCGCACCGGGCATTGTTTTGCATACTGATCCGTGGTCTGCACCAACAAAAAAAACCTCATAAATATTAGGAACAATCGGTCATGTCCTAGAATGCGCCCCTCGTACTTATCTGACTACCCGCAAGTGACAAGTTTGAACACCAAAACGTCATGAAAAATGTCATGAAAAATGTACAATGTACCGAAGCCTGCCTGCCTGCCTGCCTGCCTGCCGGTCACTGAGTTCCATTCGATCCTGCTCCCTTGTCACTACAGTCCAAGTAAAAGGACAAATCCACTTGACAAAGACGCGTTAGCTGTCATGGTGCGACAAAATCAGAATTGCGCTGAGAGTAAATTACTTACTTTAGTCACATTCTTCGGTACGAATCTTGCAACGGGACACCTTACCACACAAGTGGCCAGCCTCTTTCGCCAAGCAGCAATACCATCAGGAGGCTGCAAATGCGGGATAAACATTTGATTGATAGCCAATATAAACCAATGGTAAGAGGTATTCCTTGGTCAGTAGCAACTCTTAGTGTTGATTGGTTTATCAGATGTCACTGTGCTGGCGACGCAAGGATTTCTGGGAGTTGAGTTTTCGTCGAAGCTTCTTGGCGATTTTCGTTAATACAAAAGTGTATTTTTATAAACTACAACTTCAACCATGCAACACAATATAACGGTCGCCGCTCCACCTCCCTGAGTTGTTTATCACAAATAAGAGAGATGGGGAAACGTGCAAAAAAGGGTGAAGTACCGTCGAAACCCCCTACACACTTGTTTTGTTTAATGACGTCATGGCTATTTGTGAAACGAGTGAGAAAGAGGTGAGAATGCAATTCGACGACCATTTCCAAGTAAATGCAACGTAAAGCATGTCTGGGTGACACATGTAGACTTAGTGAGAAAGTAACACGAAGGTAACAAAAGTTTATAAGGTCATAAATTTCATGAAAGTGGCCCCGTGTCCTTTTTGCTTTCGATTGCATCCCATTTTTTGTTCGGGCTGCTAGGCCAAGCAAGATATCAACCACTCAGCAAAGATATCATTTGTGTACAAGTAAAATAGTTTATTTTGTCTGCAGCAAAAATAATATGCAGTTTGGATCATTATAATAGCAAGATATCGAATTTCTGTCGTGCAAAAACTTTGACTTTTGACACTCATTGTCATTGAATTATTAGAATTATTATTCCAATTGAACAACGCGTGACTATGAGGAAATATTTACGAAATTGTGACGTCTTTTAAACGCGTAATCTGCAAGAAAGTGTGCAAGGAGATGGCGTAGGGAGGGCGGAACTCTTGTGCAAGCGGAACATGAACCAAAAAGCCGGGAAAGGAGAGGGAAATTTAAACTGTGGGGAACTTCTGTCAAAAGCAGCTGTTTTAACGCGAAACTGCTAATCCAAATACCAATCTGCAGTTTAAATTTAGACGTGCATGCTCAAAACAAGGACAACTCCTCGTAATGGTACAGAATGGAGTTGAGCCACGATCAGGTAACCTTTCAACTGGAGCCGTTTTTGCTCGGAGTGCTAAATGTTAGCCGAGCATAAGACGATCGCAGTTTCGACTTGAAGCAGTCTAACAGCTTTTTAAATAATATGCAGTAGTTATTGCTATCTTTGCAGATGTGATTAAGATTTTAACAACGATCAACAATAAACTAGCTGTTATGCCGCGTCCAGGGAACCTATGGGGAGCTCGGACATTTCATTTGTGCACTTGGATTTATGGTGCGTTCGTAAAAACTGCTACATTTGTCCCAATAAAGGATATTTCACTGGTGCCCAGTGGCCAAATTGGTGTAAACACCCAAAGAGATTCAATTCAATTTCATACTAGCCAATGACATATTTAAACGTGGAATGTAGCATAAATGAATTAGTCATGTCCCAGTGGCCACGAATGCATCACTGTAAGAATACAGTACGAGTTATTGTCCGTATAAATGACCAACTGCGAGCCTCATCAGTTGTGCGTTCAAGAAATTTGACAATTGCCATTGAAAATTGGCGGTGTGGGGGCCCCTCATACTATTGGCTATGCATGTGTGCTATGTCTGTATATGCACGTAGTAAAATTTTGATTATTTCACCTGAGCCTCTGTAAATGATGTATGACAAGTCAAGTCATTGCCAAGTAGTCGTATGTAGACCATAACAAAGTTTGCATTGTTTTGTGGAGCTTTCAGAGTCCCCTTCCAAAAATAGCTACATCGGGAGCTACTACCAGCCTCCGGACAAGATACTCCCAAAAGAAACGGAGCTGTCCTCCAAAACCCCAGACCACCTGATCGACAGACCTGGACTCCAATCGACTAAACAGAATAGCCAGGGTATGTGAGGTGTTGATCTTTTCATTTTCCTCACTGTTACAGGAATATAGAAACATATTTCCAGGTACAATCTGCTTGCCTCATTTCAGGTGTCGTGGATGCACTAAGGACCCTTCAGGAGAAAATTAAACGCCTGGAGCAGGAGCGGCTACAAACAGAAAAGAGCCACCCACAATTTTCACAGGATGCGGGGAAGCATCAGCCCACTGCAATGTCAGCGAGCCTGCTTATGACAGAGGGCAATAATAAGAAAGGTAAGAACATCTAGTTTGTTTGGGTTTTTTTTTCTCCTCTTCACTGAGACTTCATGACAGAGCTGGACGCCAAGTTGAAGTCTGCGGAGTCTCGCTGTAAAATGCTTGAAAAGCAATTAGACTACATGAGGAGGATGGTGGACAGCGCAAGGAAAGACAAGGACGCACCGGTGGACAATCGGGTACGATGCATGGACAAAATAATCTCTTTAGACAGAACTGCCCGAAACAGAATATCATTTTGGTTGAACTTCAGATTCAACAATAATTTGACTCGTGTTTTCATAATAAATTCAACCTTACAGCAGCAGAAGCAAGAGAAGCAGCCAAGCAACCCAGATGACCAAATTCACCATGAAAAGATACAAAAACTTGAGTCAGAGTGTCTCAAATTGAGCAGGACTCAAAATCTGTCAGAGGTCAGATATGTTATTTTTCCGATTTGTATTATTTTTTTTCTCACTCTTCTTTTTCTAGTCTTATTTTGGCACTTCTATTGGCAGATGAAGCTTGCCGTTCTGGAGCAGAGGCTTCTGAAAGAGGAGCATGAACGTAAACTTGTGCAAGAAAAAGCAGGCCAGGTTAGTCAAAATCTTTGTAATTGAAGATATTTTTTGCCATTCTTCATTGCATTAAATAAAAGCATATACATGTACATGCTTTTATTTAAAATCCATTGCGCTACATTTGGACCTCACTGCATGTCGTGTGGTTTAAAACAACTTTCCACTGTGTCCTTAGCTGCAGCGAGATTTGGACCTCAATCTTAGACTATCTTCTCCACAGCAGACGAAGTCAAAGAAGACTCCCCAAAAGCCCATGCTGGTATTGTTTAAAATCCTTAAAATGGTTGATGGGGATGATGTAGCGGTATTTGATGATTGTGATCGATTTCAGAAATCCCCTCGACCGAATGAGAGTGCGTCACTGAAGCCAAAAAGGATTCCCTTTGTGGCAGGAATGGTAGGTAAAGCATTCATCCTTACCTTTTGGTTGTATTTCAATGCGATGGCGTTCTCCTTTCCAGTCAACCAATCCGAGCCACTCGGTGCACGCCAACGTGCAGAGCATCTTGCACATGATGAAGCACCACCAGCCTCAGCTGTGCGAGCGGGTGCACGCCCTGCAGCGCGCGGGCTGCGGCGCCAGAAAGAGCCTGCGCATGGACGGCCAGACGGCAGCCGGGCGAGACGGCGAGGCCGAACCCGACGCTCAGTCGCTGTCCGATCTTCTGCTGGCCCTGCAAGACGAGCTGGGACAGATGGGCTTGTGAGTCCGGCCGAGATGCTCGTCATACACACGTTTTTCACGTTTGGTGATGATTAAATGTGTGGGATTTTCAGTGAACATCAGGAACTGATGCGTCAGATTGACGCCGCGCAGCATATGGAGCAGAGGCACGAACTGCAGAGAGAACTTGAGAGTATGGTGGCTAGGATGGACAAAAAAGGAGCGCAGATCACAAAACTGAGGAAACATCAGCAGTCGGTAGGACAAAGAGGACCTTATCCATGCATAAGTTAGAACTGAACTCGTATTCAAATTTTGACACATTGTATTTTTAGTTTTCATTTCCAGTCCAATATGATATTTTATCAATATACATAATTTTTTCCCCTTACCATTTATTTCTTTAAAACCAGACATTTATGCACATCATTCTTTCAGGTCCACAAGTTGACCCAGCAGCCACAAGCCACCAAAAAGACGACCAAGAAGCCAAGTGCTGTGCAGATATTGTCAAATTCTCCTGCTAGGGGCAAAAATAATCATCATAATCATCAGGACAGACCGAGCAGCGTCGGTCAGCAGAGCCTCCATATTCTCAGGGAAACACAAAAGCTACGCAACAGCCTCAAAGAAGAAGATATCTGTTGGGAAGCTTAGTCAGAAATAGTAATTTCTGATCAAAATTAAACTAGCCCACAGGTTATTTTTAACAAAGTCAAGTTGTCATTATTTGTTGTATATTACATAGTGTACATTAGAAATAAAGCCTATTTTGGACATTTTTTTGCTGGTAGTGCAATGGTTACCCACTAGGTGGCAGTGTTGGCATACAAATGATAGAAGTGTCAAATTTAAATTTGTTTTGCAATTTGGGGACTGTTTGAATAACGTTAGGTTAAAAAAACACCACAGAACAAAGCTGACCTTTCACAAGCATTAACTTGACACTAGGACGCAAGCCTCTTTTTACCCAGTGACGCCCCTGTAATACCGAAACAAAAGATCAGACATCCATCATCGACATACCAAGGAAAACGGTGATGATTGTTTGAACACACTTTATTGGATCAACAGGTTGCAACGTAAAGCCACTTTTGGGAAGGGGGGGATGCAAAGACATGGAAAGACAAATAAAAAGGCCACACTTTTTTTGTCACAAAGCCATTTGAATCGTACCAAGAAATATGAAATCTGAGACGGCAACACAAATGGATGGCACTCCAGTGTGCACGCATAGCAATTAACTCAGTGGGCCGTGCAAGGGAATGCTTGTTTTTTTTTTCTTAAACATTGAAAATAAACCCAGGAATGGGGGAAGAGAGGGAAAACACTGGCCAGCTTTGAAAAGTACCCTACAACCTTTAAAATTCATGTTCCAACCAGGCGGTTCAGTTGCAGAACTGGTCTTGTTAGTCCTCGAAGGGTTTGGAACTCCAAATGAGTCTGTCTGATGATTGGATCGCACCCATAACAAAAGGCACTGAACTGTACTGTGGAAAACTTTAAATGTGGACATAGGCATGACAAAATTAAATATCAGGTCTTAAATAGCTGCTAAACGTTTACATGAACAACCAGGAAACGTTTTTCGTCTGACAAACTTAACTGAATAAGGCACTTTTTCTCAAGCAGCACGTGGCAAGCAAGACATGTTGCGACAATCTGATATAAATAGGAATTCGGGCCTGATGACATAGCAGCAGAGGACAGTTTGCACGAAAGTATTTTGGGGAGAAACATGGCCAAAAATGGGATGTGGCTAAGGCAAAAAAATTCACTGTGCATCTTTGGGCTGTAGCCTAGTGCCCACCCGGCAAAAGTACGGTGAAGCAAGTTTGTATTCGATACTGCACGGCCGAATAATACATAAGCATTTGATTTGGTTTCCAAACCGTACAAACACAGCACAAACAAAGCTCATCAGTGCTTAAGTCCGGTACCAAAACAAAGGGATTTTGGCGTCACGGTTTCAAGGCATTCTGTTTACGATTTATCAAGTGGCGAGATCTGTAAAGCGCATTCAAAAAAAAAAAAAAGCAGATCGACGTTCCTTCATTAAGACTTCCCTGAACTTCACGAAAACCTAAAAGATGGACATGACGACTAAATGACAGCAAACAAAAAAATAGCAGCACACAGCCAACAAGACTCCTTATTTATCAACATTTTCTTCACCACAACATGAAACCAAACCCTGTAAATCTAACAGAAGTTTCACTCGCCGATTGCCGAGAGCGTCAAGTCCCAACGACCACACGTGAACTTGCTATCTTCTGTGAGGGTAGGAAAGCAAGTAAAAATAAAAGCCATCCATCTCTGGAGATCCCTCGTCAACACCAGACTACACATTTAAAGGCACTTGACACCTACTGTGTTACGGTTTGCCATCAAGGAACGCAGCTCGCGTCCAACTCGGCATTAAACTCTCGACATTCGTAAAAATACTGTACAATCTTCTATTTTGTCAAATCCCCCGCTGCAACCGGACTACCGGCGGCGGGGGTGGGAGGAAGGGGGGAATATAAGGTGACAGGGCGGACAGGAGATTGATTTGATGTTTTTTTATTGCATGCAATTGCCCTTGAGGGGCAACTCGCTTCCGCTTTTTTTTTCGCCTCAGCAAGACAACACCAATCGAGCCGCTCTCCTGACAAATGGCTTGTTAACCGCGAGGGTGCGAGGGGCGGGGGGTGGGGGGTATTAATCATAACCTCTTCAACAATGACCAACATATACACAAGATAAAACGGCATTCGGGAGAGGGGATAGGAACGATTGGACAGGCTAAAAGCGAAAGTGAACTTTTTGGAAAGTTGTCACGTTGAGCAACTCCAACAGTGTTTCTCATTTGGGGAACAATCGGCTCATTTCTATGAGGAGACTTCAAGCAATGTCAATTTGCAGGAGTCATTGATTTACGAGGTGTAAAATGGACAAGGGGGGGGATATAGGGGATCGGAAACACTGTTAGAGTCATCGAGTGAAGCGGACGGGAGTGTTTTGGTTGACGGGGGTTCATTGCGAGAGGCGTAGACCTGAGCGCGCGCCCGGCCTCAGAGAGTGTGGTAGTTGCGTTCCTTGGACTTGCAGAACTTGTAGAGGAAGAAGATGACTGCCTGCAGTCCCAACACCAGCACGATGCCCCCGATGAAGCTGGCGGCGTCAAAGCTGGAGTTCTTATGAGGGGCCGGAGAGGACGTCACGGGGGCGGTTGTTGTGGAACTGCCTGGAGGGAAAAAAAACGGGAAAGAAATATGCATGAAAAAAAATTGCTGTGGCACAATTCTATCCCAATGGGGCAAAAAAAGCTTACTTGAATTTTTGGACGAAGTTGTGGGCGCAACTGTGGTGATGGTGGTGGTGTTGAGGGTGGGTGTCGGCGCCGCAGTGGATGTGTTGGTTGGACTGGCTGCAGTTGGGTCACAGAGACATTCAAAAAGTTTCCCCCCCCCCAAGCATTAAATGTTGAAAATATTTGGCGAAGATCATGTTTGTTACCCCAAGTTTATTTTGTCATTGATTCGTACAATCTTATGCTCACCGAGCTAAAATGTGGGCTTTTTTTGGGGGGGGGGGGGACACACACCTTTGAAGGACAACCGATGTCACTTTTTTGTTTTTTAACTGACATCAGAAAAACGTTTTATAGCATCTAAAATACCCAAAATACGCAGTATATTTTTTCTTCAAATGAAAAACACCAATAAAAATGACTTAAAGTGTTCAAAATCAGCAAAAAAATTGAGCTGCGAATTGGGCATTTTCAGAAAGTCCCACCCCCAGTTCGTGACGTCACGGCAAGACGTCTTGCATTGCTGGAGAATCAAAATAATGGCTTCAGATTCGGAGAATGCTTTCTTGTTAAACATCCAGTTATGAATATGATTCAAATAGTTCTGAAGAGGAAAGCATACATGTTTGCAATCGATTAAATAATTTATTCCATGCCATTTTGAGGCAACATTGGGGGGAAATGTCTCACCCAAAAAGAGGCAAGAAATGGCCACCGAGCTGTTGTGAGGAATGAATCAGCCCGTTTCCACAGGCTGATAAATTCAATTCATGGAGCCCTCTTCTGGCGGCTTTTTGGTGCAACACAAGATTTTCAGACCAAACAAGTACAGCAAAATACATTGACGTGATGGAAGGACTGCTACAATGTGTCTACTCTTGTAGACATGACAGTGTATTGCGTTTCCACAGGCTGATAAATACCTTATATATGGAGCTTGGACCCCCTCTTCTAGTGCAACACGAGGTTTTCAGACCAAACAAGCATTGACGTGATGGAAAGAGTGCTACAATGTGTCCTTTTTTTTTTTCGTTCAGGGGTGTTCCTTCAGTGACGTCACGTACAGACTCGTCAAACTCAAAAACAAGACTTCCTGAATATTCAGCGCGAGTCTTAAAATGTAAAATATAGCTATATGCGGTGGAATCTTATTAAAATACGCTCAGTACAAGTCATTTGAAGCCATTTTACAAATTATGGACATGACTTGTCCGGAGATGTCGGTTGTCCTTTAAAGGTGTATTTTCCAATCTCCAAATTGTATTGGGTGTATTCGAGCACAGTGTTCAAAAAGTGGAAGCGGCTCCCTGTGTTGTCTTTTCCATGGAAACTCGAATTTCCCCATTGTGGGACGAATAAAGGTTTTCTGATTCTGATGAAATGCCTTTGGTTTTTTTTTAAACTTTGTAGAACCCAAGTTCTCGTCATTATGGTTAAGAATAACAGGAATTGTTCACTGTAGATACTGAAATAGGAAAGGCTGCAGTCAAATACATATTTCAGAACACAGGTGTCAAAGTCAAGGCCGGGGGGCCAAATCCGGCCCGCCACATCATTTTTTTCGGTCCGCGCAAGCAAATCAAACTTGTGAAATTTCATGATGCTTGCTAAAATCCTAGCCAAAATTTCATATTTTTGGATGTAAACGGCAATAACAGTCATTATTCTTTACTTTAGATTTGAAAACAAGTTATTCATTAATTTGTTGTGCGCTCTACATGTAATATGTGGAGGGGATTAAACATTCTAATGGCTTCCCCAAATTCAAAACGGCTTTCGAGAGGAAACCATAACTACAATGTGGCTGTTTGAGAAGCACGAAAGGGTGCGCGAGGCAGGCAGCTGGAGGAGGAGGGGGAAGCAAAGGTGGGTGGGGGTCGGGGGGGCGGGGTACCTGTTGTGAGATCAGGAGTGCTGCTGTTAGAGACAGTGGGAACAGGGGTGGGAGTCGGCAGGGTTGTTGTAGGCTCACCTGGACAGGAAACCATCACCGGGACAAAAGTTTGAAAACGGGGAGAGCCACAAACACCATGGAAACCACACATTGAAATACACTCCCATGTCAGTTCAAATTATGTTAAAAAAACAAATGTATGCCAAAAAATATTGGGAGAGACAAAGCAGAGAGCGGACACATAAAGCGAAATAGCACTCACGTTAACAACTGTCAAATGTGATGTCAGCATTCAGGTCATGGTTGATAGACGCTATCATTTGACGTTGCTTACACTTTATTTCGACGTGAACAAAACACGTCATATAAGCATCCCAATTTACCCACGCTCACATCATGTAACACGTGAGGTTCCTGTACTGTTGGGAGACCTACCGGAGCAGCTGGCGTTACTGCAGGTGTCGTTTTTATCCAGAAGAGTCACGTTATAGCAACTGCTGGCAGTGGACACTGAAATAAAAAGACACATTCATGAATTTTATTTGCATTATATAAATAAAACCATCCAGGACAAAAGAGAGCGGCGTAAATTATGCGAGCACACGATGAGCAAACGCGCCATGGATTCAGGACAAATTCCAATTTAGTGAGTCTGCAATGATATGACTAAAACAGCTTGCACAATGGCGGCCGTGACGACAAACTGCACGTCCATGAAAAGTGTTTTTTGGCCACCATACTCCCTCGGATGAGAGTAGTACAAAATATCATTTTTTACCAGCGGGAATCGGCGCCAGGCTACTTCTTGCTTGGTATCTTGGCAACCAGTGCCAGAATTGGACATAATTCAGAGACACCTAGTCAAAAAAATCCATCTGTCTGTGACGTTTTATGAAAAATGGAAGCCCGACAACAGTGGTTGAGTGTGAGGTTCATAAATAAAAGCATATTTTAATTATATTAACCCTGTGAGACCTGAGCCATCAACGAATAGCCGGAAAATTTAGATTTTTGGGATCTGAGATGTTAATTAACTCATATCAAAATCTAAAAAAAAAAAAAAAGCTCTATCATGATGTTTGAGATATTTTTGGTATCACATTTGATACAATGGCCGCTTTTGGCAACTGTTTTAATGAATTATTATTCTATATTATTAATATAATAATTATTATATATTATTATTACTTTGTTTTTTTGTTCTTTTGACTTCAAGATGGCGCGCGAAAGTGGCTGCCTTACCAGCAGCACCTGTATTTTGTTTTTCTTTCTTTTATTCCTTTCCTCTTCCTTCCATAACTTTGCCACTGTGATATGTAAATGTCTCCACTGCGAGACTAAGAAAGGTAAATACAATTAAATATTTAAAAATCACTCAGTATTTTCATGTTATTCTCACCCTAACTTCCCAACAATGATTTTCCTGAAAAACGCAAGAGCATGATACACACAGGAGCAACAATGTTGGAAATTACCAAAACAAAACTCGAGCTTCCTGTAGAGTTGTGATCATGCAGCAGATGGCAGAATACATGTATCAGATCACATAAAGGTTTTTTAATGAAAACAAAAAAAATCATCATGTTGGTGAGATAGGTGTCAAAAACCTGCATATTGCGGGTTAAATTTTTCCGCCATATAATCAAAAAATATAATATAGGCCTGAATGTTTTAATACATTTGTAAAGGGAAGGATAATACAATCCAATTACTCATTAACCAACAAATGGGACTTTGGACCTCTGTGAATGTTTCCTGCTCCTAATAACAGGAAGTTAAGACGTCAACACTTTCCCCAATAAAACAGTATCGCTGTTTACAACAGGTCAATTCTGCGAACCTCAGATCGACAAATAGCCGCGGTTCACCCGCACGGTTGAATTATTGTTTCTCAGCAAGTCGTGACTCACGGCATCTTGTGACCGCAGATTCTTTCCAATGTGCTCTTGTCACTTTAAAACACATTCAAGAAAGGGTGGTAATTCATTTATACGTTGGACTGTTTATGTTTGCTGTCATTTTCACTTTTACAAGAAATGTGAATCATGAATGATTGCCAGAGGGAGGGAAGGGGGAATCTGTGGAACCGCACCTTGCGAAGCTCAATTAACGCTTGTTTGTCAGATCCGGTTTATGATTGCTATGGTGGCATACAATAAGAACATTATAAAAACAACATGATTGAGCAAACAAAGCTGAACGGACACGGCTTCGTTGTCTGCAGTGTGTTCGTTACGTAATTAAGGATTTTGTCACATGCTAGTTGAAGTATTTTTGACACCTTTTGGGGAACTCCGCAAGGCCATTGGCAAAAAGATATAAATAAATTGTGTCGTGGAGTTTTGGTACGGGTGCTGTTTTAACAGGAGGCTGTGAAAAAGGTAGGGCCACCGCTTGGATATTTGCGAGCGGGGTGGCGGTTTATATCCAAGATCATTTGGCCCAGGGAAGTGAGTAGCGATTATTCCGCGGGTGTTTACTTGCCCTTGCAACGTGCTTCCTCCAGGCTTTCAAAACAGCCATCGACTGGATGAGATGATGCGCACATTTTTTCTAAGTTCAAAACGACAACGAGGCAGTCATTCTTGACCCAGAAAGACTTTGGCTTTGGATAAACTTGATGCATGTGTGTGTCAAGTCAGCACTCTTGACATCTGTCGACAGTTCAGATCCTTTGTTTTGGAGTGCCAATGCTGAAGGTGATTAGGCAAACACCCCCATTTCTGTGTACTTTAGATAAAAGGTCTTTATCATTTAGCTGAACATTGTAACCTTTGCAGAGTTGGTTTTTTTTTTGAGTAGATATGTCGGCTTTATTAAAACACATGACAAAAATGTGTAGTTTTTGTGGGAAAAGCTGCAACAAATGTTCATTTATTTCAATGGAAAAGATAGTTCACAATTAGGGTTTGAGCTGCATGTGCGATCACTGAATTAATTCAACTGACATCAAGGTATGTTTTTGATTAAATCTATTTTTAAAAAGCAATTTTTTTCTGTAATTCTTAAATACACCTTTTCAACTCGACATCCATTTGAATTGTGGGAGTTCTTCCGTTATATTTTCCTCTTTGTCCATTTGTTTATGTGCAATGTGAGAGGAATACAGCAAAACTCTGAGCAATAAAATGAACAAAAAAAGGCTTTGGATCACAGCATTTGACAAATTTACCAACCAGTCAGACCAGTTTCGGAATTAAATCGTCATTTTGGGTTGACTTGTCAAACCGGTCGACAACTAAGAGATTCCCGCCTATGCTCGAGTCAAGTGTGTAAATCTGACCAAAACAGGCAGGATGACCCACTCATTTAGAAAGAACCTTTCCTGCAGCGAAAGCTTTTTTGGTTTCCTTATTCATTGGGCCTCGGTGTGAAGATAAATCGGGTTTCCTGCCACACATTACCCTGCTTCCTTTGCTACGTTGTGTCAGACTTACTAGAATCAGGCATAATCACATGCCTGACGCAACTCTTGTTCAAATGTGCACAGTCGTGCGAGTGATCAGGCTATGAGTGTGTGTGGGTCTGTTTTATATTTTTATTGACTTAAATTACGGCCAACGTTCTGTGAACTATTTTCCTCACACTGATAAACTGCTCTGTTCCTCTGACCTAACCACACAGGCATTTTTTGCCGCGTTTGGTGGCTATTGCAAAATCAACTTAGTCCAGCTAAGCAGATTTGTATGGGTCCCAAAAAAAGTGTGTGTGTGGGGGGGCAAGAGGGGGTTAGAAGAAACCCAGAATAGAAGAGCGCAACATGTTCCTACCTGTACAAATTCTGCTTACACCGTCACTATAAGGAACGGATCTGTTGTAAACAGACCCTGTCCAGTAGAACATTTAAAAGGAAACCAGTCACAGTCTTCTGTTAATCCTCAATGTGTGTGCCCAATACAATAATGAAAACTGGCCCGTCACAGTCACGCTGCTGCTGTTTTGTGCAACATGACGACAGTGGTCCTCCAATACATTCCCTCCATTCCCAGGAATAAGAGGAGTCAGAGCGGACAATTCCAGCCTCACAAAGACCGACCTGTGGCCATCTCGCCATGCATACCTGACAGACATATGCACATTTAGGGATGGAAGGATACTCACATGATGAGCAGTTGAGCCACTGGCAGTCATTCGTGGCGTCACAAGCATTGCACAAGAGCTTGGCGCATTCATCTGCAAACATACCAATTTCATGTTTTTATATCAATCTGGATTTATTTTGTTTTCTGCTTCTAATTTTTGTAGGCTTGCTCACTTGTAGGCTTGCTTTGCTTAACATATTCAATGACCGACTGCGTTTTGAATTGATTTTCTCACTAAATTTACATTTAACTGGGTTTTCCAAGCCCTTTCTAGTTGAAAAACTAAAGTGAAATTGTCAGAATTTGAATGTTATGTTCCAATGCCATTTTTTTATGAAGACACTATGGTTCAAATAACCAAAAAAAGGATTGAAATCTCATGTTACCATAAATAAAAAAAACTAGTAATTATTGGTTAAAATTATGGAATTGATTGCAATTTAGTTAGCTTTCAAAATGGCAACACTTGGCTAGCTTACACACCAACCACCGTAGAATTGACACTAGCTTGTCGCCAATTGGACAATTAATACCTAACACCCGGTGGAAGACCAGTGACACAGACTCTCGCTTCAATTAAGATATTAAACACCTTGCCTTTTTAGTTGAGGGGACATTTTGTCATTTATGTACACGATATTGAAGAAATGCGTCGATGCGTCAACTCGCTGGAGGCTAGTCGGTTAGCAGTTAGCATTGGCTCGAGCGAGCGTGTGTTGAACTTACCTGCATCTGACGCGACGCTCGCACCAATGACAAACAGGGCTGCCGCGGCGACCAAATACACCTTCGCGTTCATTGCTGCGATCGACTTATTTCAGCGGTATATGTGTTGAGAACGAGGTGGCGGTAATTTCGTCGGGCTCGCCGTCTCCGAGTTTGGAACTCAAGGCTGCTGAAGGCTTCTCAAGGCTGAAGCTGCGTTGGCAAAACAAGACACTTCCTATTTGACAGATCATGTGACACCTTTCTACTGTGTGGGCGGGCTGAGGCGGGGGCGAGAGAAGGGGAGGGCGGACCGGAAACACGTCACCGGGGCGCAAGTCACTATTCGTGACTCGCAAAGATAAATGGACAAAAATATTTCCCATTAAAAAATATTGTTTTTCAGATCAACAAGAGAATGGAGTTTGATGTTTTTTTCCCAATAAAACAATACATACTAGGAAGAACAACCATAGGTAGAGGGACAGACAAAAGTGGAGAGGAAAAAAAGCTAATAAAACAAATAGGCAAATGCAAGATTTGTGACTGGTTGGTAAACATTTCAAAGGAAATACGTATTTTACACAGCAGTTTTCATGCATATGGTTTGAAACAGATTTGATGAAACTAATCTTTTCTTTTCTGCTTTTTCCTTCAGGCGTCGCCACAGCGAATCACTGTCCTCTATCTAACGCGGTTTTATGCATCCTCTTCTTATCAAAGTAATAGTTTTCAAAAAATATAACTGTGCATCTTTTCATTGTATGAAAACTTAATACCGTCTTGTCGCTTTAACTTAGCTCTGAGGACTCACTGTTGCCTACAGATCATAAACTCCCATAAAAAAATATTACAAAGAATAATAACGTTTTATTATAGCATGTACTTTAAAAATGCACTATAGTGAGACAATATATACATTCAAAAATATAAGCTATAATTTAAATACACCACAGTCCACAACTGTACATTCCTTCTTGGGTCTTTCATTGGTGGTAGGGGCCTCTTCTATCCTCTTGAGGACATCGACACCCTCCACCACTTGACTAAAATAAGCAAAACATGCTTAATCAAATTTGCAGATGCAAGGGGTTGTGATTGAATCACTGAATGTTTCATGATAGCGACTAACCCAAAAACAACATAGGTCAAGTCCATCCACCGTGTTTGTTGCAGGGTGATATAGAACTGGGAACCATTGCTGTGGGGCCCTTTGTTGGCCATCGCCAGAGTGCCTCGCTTGTCGTGAGAAAGAGCAAAGCTCTCATCTGAACGCAGACATATAGTCAGACAATTAACACCCGCAAGTCATTATTCAACAGATACCTGGCGTACCATCAAAAGTTGCCCCATAGATGGATTCGCCTCCATTTCCTTTTCTTTCTGGAGTAATATCTGCAAAGAAAAGCAAAAACATGCAAATCTGTCATTGAAATTAAATGATATCAGCATCGGTGTGGCCTGCACAGGCCGTGGCCTGCCTCCTCCTTGCACCCATCCGTTGGGCACCACCCGATGAAACAGGGAGCCCTTGTAGCACAGCGGATAACCGCTGGGTGACTGGCCCCGCTCTCCTGTGCAAAGAGCTTCAAAGTTCCATGACGTCCTCGGACACACATCCGAGAAGAGCTGCGTGAAAAAAATTACATATCAGGTCACATCTAGAAAAACACAAATTAACACCAAGTGACATTTGGGTTAGCATGAGCGTTAAATCTGTGAAAAACATTATGTGAGTGAGTCACTATGGCGACCCTTGACCAGGGAAAATTGCATCTTCGGTCTGTTATTTTTAACCACAGTATGACTGATACTGTAATCTGGTCAGCCATTTCTTGATAGCATTATCTCATCCGAATTGTTATCACCCCTACTCCAAGAATTAAAATCTTGACCTAATCCCCTTGGTTTAAATAATTAGAAGCATAGGTTCGGTCCATTTTGAACACAACGCTGGATTTGCTGCTTGACCCAATTTCTGTTACTGTAATCACAACAGTTTCAGAAGTGTATCTTTCATTGCCAGGTTGAATACATACTGTATTTTTTTACGAAAGACATCAATTTACCTCAAATAACAACCTCCCTACTGGCTCTCCTCCAATCTCAATGTCCATGAAGACAAACCTGTGCTGAATAGAAAACACCCCCCCCCCCCCAAAAAAAAAAAAAAATAATATAAGATAATTTTGACTGTGGTTCAGGTGCAGCATATCGTTCAAAGTCTTTGATTTGTTGACAAATGTGGCTGTAGTTTGATATTTGACTTGCCCGAGTTGCTCGGAGATGTTTCAGGTAGTATTCGTCCACGCAGGGAGCCTCCAGGTGGTCGCATGTGAAAGCCCACTGATCTTTGGCCCAGTTGATGAGAGCATCGTTGTCTCCGATGAACTGGCCATCCACAAAGCACATGACGCCACTGGAAAACTGCCACATTTCGCCACGCATTTCCTTGAAATCACAAGAGGATGTCACATGATGTCACCAGTAAGGGAAGTTCTTTTAATTCATTTCAGAAAAAGCAAAAACAAAGTGTTCTCTTTATATTTTGGCATTTTATCTACACTACTTTCACACAGAGCTGCACATCGCCATATGAAAAACCTATCAAAGAGCAGCAATTCTGTTCTGGGTAAGGCCAATGTTAAAAACATAAAATACAATTCATACCATACAATCACCATTCTTTATTATATCAAAATACCTTCTTCTGGTTGTTCAGAAATGCATGCCAGTCAAATTCAAGTAATGCAATAATTTCTGGATCCATAAAGTCCCGGGGAAACTTTTGTTTTAGTCCCTGTTTCGTAAAAGAAAAAAAAATCTCGTCATTACGTCCAATCCATCCATCCATCCATCCATCCATCTGTCAATTCACACACCCACCCATCCATCCAACCATTTTGTCTATTTTGGAGCTTGTCCCAGCTGACTTTGAGCAAGAAGAAGCTGGTACACCCAGGACTTGTCAACAGCCAATTGTAGGATACATGTTGACAATTAATTCCCGGAGACGTACACTGAACTCCATTGAACCAAAACTTCGGAACCACTTACCTCGAGGACACTCTTGGCAATATGAAAAGATTGTTCTTTAATCAAGCCCACTATTTTGATGTGCAACTTTGGTTCCACATCTGAAAAAGTAAATAAATAAGAGGAACATTATAAACCACACAGAAATTATGTTGTTACATTGCACCAACCGTTCGGACGTGAAGCAGACATTTCCTCTGATCACTTTGTGGTCTTTATCGTCATCGAGATACAGTATATAAATTTTGTAGTTCATAAACTACTTTAGTTTAGTTTAGTGTAGTTTATCCCTTTAGAATTAGTGAAATTACGGCTGTCTCTTTTTGTAAACAGCATCATTGTATCCGTGGCAACACGAAATTGACGGCGGTTTAAAATGACGTCAAATTTATGCGACAATGCGAGTGTTCCGTTTTGTTCATTTTTCATTTTTGAAACTCAATAATCTTTTTATTGTTCGATTTACCTGTTTATTTACGTTATGTTAGATATTTCTGTGTTATGTTTGTGTAAAATACATCGTAATGTAAATACATTTTCACATTTTGTACGGGTGTGAGGACAGCAAGGGATGTCTATTGGTCGATTGAAAGCGAATTGGATTGCTGCCTCACAGGCGCCCATATTTGAAAAACACAAACTCAGTTATTGTTTTATGAATCGAATCGCCGTCACATTTTACTCATTTACCACATATAAAATCACGGATTCGTGTGGCGATGGGTGTACACGATTTGTGGTCTATCCTCGAACCTGTACGAGAGTCGGTCCCGCTGTATAGCTTGAGTGGGAAGACCCTTGCTGTCGACCTCAGTTTGTGGGTTTGCGAGGCCCAGCACGTCCACGGAATGATGGGCAGAGTCACAAAGCCCCACCTGAGGTAATACTCCACGTTCATTTCAGCCCACTTTCATAATATGAGAAGGATTGTGCTCCTAATAAGCCTACAAAAAGTACTGTTCTACCGGAAACAAATTCCTTGTATGTTCTACATACTTGGCAATAAAGATGATTCTGATTCTGATGATTATACACAGGAATCTATTTTTTCGGGTTTCGTCCCTCATTCTTATGGGGGTGAAGTTAGTTTTCGTCATGGAAGGAGAGGCCCCTAAACTGAAAACAGAGACCATGATCCAGAGGACTGCAAACCGATTTGGAGGGCCCAAAAAATCATCGAAATCCTCCACAAGCACCAACAGAGGGCGCTTTAATGCTGTCCTCCGAGAGGTTGTGTGCCAAGTTGACACTGTTTTTGAAAATTGTTGTCATGGTGTATGTATAACGCTGCCACCTCTCGTTTGCAGTGTGGAGAGATGCTTGACTACCTAGGAGTCCCATGGGTGGTTGCCGCAGGGGAAGCCGAGGCCATGTGTGCGTACCTGGACTCACACAGTCTTGTGGATGGTTGCATCACCAATGATGGAGATGCATTCTTGTACGGCGCACGGACTGTCTACAGAAACTTGAATATGACCTCCAAAGTGTGTATTTTCATTCGCTCATCAGCAGGTAATTTGCTTGACTTGATTGACAGCTGTTGTATTTACTACCAGGACCCCCAAGTGGACTGCTACAAGACCTCTCGGGTCCAAACAGAATTGTGCCTCTCCCGAGAGAATCTCATTGGTTTGGCCATACTCCTTGGATGTGATTACATTCCCAAAGTATGTTTCATGCAAAACAAAAAAAAATACACAACTTGTTTTTTTCCATCATGTCATTTAACCTCCGTAGGGAGTTCCAGGTGTCGGTAAAGAACAAGCTCTGAAGCTGATCCAGTCCATAAAAGGGCAAACGATTCTGCAGAGGTAGAATTGAAAAACAGGCGCCATGAAGACAAGCGGAGTGGTGTGATGATGTCGCATGTGCTGATTGTCTCAGGTTCATGCGGTGGAGAGACGAGGCGCCGTGCGTGTCTCAGGGAGTCGCGAAGAAGCTTCCCCACTGCCACATATGTCGACATCCAGGTGAGTGAGCTTCGATCTCGCACCTCCGTTTGGAGACCAGATAAGAGTGTCTAAAATGTGTGGATTCAATTGCAAAATGTTGAGAATTAGGATTTTTTTCCACTCTAGAAGATTTAAAAAGCTCAGAATAGGCCATAACATTGATAAATTCTCATATCATAGCGTTTGATACTTTTGCTTGTTTTTTTTAAGGCTCAGCCAAAAACCACAATTGCAGCGGCTGTGTGCTTTGCGACAGTCAGCGATTCTGCCAACCTCAAGATTTTGACTACCATTGTCCATGTGATTGGCATCGCTCAGAACGGATCCGGCAGGCTCAATCCGTAGAGGCAAATATCAAAAAGTACACAGGGGGGGAAATTATTTGGTCGCAACGAGCTTTCCGTGGCACTTTAGTTCTCACAAAAATTGTTTCCTTGTCATTTCAGGAAAACGCTGGCAAGTCAGCAATTCCCGTTTTTAGAGGTAGATCTGTCATCATACGTCTTGTTTGGTTTTATTTTGAAATTGCTTTTTTTGCTTTTTTTTATAACACATCTTTCATTTCAATTTCCCCTTGCAGATTATCAATGAGTTTCTGCTATCCAAAGATAAACCCGCCAAAAACTTTCAGAGAAGACAGCCAAATATGCTATCAATGCAGGTAATGTTTTATGTCCACTCATAGCAGCTTAATTTCTCATAAAATTCCCCATATTTTAACAATTTCTAATCTTTATTTTTTTTCCCGACTTCTTTTGAGAACTGTTCTTGGATTGGATGAGTCTCACTTTGGAGAAATTTACATTTCACAACAGCAAAGTTATGGAAGGAAGAGGAAAGGAAGAAATAGAAAAACAAAATACAGCAGCTGCTGGAAAGGCAACCACTCTCACGTTGCTATTTTGAAGTCAAAAGAACAGAAAGGATTAATATAACCGCACAAAGACACCGTCATTCAATCTTAAGCACTTTCTGCACCCTCTTTGTTGTATGAAGCAGTTTGAGATCAAAGAGGAGAGGATCAAAGTATCCTTTTCACCAGTGGATCAGGGACGTCACAGTGAAATGTGCACGTCTGCTACATGGTGAACGGTGAAAACAAACACGAAGCTGTAGCATCCATTGACAAAAGAGATTTTCCCACACCTCCTGTCCTGCGTATATCCGCTTCAATTCCAAGCCGCGACATGTATTTTTTTATTTTTTTATTTTTTTTTTCGGATTTGCATAGCAACCGGATCAATTCTGTTGTCCATCATTTTGTTCATGACCCATATTACCGGTATCCTGACAAAAGGGTTTTATTTGCCTTCTCGCCTTAGAAATTTGCTCTTGAAAAGATGGATTGGCCCAAGCACTACACCAGTGAAAAGGTTTTGGTTCTGATAACCTATACAGAGCTGATGAACAGAATGAGTGGCAGAATTACATCATCGCAAATCAAGCCCATCCGGTAATGCTTTCATGTTGCATTTTAATTCATTGAAAAATTTATTGTGACATTTTATTTGACATTCTTATTTAATCAATGCATTCTTTCATGTTTGCATTATATTACTATAACTATTGCTTGATTGATTGATTTGTTTCCGGATTTTTTTCCACCCCTCTCCAATAAAAAGGATCTTGAAACCACGGATGAGGAATTCGGTTTCTTGCTTCGAAGTCATCTGGAGCACACCGGGCAAGTATAACAACATACGCGGTGCAAAAAACAGCCTCTCAACTTGAGTGACAGGCGAGACAGAAGTGAGGTTTGGGGTGCGGGGACGGATGGGGCTCTACGGGGTTGTTAGTGACTGACTGTGAGGTGCGCTTCAGAGGTGGCAGATCCCTCACAACAGCCGCTAGGTGCTAATCTGGCTTCCTCCCCATGCTGGGCAATCTGTCATATCCACGTCTTGTTCACTAACAAGCCCCTCTTCTTACTATTTCAACCTAAAAAGGTGCACAAAATAAGATAACGCCAGCACCCCCCTCAAAAAAATGTTTTTCAAATTTAACTCATTCACTGCCATACGTGTGTAAAAATGTGTCCACTCTAGGGTCAGGGTTTTTGTCATTGTCACTTGAATTCCAGGACCCAGAGTATATTGAGTTTTAGGACTACATATACATTAAATGCAGTTTAAGAAACCTTAGACTCTCTTCTTTTATCAGGAAAAAGAGGAAATTCCTAAATTATATGGAAATGGAGTTATATGAGCTTGAAATTAGGGTGGCTGTCCAAAATACAATGCAATACATACTTATTGGTTTATATAGCGCTTTAACAACAGCTGAAACTGGAACAAAGCACTAACATGGAAAAAAGAGGAAATGCTGCCTCCTTGTGGAAACGGAAAAAAACATTGGCCAGCGCTTTATCAGCACCCAAGAATGAAAAAAAAACAAAACCCGAACAAATTTGGGAATGGCACTTTAGGTCATATTTTCAAATGCCGAATACATTTGTGAACGGTTGTGATTGAGTTAAGAATGTTTTTTGTTGTTGTTGTTTTTTTACAAAAATGATACCCCCAAGAACAAAAAAAGCTCACTTTCATGATAAATAAGCAAAATTAGGGTGCTGAGACAAAATTGCCCTTTTCGTCTCTTGCAGATCATTATGTGTTTCCGGAGAATTGGCCTGCCGAGGATCAGCACCAGGTGAGGTCCGTGGAGGAGGAGAGCCTGTTCCGTGTGGCTTTCCCAGAGGTGGTGGAGATCTACCTGAGAGACAAAGCCTTGGCTGGTGACAACAAGAAAAAGAGTAAGACAACACTAACTTTAAAACGACATAATTTTGGCCAAATATTGCTTGATAGGTTTGACATGTGGAACACTCAAAATTATCCCTCGGTGTGGTCGCCCTAAAAGCTCCGCCCACCTTCTCCGTACCCAGACGTGCCAAGTTGTTCCCATGACGATCAAAGGCACAAAGGAGCGTCGGCTTGTTTTTGCAAGCGAGGCCATTACGGCTGCCCCAACACCCCAAACATGTTAGTTTGACAGCTTGGCCGACACACATCAAAGACTCAGATGGAGCCGTGAGGTGTCTCCGGGTCTCTGTCTCTCTCCACGTCGGGGTTGCGCTTCACCTTGCGGAGGGCTTTGCTTCTTCCTATAGAGGAGCCTTGACATCCCGCGTTGAAATTGGAAAAGAAGGAAAAACAGTAGAAGAGAGGGAGAATTATCTGTGTGGAAGTCATGAAAATTGAATTTTCCCATTTACTTTTAGAACTCACCGGAATAGATATCAAGTCTTCACACCCCTTTTTAAACACAGTTTTTGGGGATAAAAAAACAAGTAATTTACAATCATTTTCTGCCATAAACTCATTCACTACCATTCACAAATTTATTCGGGAATTGAAAATATGACGTAGAATTGTTTTCATTTTTTTTTTCTAGTTTGGGTGCCGATAAAGCGCTGGCCGTGGCCTCTGGCAATGTTTTTTTTTTCACAAGGAGGCAGCATTTCCCTTTTTTCCATGTTAGCACTTTGTTCCCGCTTCAGCTGTGTTAAATCCAATCCAATGTTTTGTATTGTATTTTGGACAGCCGCCCTCATTTCAAGCTCATATAACTCCAAACCAAAATAATTTAGGAATTAGCTCTTTTTTCTGATGAAAGAAGACACGCTGCATTGGATGGTCATGTAGTCCTAAAACTCAATATTCTTTGGGTCCTGGAATTCGAGTGACAATGACAAAAACCCTGGCACTGGAGTGGACACAGTTTGCCACGCCTGGCAGTGAATGAGTTAATAAGATAACTAACCAATAATATTCAATTTCCTGATCAATGGGAATCAGCACACATCTGCCATCATTTCTTGGGCCTCCGCTGAACCCCCAAAAAAGTAAAAATGTCCTTGTTTGGCCATTGGTGCTCACGTTGAGTCTGTGTTTCTTTCAGAGAAGAAACCAAAGAGTAAAAACGAGAAGATGGCTGACAAAGCCGATGGTGTGTCTGACCTCCTTGCGCAGATGACCCTCGAGAGCTCCTCTTCAGGAAAAGCCCAAACATGGCCGTCAGTTCTTCCAAATCTACAGGAAGTACTGCTATTGGACACACCCGTTAGTCATAAACAGTGTCCCAGTGTGCCCCTCTGTCAGACGGATTCCCCATCGGCCGCCATTGATATTCTTTGTCTTAGCGACATCGACTGGGATGCGTCGTCCTTCACGGCCACCCCGTCGCATTGCATCATAGATGACGACATCAAGGAAGCTGAACTAAAATCCTCAGAACACGCTAGCGCTAGTCCAGAGCGCTGCTTTACTGATTACCCCTTAAGGGACAGGCTGCTCATGAGGAACACGGCCACGACGACGCAAGAAGCAAATAAGGATGTCTCCAAAAAACTAAACCTCCTTGCAGTGAATTTAAAACCCAAAGCAAGCTCTCATCAAAACAATGGCGGTCTCAAAATGGCAGGTGAGACGATTCCGATCCAGACAAAGGCGGACAAAAAGCCTCCCCCCAAGTACAAATTTGTCAGAGCGGCGGCCACAAAAGTGCAAAGGTGCATCTCGGAACCGTGTCAGACCGACAATGACAGAACCGTGGCTGTCAAAAAAAGCGTGTATGTGGGCCTGTGTTCATCCAGCGAGGATAGTGATGCGGAGAACCAGCAAATCGGGCCTCGCCAATCTACCAAAAACAAGCGTGCGTACAAGCCCGATGGACCACCCAAAACCGCCGGTGAGAGTGTCCGATCCTTTTCTCAAAGTATACCAAGTGGAGATCTTCAACGCCAAATTCAGGTCGAAACCGACATGAATGACACATACCCGCCCATCCCCGTATCGCCCATCAGTGGGTTCAATAGCGATGAATCCGTCATTTGCGGCGACAGCCCTTTGCCGCTGGCCGAGAGACTCCGGCTCAAGTTCCTCAAGTAAGAAGTCAGTCAGTCAAAAAAAAATCTCAATCATGGCCGATATGGCTTTATTTAGGCGAATATTCTTACAATATTTAAATTCTACTCACTGATTAACTGGCTATTTTTTTATTCAACAAATCTAAAATAATTGTTCTTTTTGGCTCCCTTAACACAATAAAAATATGACATAACCAGCCACGACCCGGTATTTGAACCCTCAACTGTAGAACTGTAGGGTGGATGTGCTGAACACCAGTCCACCGTGCTAAATAATTAACTCATTCACCGCCATTCCTGAATTTGTCTGTTTTTTTTTTTAATGCGTGGGTGCCGATAAAGCGCTGGCCATGGTCTCTGGCAATGTTTTTCCCTTTCACAACGGGGCAGCATTTCTTTTTTTTCCATGTTAGCGCTTCGTTCCAGCTTCAGCTGTTGTTAAAGCACTAGACAACCCAATATGTATTGTATTTTGTACAGCCGTCCCCATTTCAAACTTAGATAACTCCAGACCCATATAATGTAGGGATGAATTATTTTTTTTTCTGAGGAAAAAGGAGAGTCTAAGGTTTCTTATGCTGCATTGAATGTTCATATAGTCCTAACACTCAATATTCTGTGGGTCCTGGAATTCGAGTGACAATGACAAAAACCCTGGCACTGGAGTGGACACATTTTTGCACGTCGGCAGTGAATGAGTTAAAATAATAAAAAGCGGATGCAACTGCGTGGCATGTGCGCCTTGGGAAGTTTGGCGTTCAAATTTTGTTCAACATTTTGGAGCAACTTAAAAACAACAGTTTTTGTCTAAATGTGTTATTTAAACATACAGTTTCCTTGAGAGAACTGCGAGCTGTTGTTTTACTGCCCCCTTGATCATGAGTGAGGTCTTAAACACCTTTTCAGACATGAAAAGGTCTGGCATGAGCTTGGCGACAGCTGCATCCTCTTGGCCAAAAAATACTCCTCCTCACCAGCTTGCGTCCAGCCATATTCTTATTTGGATGGATTCATTGTCATGAAAAAAACATCATGCACCCAAAGTGCTGAAAGAAATGAGTTGTTCTTTGGTGGCGGGCAGAAAAAGAAACCAAGAAAAAAATGACCGTGTGCTGTCTGAAGATTTTCGGAGTAAGTGACTTTTGCAAAATGTGCAGATGAGTGTGACAGATTATTAAAAAGAGATTTTAGTATTGGATTGGCCTTCATTAGTCTCGCAGTGGAGACATTTACATTTCACAGCAGCATAGTGATGAAAGTAAGAGGAAAGGAAAGGAAGAAGAAGAAAAACAAATACAGGAGCTGCTGTAAAGGCAGCCACTCTCGCGGCACCATCTTAAAGTGAAAAAACAACAACAAAAACTAAATAACAAATAATGTGACGACACAAAGACACAGTCATTCAATCTTAAGCACTTTCTGCACCCTCTTTGTTGCATGAAGCAGTTCTAGATGAAAGATAAATTCAACGCATCCTTTTCACCACTGGATCAGAGACGTAATGGTGGAACATGCACGTCTGCTACAAGCTAATCGTTAAAAGCAAAGACAAAGTTGGAGCATCCATTGATGAAAAGAGACTGTCTCACATCTCCTGCTCCATGTAAATCTGCTTCAATTCCAAGCCGTGAGTTGGGCGGTTCTATAGAAATGGAAATAAATGTAAAATAGAATTGAGTTCAAGCCATAATGCATTATGGCTTTGCAGTTATTCACTTTTGCACATTTAACTCATGAATAGACATGCTCAGTTTTGGAGTTTATTTTATTGTGTTTGTGTTGCATAGTTGCGCTTATTATGCTTCCAGTTGTTTTTTTTCCCCCTACATTTTTTCCAATTATAGTTGTATTGTGCTCGGTAATAAAAAACAAGAAACTACGGTGCAGTTTCCCCCATTTTATAGTCCTTTAATTCGAGCTAACACACCATTTTTAAAGTTTGGCCTGCAACTGTTGTGGCGTACTGTGGGGGGCCTGCCCCTTCATTAGGCGCATCACATCAAACTGATAATTGTCACCTCACAGACTTTAAAGGCTCATCTCCCACAAAAGGGAATCTAATTATTTGTCTTTCTGTCGCATTATCCGCCCATTTAGCCTTATTCGCACCTCGGTGAGAACGAACGACGTCCTCCTCGAAGGTCGCATTTTGCCACTTGTGCTTCGCTTTGAACTAGTCCCTCCTCCTTTCTCCGCCGCCTCAGCTGTGAACTCATAAAGCACCGGAGATGCTCCCCGCGTATAAAAACGTCATCTCCTCCGAGAAACTCGTCTGCTGTCATCATCTCTGGATGCTGATTTTTCTCAACATGGACCTCGATGGTGAAACATCCGAAATCCTAAACGACTGGAAGGTCGGGGAACAACTCCACTCCTCCGACTCCTCTCCGGAGTCTCATTCTTCTTCTTCCGTGGATTGCGTGTGCTCCTCGCCGGAGATGTTTTACTCCGGAGGTCAACGCGCCTATGGCTCTCCGGGGCGGGGTCGCTGCCCCAAGGCGCCCAGGACGCAAGGCAAGGCCAAGATGTCCACCAAGAGGCGCGTGAAGGCGAGCGAGAGGGAGAAGATGAGGATGAGGAGTCTCGCCGAAGCTTTGCACCAGCTCCGGGATTACCTGCCGCCCGACTACACCACGAGGGGCCAGCCTCTGACCAAAATACAAACCCTCAAGTACACCATCGAGTATATTAACAAGCTCTCTGACATTCTGAACCGTGCGTAAAAGTCACCATTTTACGCACGCATGTGTTACGAGACCCAGCTCGTATTTGGACATCTTTTTATATTTTTACTTTTGTTAAATAACTACTTTACATGTTAATAAGTGTGTTTGAATCATTACGTGGCTTTGCTCTTTCCTGGATGTAAATATATATTTTTTCGAGGTGACTTATTGTTTTGTATATGGTGATACGATTGTTAACACTAGCATTGCAGACATCATTTGGTGACATTTTGTAGGCGTTTATCATATCATATCTCATTCATGTGAACAATTTTGGAAAGAAGTAGCTGCAAATATGCCCGTTTGTAGCGATCAGTGCCTTTGTCCTACTAAAAAAAAAGACACATTCTATTTTCTTTGTCGACAATATCGCTGTACTCCAAATTCACAGGTTAAATTGGTGAACATCAGATCTCACATTGAGGATTATAATTGAATTGCAATCCAATCATACTCAGAATACCCAGAACAATCTCCAATCACATTTCGCTGAAACCATTTACTTTTTTTGATACAAAAACAAGACACAAAAATGACAGTTATTGATAATATTGTCCATTGGCATGGTGACATAGTGGTTCGACCATTGGCCTTGCTTGGAAAGCTTGGTCTTCTATGCAGTATGTGCCCTGTGATTGACATTTTATTGACTTGGCTTCTCCACTTCCTCCGTGGGCTTGTCCCTACACATGGGCTCCTGGATGTGTTCTGGAATTTTCTCGATTGCAACCTAATTAAATAAACAGTCACATTATGATACTTGTGAACACCCCTGTGGTTCAAACAAACAGCAAGAGCTCGACTCACCTTGGTCACCTGCATAGCTACACTTTCTGGAAGGTTCCTCTGAATGTATTCCAAATATACACGAGCTGTGGAGCCTGTTAAATGAGACAACTGCAAAAACAAATTCTTTGTTATGACCACTATTTTTTAATAGCTTCCTTATAATGTGTAGTTATCCGCCATTCAATCTGAATGTATTGTATTTTTAAAAAAATCGTACCTCAATACACCTGTAGTGTGTCCTCATCTCATATTGAACCCTGTGTTTTTTGAAGATGTGGACCGACTTAAGCAGTGTTAACCTCTCCATGTCTTTGGGGGGTTCAAAGCTGCAGCAGAAGAGCAGGAGGAGATGAAGACCAGAGACCCTGAACAATCGCCACATCATAGCCCTAACAGTCCACCCAGACTTCTTTAAAATGTGTATCTTTATTTTTTATTGATTGGTTTGCCAGGTTGCTGCAACTTTGTGGAATATCAATAGAAGAAGACATGAAATGTGTCTGCCAGTCCCTTTCAAATAGAATCAAGTGAAATTGCCACATATTGCCAAGACTCACATTTTTCCAATATTGATGCCAAGCTCTTTGGCCGCCATGGTGGCGAAATACTCATAACTGTCCAAAACGGCTCTGTCGTGGCCTTTTACCATCACAGTCACTTTCTGAAAAAGTGTGTCGGGTTCTTCTGTCACAGTGATCTGAAAGGGAAATGTGAGAATTGCTTCTTGGGTAAAGTGATGTTTTAATGGTGGTGTGATTGTGACAACTCACTGACGACGCGGCTGTTGAAAACCCCATGGGTATGTGGAAGGATGGGCTGAGATAGAGGGGACACCTGTAGAGATTTGAATGCAAAAAAAAATAGATTAATTGTTCTGCATGTCAATCTAAATAGTTGGCGTAGTTAGAAGCCTGAATATATTGAATATTCGTTGAACAAGTGACATTTGACGATTTACTCATGTACAGTAGAACAATGTTACATACTGAATGGTAAGCAATTTCTTGTTTCCTGCACAATGGGTCAAAACTTGTAGTCCCTATAAAACGTGCAAAAATTAGCAAACGCTCGGTTACAAAGAGAACACCAACACGGTAGATTCCTTCCATGCAATGTTATGGGTATACACGTGTATGTAGAACAACAAATGTATTTAAAATAACCATACACGCATTACCGAATGTGAGATTCTGTTGAATATCCTTGTCAAAGAACAAATTTGTCTTCGAAGAGCCATGCAAGCTGCCATATTTCCAACCTGCGACTCAAAACCGGAAGTTATACGGCTCGTACTACTGCCCCCACGTGGCCAGGAAAGTACATAAAAACTGAAGGAATTACCATTTTACGGGGGTACCTGGGGGATTTTTTTCCACGAGAACTATAAAACAAACTCATTCCTATTTTGAATTCCAAATGTATTAGCATGGCCACGTGGCTGACATGATGAACGTGCTTCATTTTCGTGCTTTGACGTCAATGATTCAAATGATGTTTGAACGTGAAGCGTCATGTGACCATCACGTGACCCCCCCCCTCCCCGTCGGGGCCCTGTTGCCAGTTCCAGCAGATCTCCGGTTCGGCTCACACACACACCGAGCAGGGAACAGCGACAACACCCAAGGTAAGCTTCACACATCATTGCCGGGCTCCCTGCACTCTGCATTTGATACTCAAAAATATTCATCACAATGTATGACATTATACTCATGGGTACATTATGTTGAAGTTGCTACATGGCCAGGGTTAAAAACGCGAAATGGGGAGCCGACTGGTCATGCTAGCAGTAACTGGATAGCGAGCGGTTCGAGAAGCAGGATGGACAGCCCCAGGTTCCTGCCTTGGCTAGTTCTAGAGCTGCCAAAATTAGCGTTTGTAGGCCGTCTCTCTGTGTCTGTTTCTTTCTTTTTCTTTTTCTCTTTCTCTTTCTCTTTCTTTCTCTGTCTCTCTCTCTTAATTATAATAACAATGTAAAAAATGCGTGCATCTGTTGGCCCAATAGAATATAAGGACATGAAAAGCAGAAGGGAAAAACATGGATGTGGGGTTTTGTTTGATGGCGATGTTTTGATGCTCACAGTTCACAAGGGAGTTACCTTAACCGAGCACCATTTGAACGCGAATGTCGTATCGTTCCACACGTTGATACTATTTGATGATCATGATGATAGGGCTGTTATAGAATAGAAACTGTTAAGTTTTTTTGGAACGTCAGTATATATTTTACCACACTATTCGTATTCACGCTTTGTTTACTTCGTGTGTTTGGACGCGAATGGGCTGGCTATCCATCATCATGTGCTAATTGAAGCAGAAGCTAAAATGGTAATACATTCTTGTTCAATTATTTATGTAGTCGTTATAAATCCATCAGCTGCAAAGAATAGTCATGTATCTAGAACGTGCCATAAGTAGCAAGGGAATATTGAGAGGGTAATTTAGGCGAGCACATTAATATTTATTTGCTGAGGTACCCCGGTGGAGCTGAGCTGTTATTCAGTAATCTATTCATCTCGTAATGTTCAGGGTGTTCTTTGTTTACATTTTTTCCATTGTTTAAATTGAGGCAAAGATTGTACCTTGCTGACCCGTGCCATGTTGTGCATGTAAATTCAACATATATTTTTTTTGTATTTACATTGTATCTATAAGCACCTTTTCTTACTACTTACTTGAGTTAACATGTTCTGATGAGAATATTACACTTAAACACAAAGACATAATGACAACACAAAGTCATAGTCATAGACATTCTTAAGCATGTAGCAGTTCTAGATGAAAGAGGAGAGGATCAAAGCGTCTTTTCACCAGTGGATCAGGGACATCATGGTGGAATGTGCACGTCGATTGCAAGCTAAATGTTGAAAGCAAAAGCGCAGCTGTAGCATCCATTGACGAACAGAGATTGTCTCACATCTCCTGTTCCACATCAATCCGCTTCAATTCCAAGCCGCGACAGTTCCACATCGGTGCTCTGCGCTGATGCTCCTTTCTTCTTATTGCGGGCTCCTCAAGCCATGCATCCATCCAGCCGCAGACTGTCCAACAGCACCGACCTTTCTGCTGAATAACGCAAGGCTGTGAAGATGCTGCCCATTACAGTTTCAGCGCATCCCGAATATACAGTAAAGTCTCGTTATATCGATATTCAAGGGAGTCCGAAAAAATATCGATATAACCGGGACTATCGATATATCCAATATCGATATAACGAGACTTTACTGTATTTGTATGGAGTGTCCAAAATCAGGATTCTGTGCTGTTTTGACAACTCCAAATTGCACCTCTGCGATAATTCTGAAGTAAGAATAAGGGGTACAATATAAATACAGTAAAGTCTCGTTATATCGATATTCAAGGGAGTCCGAAAAAATATCGATATAACAGGGACTATCGATATATCCGATCCTGCGCCGAACTGCATTAAACAAAAGCCGCCAAAAGAGGGCAGCCAAGCGCCATATAAGAAACGGAGCTGGCCATTAGCTCCCTTTTTTTTTTGGGTGAGAGATGTTCCCCCAATGTTGCCTCAAAATGGCACATATAATTCTTTAATGATTGTAAACATGTATGCTTTAATCTTCAGAACTACGGTGTATTTGAAACATATTCATAACTAGATGTGTAACAAGAAAGCATATTATCCGAATCTGAAGCCATTGTTTGGATTCACAAGCAATGCAAGACGTCTTGGCGTGAAGTCATTTTTATTTGCATTTGAATAAAAAGTGACATCGGCTGTCCTTTAATACACAGTATGGAATATTAATAATTTTCAAAATCATCGTGCTTCAGCAGACAAAACAAGAAACATTGTTGCAAAAACGATTGCATTCATATACAGTACAGTGGGCATGTACATAACACAACAGGGAAACTGCAGCGCTTACATCTTACTGTATTATGTATACAATTTAAAAAAGTCATCAATCTTCTTCTGCTTCCCATTTTTACCTTTTAACACAAACACTTCAATCTCGTCTGCTGCACACGAGCTAGCGTCTGAAAATGAAAATGGCTCTGCTACACGGGTGCTGGGCACGTAACCAAGTCACCTGACCAAGTCGACCAATGGCGCGGCTGATGGCGTGACACGTAACCAAGACACGTGACCAAGTTGACCAATGGCGCGACCGATGGCGTGTCACGTGACAAAGTCACACGGCCAAGTAGACCAATAGCGCGACCGATGGCGGCTCATGTGACCAAGTCGACCAATGGCGCGACCGATGGCGGCTCACGTAACAAGACACGTGACCAAGTTGACCAATGGCGCGACGGATATATCGATATAAACAACAAAAATGGCCGGCGGGGGATGAAAAGGAGCACCGTAATAACCTGATTATCGTAATAACCGGGTATCGTACTAAACGGTACTAATTATACATAAAAAGACTAGAAATGTGCAAGGGAAATGAAAATAGTATCGTAATAAGCGGTACTATCGATATAACCGATATCGATATAACGAGACTTTACTGTATTTGACATCTTGTGTTTATGTACCAAACGCTAGTGTTTATTTATGAGCTTTGCTAAGTGAAACTGTGATGTGTGTTTTTCCTTTGGCCTGCCTCAGTGGGATGCCCAAGATTTGCTGGCATTATGACATTACTGGGAGGGGCAATGCTCCTGCGAAGCTCCAGCTGATGGAGAGGAGTCCCTGCTCCTCCTACTCCAACTCCTTTCACACTTGCTGCCAGGATCGGATGATGAGGACTCAGCGCGGTGGTGGCGACACTCAAGCAGCGCCGCGATCGAGAACGAGCCGAAGGACATGCTGAGCGGACTTGTTTGTCGTTGTTTACATGTGTTTCTTCCTGGATGTTCAGTCATGACAAGTGCCTTCCCAACACGGATTTTCCTTTTCTGACACTATCCGGACCCTTGCAGAGGTTTATTTATTTATTTTCTTTCACCGATGTCCAGGAACTCACAGATTCTATGCACTATTGCTGTCTCCCACTCATCATTGAACCTGTAACCTCAGCACAGGACTCCTGAAGGAATAATTTCACAAGCCCCCTCGGGTAGCTTCTTCCTCATATGACGCAGAAATGTTTGCGTCGGTGGAACACGGCCCCGTCCTCTGCAGCGACTCCAACATCCTCTGCCTGTCCTGGAAAGGTCGCGTTCCCAAGAGCGAGAAGGAGAAGCCAGTGTGCCGAAAGCGCTACTATGAGGAGGGCTGGCTTGCCACCGGGAACGGCCGAGGTGTCGTCGGCGTCACGTTTACATCCAGTCACTGCAGGCGGGACCGGCCAACTCCACAGAGGGTCAACTTCAACCTCAGAGGGCACAACAGTGAGGTAAGATACAAGTACAGTGATACATCGCCTTACGAACGCTTTAGCTCACGAACTTTTCACCTTACGAACATTAAATTCGTGAGAATATAATCTTAGCATACAAACTAGTTTTCGGCGGACAAACCAAACCACACAGCGCCACGGTGGCTGGCGGACTAGATTTCGGCGGATGAATACCAAACCACACGGTCGAACAGTGCCACGGTGGCTGGCGGACTAGTTTTCCACATCCCCGTTAAGTGCAGACATGGTTTGCTATTGAGTGGAGTACTTTTTTAATTATGGGACCGAAAAAGACCCCACGACGAAGAAGACAAAAGAAAATGACGGTCGAGCAGAAGATGATCATCGAAAAACACGAACAAGGTGTGCGCTTGTGTGATTTCGCGTCCCAGTAGCAGTATGCTAAGTCGACCATTGCTACGTGTGGCTAGGGGTGTTTCTGTGTTGTGTAAGCAACGGTCTCAGGCAATAGAAGAGGTTGAAATACGTCTGTTGATTTGGATTAACGAAAAGCAGCAAGCAGGGGACCGTGTGAATGAGGGTGTTATCGCTGAGAAAACGACTTTATTATACTGTGCAGTTTATTTCGTTAATTACAATACAATAGCACATTTATTTTAAGTAAAATGGGTATATTTTGTGTAGTTTTAAAGCTTATTTAATAGAACATTCTTTTTTATGGGGACCAGGCAACAGATTATTCTCATTTTTAATGGTTTCTTATTCGTAATGAATAATTGGCGGACGAACGTTTCGCCTTACACATACTTTCTGGGAAGCAATTAAGTTCGCAAGACGAGGTATCACTGTACCTGATCTTATCCCGAGTGAATTAAATGGAGAAGCTGTTGAACGGCAGCATCACCAAGATTTCAACCAGATCTTGTCGATTGTACCTCGCTTGAAAAACATAAATAGGGAATATTTTTAGAATGCTTTTTACTTTGAACGCTGCAGAATAATCTCCTCTGGGATATGATTCAAAATAGATCAACATAGATTACGCGCGCAAGTCCTTTCGTTGCATTCCGCCAAGTACTTCTCCCGTGCACTTCACGTGCTCTCGAACCTGTCTGACCATTTGACCCATGCGACACGTTTAACAGGAAGTTGCTAATCCAGCCACGGAGGGCACACGTTGCATAACCGGCTCGGCTGTTGGATTTGAATGCAAGATCACGATAAATTCAGCATCACTTTTATAGCCCACAAGCAATTGGCCAGTTCAATCCGAATCAGAGTTATCTTTATTGGCCAAGTATGTAGAACACACAAGGAATTTGTCTCCGGTAGAACGCGGTGCACTATTATCATGATAAAAAAGACATGATAAATAAGCTTGGAGGACACTAATAAAATCTAATCTAATCAAATTCCTTAATGAAAGTGGTACCTCTCAGGAACAGCTCTGAGACAATGTGCAATGTGTAAAGTATCAATGGCTCGAGGAAAGAAGCTGTTTAAATCTGCTGGATTTGGTGCGCATGGATCGTAGCTGAGGGGGGTTGCTGGAAATGGTGGTGGGCGGGGTGCGGAGGGTCCAGTCGGTTTTTTTTTCTGCGCTCTTGTCGTGTCTTGTTTTGAGGTAATCTGATCGACGTGTTTGTGTGACTGACCACATGCTAGTTTGGACACACTTTTGAGCATAAGGGTCACGTTTAGATTTGATGTGTTATGTCAGAGTCCTTTAAAAAAGCTTACACAGCAATTTGAATAATTGAATTGTTTACATTGATTGAGTTCAAGACTACTTAAGTCCCCCGTATATTTCCACGGCAACCATCCTTGTCCCTGTAATAGGAACAAAAGAGTTCTATCCTAAAACTGGGAACCTTGTTCACATTTTGTGCTTGCACGGTAACATTCATGGCTTATTTTCATTGCTCAGCGATATGATCTGGATACGACGTAGTACAACAGAAAATTGAGTGTTCCCACTTTGACACGAAACTCCCAAAACATGGTAATGATGAGTAGAATTGTGCCCTGTTTAGTGTACCATGAAACCTGCACCCGTTGCCCTTTGTCTTAACATCGTGTATCACTGCAACCTTACTCTCTTTTTTGTCTAACAGCACAGCAGTTCTCTTCTATTGAGTTAAGCATGTGATTTAATATCTCATCCTAATCAGCGTTCTCAGACCATCCCTACCGTTTGCTCCTGAGCCAGCTGGTCTTCCCTTTCCAATCATGAGTGAAGATTTCCAATCAGCTCACAATCGGATTTTATTCTAAATAAATCCCCTCTTATCCAAGCCAGCACTTGCTTGTTGGAAAAAACAGTGGCAAAATGATCTTGATATTGATTTTTTTTTTGAAAGAATGTGGAGTTTCTCTCCCCAAAATGTATTTTGGCAAAAACAAAGATCTTCATGCCAGCATTCGGTGTTGCTATGGACATGTCTGCTCTTGCCTTTGTGATGCTGCACCTTGGTAATGTCCTTTCACTTTTGCTGAGTGCACCGTAACCACCAAAGCTTACCCTTGATTTGATTTAGCCTCTTTTTTTTTTAACTCGCTGGGGTCAGATTAGCGACCCATTCTGAGACGCTTTGACAAGAGGCACCACATACATGAAAGATAACTATCCAAAGTGTATAGTACAGTATTTATTAATAGATAAACAGCAAACCAATCATTTGAGGAATCAGAGACCTTGTCTTCTGAAATTTTGATTCACTAAGACTAAATACAGGTTTGCTGAGTGCACCGTAACCACCAAAGCTTACCCTTGATTTAATTTAACCTCTTTTTTTTTTAACTCGCTGGGGTCAGATTAGCGGCCCATTCTGAGACGCTTTGACAAGAGGCACCACATACATGAAAGATAACTATCCAAAGTGTATAGTACAGTATTTATTAATAGATAAACAGCAAACCAATCATTTGAGGAATCAGAGACCTTGTCTTCTGAAATTTTGATTCACTAAGACTAAATACAGGTAACATCTGACTTACGAGCGAGTTGCGTTCCGACCAAACGGTCGTAAGTAGAAATGGTCGTAAGTCTAAATCCATTGAAAATGTTGAATAGAGACTCGGAGGCTAAATGACACGCAAACATCCCCCCTCTGGTGCCATCACACGGTCGATTGCTGTGCGAGAGTGAGATGCTGGCTGCCTGGCCTAAATTGCGCCTTGCGGTGCCAGGCGTATAATTAACATTTTAAAAAATAGGGTCTGGAGGACATGATCGTAATTACGGGTGGTCGTAAGTCGATGATCGTAAGTACGGGTGGTCGTAAGTCGAGTTGGTCATAAGTCGGATGTTATCTGTATATAGTTGAACCACCACCGTAGGGCCAAATAAAATGTGGTGAAATATTTATCATGGGAAGATCTACTGTGTTGCATTTTATATAACATCGCCAGTCTCTGTAAAACGCTGATAACCTTGGCATCGAATTTTACACATTGTTAATTCTCACCTTTCCAATCATGACGGCAAGGATAATTGCGACTCTTTTATTAACGAGATTTTCTCGCTGTGATCGCCGCCATCCCTTCGGTGTCCTGCAGTGTCTTCTCCTGATCACGTCTGTCCCCATGTGACGTCTGATCTCTCCTTGCTCGCCGCATCACGGCGATGTGCTCAGCTGTTTTCCCCCGCGGGATGCCTGACGAGCTCGCGCTAATCTCCGCACCCTGCTAAATTTACACTCACATGCGCAGATTATTCTCACCCCGACGCAGATCGTGGTGCAGGACATGACATGTGTGCTCATGGTGCACCCCCCACTGCCCCTTCCTCGTTTTGATTTACCCCTTAGTTGGGGTTTAAAAGAAGCCTGATATTGTTGCCGCATTAAAAAAAGCATATGGAAAAATTACATCACTGATAAAACAATTGTTGACGATTCAAACGTGATTGTACTTTTAGTGACCTGTCATCCCTTTGCAGCAATCGAACGTAATCCTCTGGAGCATCCTATGAGTCAGTTCCAATCTTTATCCTCATTAAACAATACCCATGTGGTGGGGTTGACGTCAGTGCATCACAAACCTGCGTCAAAGCGTGTTCATGGCATTTGTTTGGCAGCAGAATTACTGTATTTTCCGGTGTATAAGGTGCACCGGAGTATAAGGCACACCCACAATGAATGATGTATTTTCAAACTTTTTGCATATATAAGGCGCACTGGAGTATAAGGCGCACCTTCAACGAATGAAAAATGTTTTCCAAATATAAGGCACAACACATTATAGGGCGCTACCGTCGAAGCTGGAGTTACGCACTATTTCTATGGTAGCGGGAAAGGAAGTTGGTGGCTGCTGAGAATAGTTGCGAGACCTGTTGTGTCTCAGTATTACTTCATATACTATAAGGCGCACCTGCGTATAAGTCTAGGGTCATCTTTTGAATATAATTAAGGCTTTTTGGTGCACCTTATACTCCGGAAAATATGGTTTGCAAAATTATTATGATTCAAAAACACTGCATTATGTATTGGGAAACAACTAGAATTATATATATGTTTTCAATTGTCTGAAAGTATAGTTGCCTTCAATTAGTGTTTGTCCACTGTTTATTTTTTGAACGTGTTGGCAGTCAATCACGAGGCGTATTAACTTATTCACTTCCAGATGTGCAAAAATGTGTCCACTCCAATGCCAGGTTTTTTGTTATTGTCACTCAAATTCCAGGACCCACAAAGTGTTGAGTTTTAGGACTACATAAACATTCAATGCAGCGTAACAAACCTAAGACTTTCTTCTTTCATCGGAAAAAATAATTAATTCTGAAGTTATATGGGTCTCGAGTTACAGTATATGAGCTTGAAATTAATGTGGGTGTCCAAAATACAGTGCAATTCATACATATTGGTTTATACAGCGTTTTAACAACGGGTGATGCCGGAATAAAGTAATAACATGGAAAAAAGGAAATGCTGCCCCCTTGTGGCAAGGAAAAATTGCCAGAGGCCATGGCCAGCACTTTATCGGCACCCAAACAAGAAAAAAACCCGAACAAATTCGGGAATGGCGCTTTACGTCATATGTTCAATTCCCGAATAAATTGAATGGCAGCTAATGAGGTCATGTTTACACCTCATGGCAGTTTCGAAAGGGGCTGCCAATATGTGGGCCGCCACATCATCGCCAAGAACAATGTTAGTAAGCTGGAGTTTTGTTCTAAAAATAGCTCAGCGCTAATGGGATTTTTTTTTCTTGTGAATTTTGTTTTTATCTGATCCAGAAATAGATCAGGGTGTGTTTGTCTGTCGTGACATGGTGTTAGGGTCGGAGCAGGGCGGGGATCAAGGCCCCATTGAGCTTATCAAAAAGGTTAGCCGTTTTCAGATTCACACTCTGAAAGTATAAGCCTGGCTAAAACGTGCCTCATGTTGTGCCCTGGAGCATGTACTGCCCACGTGCTTCGCTGAGTGAGAGCTGTGCAGCTTCCTGCTCAGGATAATTCCCATGGGAATAGGCTGAGTCACGCCACAGAAGAACAAGTAGATACTGAGAGAGACACACACATATGCAAAAAATAAAGAAAAGAGCTTGAGGGGGTAGTGATGTTTTTTTTTTTCAGGTGACACAAAATGGTCCTTGCTGCTCTGTACTCGCGAAAATGTCTGTAGCTGGAATACGGGTACTCTCCAATCGACGTAGTTGACATCAAACGACTTCTATTTTCATCAGCAAATGTTCCGCTTCGATCATGTGTAATACATCTGATAATTACAGCGCCTCAGCGGAGTTTTCAAAAAGAAGTTAAACCACTTAATGATATGTTGTATACGAACGACTCCATCTGGTTCACTGCTAAACTTAGCTCCATTTGTGATTATATACACGCTTCTTTTTTCAAGGTGGTCCTGGTGCGGTGGAATGAGCCATTCCAGAAACTGGCGACCTGCGATACCGATGGTGGCATCTTTGTCTGGATCCAGTATGAGGGCCGCTGGTCCGTGGAGCTGGTCAATGACCGTGGAGCTCAGGTTTGACTTCGCCAAAGTGAAAATGATGAATATGGAAACCTCGTATGTTATGTATTGTACACTGAGGATTTGTTCAACTGCAGGTGAGTGACTTCACGTGGTCGCACGACGGCACCCAGGCGCTCATCTCCTACCGCGATGGCTTTGTGCTGGTGGGGTCTGTCAGCGGGCAGAGACACTGGTCGTCCGAGATCAATCTGGAGAGTCAGATCACCTGCGGTATTTGGACACCAGATGACCAGCAGGTCCTCATGCATCTTTATTCATGCAATTTGCCTCTCGATCCATATTGTACTCTATTTTCCGGTGTATAAGGTGCACCCAAAAGACTTATTTCATTCAAAAGATGACCCTGCGCCTTATATGCAGGTGCGCCCAATATGTGAAGTGATATTGGGCTGCAACATGTCTCTCGCAATGACTCTCCGCACCCACTGAGCCCATTTCCCTCTTATACAAGGAGTGTGTAACCCCAGCCTCTACTGTACTGTGTATAATGTTTATATATTATATTTGGAAAACTTTTTTCATTCATTGAATTTGAGCCTTATCGACCGGTGCACCTTATACGTGGTGTATGTTTGAAAATACACCATTCATTGGGGGTGCGCCTAATACTCCGGTGCGCCTTATAAACCATAAAATAAAATATTTTCCTGTGCCCGTGCAGGTTTTATTTGGCACAGCCGACGGACAGGTGATCGTGATGGACTGCCACGGTCGAATGCTGGCCCACATTTTGCTACATGAGTCGGACGGCATCGTCGGTATGTCGTGGAACTACCCCAACTTCCTGGTGGAGGACAGCAGTGAGAGCGACACGGATTCGGATGACTACCCCCCACTGCAAGGTTCGCCTGCTCGACAATCGCATGCCCGTCGTCCAGCTGTTTTATTTGCCGGCTGGGGGAAAGCAGATGCGTTGCCATCTGTGAGCTTCTCATTTCCGTCCCCCGTCTCTTGTCAGCCCCTGATAACTATCTGTGTTTGTGTGCAATTCTGTCTAATGCAGCACATTTCTATTGCACTGCCAGTTTTTACAATTGGCTTCATTTAAAGGCAATTCTCGGACCGCACCAGTTACAGGTATTTGTTTAATCTGGACAATAATGTACTGACAGCAAACTATTATCTGAACTGCACATACTGTATTTTCCGGTGTATACGGCGCACCGGAGCATAGCACAGCCATACCTGTCAATTTATATGTTTTCCCCGTATTTTATACTTTATTTAATCATTTCAAATAATGTACAGCGTACTATAACCTTTATACGGGAAAAATATTGGGAGCCGATTTTACAACACTGATCGTGACTATTGTCACGGCCAACGAGCAAAAATAATCCTCAATCGAATATAGATTTTTTTTATCGCTGCTTACGGTAGGATTGATAAAAGCATAACGTGAGCATGCAGTAAATTGTCTGCATTTCCGCTTGTTAGCATTTCTTTATCATTTCAAATATTGTAATGTAGGGCATACTATAACTTATACGACACTTGTAATCATTTATAAGGGCAGCTATTAGCCAAGCTTTACAGGTATGATAAAGCGCACCCCCAATGGATAATGTATTTTCAAACTTTTTCCATATATAAGGCGCACCTTCAATGAATGAAAAAAGGTTTTCCAAATGTAATATATAAACAAAATAAAAGCTTTCGAAATATAAGGCACACCACATTATAAGACGCTACAGTAGAGGCTGAGTTTACGTACTACTTCTACAGGGGGAAATGGAGTTGGTGGCTGCTGACAGTAGCTGCAAGACCTGTTTTGGATCAATATTACTTCACATATCAGGCGCACCTGCGTATTAGGTGCCGGGTTATCTTTTGAAGAAAATCAAGGCTTTTGGGTCCGCCTTATACACTGGAAAATATGGTAAATTGGTTTCGCTGTCATTACAGTGCACAGACACAAACCTTTGCTGACAGTCAGCTTCACCTCGGGAGACATTAGCCTGATGAACAACTATGATGACCTCTCACCTACCCTTATTCGCACCGGGCTGAAAGGTAAATCAACTCACCCCCCTAACTTTTTTTTGCCCCATGAACATCTCATCACTCTTTCTATCCTTTTCCACAGACGTGATTGCCCAATGGTGCTCGCAGGGTGACCTTCTGTCAGTGGCCGGCATGGAGAAGACGCCTCTCTCCCACGACCCCTCTTGTCCTCCTCCTGCCAGGAATGCCATTGCCAAGTTTTATAACGTCCGGGGGGAACACATTTACACACTGGAAACACCAGCGCAGGTTAATATTTTTCACTTTTTTCGGGCATGGGCGGTATGAAGGACCTGTTCCTCACAGTTTTGAGGTTTTAAATGTACATTGCAATTGGCTGGTGACCAATCCTATGGTGTGCATCACCTCTCATCCAAATGTCGCTGTGATGGACTCCAAAAACAGGGCGATATAACCCACGTGCATGGAATGTGTTTCAATGCCTAATGAAAAAAATACTACACATTGACTTATATTGCCTTTCCAGCAGCTCATGTATTTCTTTTTTCTACTTTCATTCCTTTCATCACTTTGCTGCTGTGAAATGTAAATTTCTCCACTGTGAGACTAATAAAGGCAAATCCAATCCAATCCAATATAGTGCTTTTTGGTCGTTAAAACGCTATATAAATCAATCTGTATTGTATTGTATTTTACAACAGCTGAAGGTATAACAAAACACTTAACATGGACAGCTATCAGATACAGGGAATAAAATGACAAAGATAGTTGGAAAGGACCAGTGAGTGAAACCAAGATCAAGTCAGAATGACATAAAATGAGTACTAGACTCTTGTGTCATTTTATTTCATGAACTTGTATCAGTGGACACATCGTCTTTCTGGAATTGCAACATTGTAAAATTCAAGCACCTTCTCAGATTCCAATGCGCAAATTGAATATACTGATTTTCATCAAGCATAGCATTTATTTATTATGCGCTGCAAAAAAATAAAATAAAATAAAGTAAGTTTTCCACTCACTGAGCTTACACAGTCCTACTCGTCTGTTTCCCTGGCAGCGCCCCATCACCACACTCTGCTGGGGCCACCGAGACACCCGTCTCTTCCTGGCGTGCGGCCCGGCGCTCTACGTGGTGCGCGTGGAGCACCGCGTGTCCACCCTGCAGCTCCTCTGCCAGCAGGTCATCGCCACGGCCGTAAAGGAGGAAAAGGACGTGGCCAAGCTCACCATGCCGTCTCGCCTCTGCTCCTATGTCACGTCCGCTTTTAATCCCACCGTCAGGGTACGACAATGTTCAGACGCTGACAAATAATCACAATGACAACAAAAACTTAATTTCTACTCCCTTTTGTCCCCCAGCAGCCCATTCCGGACCCCAACAACATGCGTGACTTTGTGAGCTACCCAACAGTTGGCAATGAGCGTCTGCATTGTACTATGAAGCGTACAGAAGACAACCCAGAGGTGGGCGGTCCCTGCTACACTTTGTATTTGGAGTACTTGGGCGGTCTGGTGCCCATCCTCAAAGGTCGACGCATCAGTAAATTGCGGCCAGAGTTTGTCATTATGGATCCCAAGATGGATGGAAAAACAGGTAAAGCGTTCTAGCTTGTGTTTTTCTGCTAGTCAACAACAAACCACAATGACATGAACCTCTTAACTTATTCACTGCCATTCACAAATTTATTCAGGAATTGAAAATATGAGTTAGAGCGCCATTCCCGAATTTGTTCGGGTTTTGTTTTTTTCATGCTTGAATGCCGATAAAGTGCTGGCCATGGCCTCTGACAATGTTTTTTTGCATTTCCACAAGGGGGCAGCATTGCTCTTTTTTCTATGTTAGCGCTTTGTTCCAGCTTCAGCTGTTGTTCACGCACCATATACTGTCAACCAATATATAATTATTACATTGTATTTTGGACAGCCACCCTCATTTCAACCTCATATAACTCCGGACCCATATAATGTAGGAATTAACTCTTTCTTTCTAACACTGTACTGAATGTTTATATAGTCCTAAAACTCAATATTCTGTGGGTCCTGAAATTTGAGTGACAATGACAAAAACCCTGGCATTGGAGTGTGCACATTTTTGCACATTTCTGGCAGTGAATGACTTAAAAACCCCACAACAAGAGATCTAACTTTTTTGTGTGTGTGTTTTTGTGAACTATTTCAATTCCTTCTCTCTTTTCAGATGAGATATATGGCAATAGCCTGATATCAGCAATGATTGACAGCTGTAACTGCTCGGACTCGAGTGATATCGAACTCAGCGATGACTGGGTCGGCAAGAAGTCTCCCAAAATATCCCGGGGGAGTAAGTCCCCCAAGCTTCCCAGGTGACAAATCTCACCCCATAATTTGCTTTTATTTGAATGTTTATATTCCCTAAACCCATTTCCCTTAGCGTAATTGGTTCTAATGCATTGTTCTACACTGCATGCTTATGTCATCTTTTTCCCCCTTCCTGTTTGCTACCTTCTTTGTAGAGACTTAGTTTGTCCCTTTACCAACAGAATCAACATCGATCCAAGGAAATCGCCCAAACTGTCTCGCGCCGCTCAGGAGGTTTCTCGGTCACCACGTCTACCCATACGCAAACCCTCCATTGGGTCACCCAGTTTAACACGGAGAGAATTTCCTTTGGATGACATCACTCAGGTACTCGCCACCTTTGACTTCCACAATCCATTTTAATTGTTTCATGAGTCGTTTCTGACCAATGTGCTTTTGTGCAAAATTTTCAGCAAAGCTACCTTGCTCAGGTGACATCAAATATATGGGGAACGAAATTCAAGATTGTTGGACTTGCTGCATTTTTGCCAACCAACCTTGGCGCAGGTAATCAGAATCAGAATCATCTTTATTGGCTAAGTATGTAGAACACGCTGTACTAGTGCACTAGTACAAATAATCATAGGAGACACAAATAAAGGCTAATGTAATCTAATTCCATTTTCTTGCTTGGATGCCGATAAAGCGCTGGCTCTGGCCTCTGGTAATGTTTTTTTTTTCCATTCCACAAGGGGCAGCATTTCCCTTTTTTCCATGTTAGCGCTTTGTTCCAGCTTCCGCTGTTGTGCAAGCGCTATTTTATCCAATATGTATGTACGTATTCCATTGTATTTTGGACAGCCGTCCTCATTTCAAGATCATATAACTCCACACCCATATAATTTTGGAATTAACTCTTTTCCTGATGTAAGAAGAGAGTCTAAGGTTTCTCACGCTGCATTGAATGTTCATGTAGTCCTAAAACTCAATATTCTGTGGGTCCTGGAATTTGAGTGACAACGACAAAAACCCTGCCGCTGCAGTGGACACATTTTTGCACATTTCTGGCAGTGAATGAGTTTAAAAAGCTTACACTGCAACTTGAATAATTTGTTTACATTGATTTAGTTCGTCTTGTCGTTCCGATTTGTCTCTCCGTCAGTCATCTACAAAACCAGCCTCCTCCACCTGCAACCCAGGCAGATGACAATCTACCTGCCGGAAGTACGCAAGATCTCCATGGAGTATATCAACCTGCCCGTCTTCAGTCCGAACGTCTTCAGCGAAGACGAAGACGACCTCCCGGTCTCGGGCCCTGCCGGTGGCGCGGATGACAACCCGCCCTGCACCGTCAACATCCCCATCGCCCCCATCCACAGTCCCGCCCAGGCCATGTCCCCCGCCCAGAGTATCGGCCTTGTCCAATCCCTGCTAGCCAATCAAAACGTTCAGCTGGATGTTCTAACCAACCCCACAGCCAACTCCTCAGGAGCCGCTGCCGTCGCCGCCGGTTCTGACCAAAGCCAAGAGGCCGTTCTTGGAGCCCAGTACACAATACCCACCAGGTACTCTAGTCCTGGCCAAGTCATCTTTGGAGGGCTGGACATGAGTCGCCTCACCGTGGGAGCTTCTCACTCTCATCAGCCAACACAACAACTGCAGCAGCAGCAGTTGCACCAACTCCAACATCATCAGCAACTACAGCATCATCAACAACAACTTCAGCAGCAGCAACAGCAGCAACAACAGATGCTGCTGCAGCAGCAGCAAATTCAACAACAGCTCCAACACATGCAGCAGCAGCAAAATCAGCAACATCATCAGCAACAGCTCCAGCAGCACATCCTGCAACAGCAGCTGCAACACCAACAGCAGCAACACCAACAGCAGCAACAAATGCTTCAGATGCAACAGCAGCAGCTGCAAATTCAAATTCCCGTCGCCTCTATGACACCCGTGCAGACTTCGGGTGCGTCCGCGCTTCCAACAGGGGCGCTGCAGATCCAGATCCCCCACCCATCGCCCGATCTGCTTCTCGAAAAGGGAAGCACGGGTGAACACGAGACCCTTTTGAAAATAAAAACGACACGATTGCTGGCTGAGGCTGACACGGTGGTGTTTAGTGCGCCTTTGGAACTTAGTAAAATGAATCCCCCTCCTCCCTATCCCGGAACGGTGGCCGCTGCAGTGGCCGCGTCATCCGCTTCCACGCCGAACACCAGCGTGGCCGCCAACGCCTCCTCTGGAACGCCACCTCCTGGTGATCTCGTTGCCAAAAAGGGGGAGATCCAACTTTATCCCCAAAGTCAGCCGCAAGGCCAATACCCCACACCGCTTGGCTACGAGCGAATCACCACTTTTGACAGCAGCGGTAACGTGGAGGAAGTCTGTCGTCCTCGAACGCGTCTCGTCTGTAATCAAAATGTCTATAACCTGCAGGGGCCTGGAAGCTCTGCCACCCTTAGGGTCACCTCATCCTCCTCGGCGGAAGGCAAAAAGATCCAGCTGCCGTACAGCTCCGCTACCCTCAACAGACTTACCGCACCTCGCTATTCCATACCTAGCGGCGACCCGCCCCCATATCCGGACACGGCCAACCAGAATACTGGAAGGAATCCAGGACAAAAGCTGGACAGCGGCCTTATTCACGCCACTCTCAGGCGGAATAGCCGAGAGGCTACCCTGAAAGTGTCTCAAACAATGGAGCCGCCCAGACCGCTGCCCCCTAAAACGAAAAATAATTCACTTTTAGCTTCCTACCAGCACAGGGCGCAAACAGCTTTATACACCTGCAGTCAGTGTAGCAGCGGGTCCAGCGTCGGAGTCACGACTCCTGGTAGCGCCAACGGAATAGCGGGCGGGACCATAATCAGACAAGATTTTCCGCCGGGGAACGGAGCGCCGCACAGCACAGTTATCGTCCACTCCAACAGCGCTACCCCACACGCTTCACAGTCATCTTATGGCCTCCTCAACTCCCTGGAGGGATCCGCACACACGGCGGGAGGCGGTACGGGCAGAGAACGCGTAGATTACGTGAATTCGGCGTTTACAGAGGATGAAACGCTCCATCAATCCCTCAGGCATTTGGCTTTAGGAGGAAATGACACGTCGGGCTTGCTCGTCAAACGCCCACCTCCTTATCAATGGGACCCCGCCGCCACCGAGGAGGTGTGGGTTCCACAGGAACGGACTGCCACGCTCAACCCAACCAGCTATCCGGGACCCCATAAGCCGCCCTCGCTTATCCTCAGTCCCTCTCAGCACCTAGATGTGTCCAGGCTGCCTTATGTGCTGTCTCCCAAGTCGCCGACCACCCCTGGTAGTACCGCCCCGGGGTACCAAATTTCCCTCCAGTACCCCCCAGTCACGGCCTACCCAGGAGGTCAACTTCAGCCCATCCTCACATCACCCCGACCCTGTTCCTCCCCAAAAGAAGTGGTTGCCCCTGTTTCGCTCACAGAGCAGGACACAACGATCGTCTTATCTGCCGGCTACCCTGCGGGTTTAACAACCTTGGCCTGCTGTCCCGTACCACCGATGTACCCCAGTAGTGGACTTCCCGTCCCCCCCATCGCCCTCCACACACCATGGGGTACGTATAACCCGTGCCCCCCTAACCCCAGTCCCGCGGTGCCTATACCTCCCAAAGCTTCCCATCTGGCGGTTGACAAAAATGCTCTTTCTCCACCGCCGCCGCCCCCGCCTCCTCTACCGCCACCCCCACCGCCGCCACATACAGAATTACAAAACCACGCAGGGCTGCAAGAAGCCATGGCGGAAAGCGGCGAAGGATTCCAGGAAGTGCTATCCTTAGCCGAAAGCCCCTTGCCGCCTCGCTCAGAGAAGTTCAGCAAAAAGAACCGCAAGAGGGCAGACGGCAGGATGGAGGAGGCTAACGTGCCACCTTTGGCTGAAGCCAGCAAGTCCAGAAAGGAGGGGAGGGCGTTAGGGGACTTTAACGCCCTCATCTCAAGTCCACGACTGGGTGGGAGAGACAAAAAGAAGGTGAAAGGACCGAAAGAGCAGCTCAAGGCTAAGAAGCTAAACAAGGCCACCCCCGAGTTCCAGGACAGCTCGGATAGCGAGCCGGAGCTTTTCATCAGCGGCGACGAGCTTCTCAACCAGTGCCAGAGCGGAAAAAAAGGCTGGAAGACAAAAAGGAACCTCAGGGCAGCCAGCGAGTTGGAAGAGATGAAATGTCGCAAAGCCAATGAGAAGGAGGACCGAGGACTGGGAAGTCAGGGATTCGTGTACGTCATGGCTAACAAACAGCCGCTGTGGAATGAAGCCACGCAGGTGTATCAGCTGGATTTTGGGGGGCGCGTCACGCAGGAGTCTGCCAAGAACTTTCAGATTGAACTGGAGGGCAGGCAGGTAAGAAAGACACACACACACTTGATCTTTATTGTGAATAAGCTACACAGGAAATCAGGGATGCATCTGGGCCGCGCCCTTGCGTTTATCTATGAATGAAGTATTTGACTTGAATTCAAATTATTTACATATTGGAAAAATAGATTTTAGTCAAATAATAATAATGGGTTTTTTTTTGCAATTTAAAAATATTGCTCCAATGAATTTATTTAGGTTCATTTCAATCAATATTGTATACTTCGGCAATCTAAGTATACTTCGGGTCCATCAAATCCCTCTACCCAGTTGACGCTCCAGGAGGACGCGATGCATAACAAAAAGTAATGGCTGCTGGCACGTAATTCAGTAATTACGTGCCAGCAGCTTCCATAACGGCTTACTGAAGACCCAAAGATATATGTTGTACTATAAAAGCTGTGATTTTAATTTATGACTGTTAGAGCGTCTGTGTTTTATACTTGCCCATTCAGTATTTGACTTAAACATACATTCCATACAAAATATAGCATTGAAGCAACTTACGACCAAATTCACCTTAAGAACGACCGCTCGGAACGTATCTCGTTCGTAAGGTGGGTAGCGTCTGTATTATTATGATGGTGATGATGATGATGATTATTATTATTATAAAATGGATATGTAGAACTGTGAGAACGTTTAGCAAACGTTTTTGCTCCCCGCTGTCTTTTGCAGGTGATGCAATTCGGCCGCATCGACGGCAATGCCTACATCCTGGATTTTCAGTATCCTTTCTCCGCCGTGCAGGCCTTTGCGGTAGCTTTGGCAAACGTTACGCAACGCCTCAAATGAAACCGCGCCCTGCCGCATGGGATTTTCAGGAAGTCGCCATTTTTTCCCCTGCCCTCTCCCAAACATTGACATATCCTGGGTCCACACAGGGGAACTAACTGATACCGCTGCAATACACGATGCTGCCACTTGAGTTGCGGTTGCCGGGCCAGCGAATGCAGTGCTGCGTTTTTTGGCAACCATCATGCAAATAGACGCTGTTTTAGTTAGTCGACTTGACACTTTTAGACAACCAAGAGCGGAAACTGCCCATGTGCAGTTTGAATACTATTTTTTTTTATTTTTTAAAGGAGCAGCAGTAATACTTGAAAACCACACTCTGGTGACGTGTTGATTTTCTCCAGAGCACACACAGGTACTACTGGCACCTCAAATCCATTGCTGTACAACACTTATACACAATATACAACAATATAACTCCACTTTTCCTTTGAGGGGGGTGCTTGTGACGCAAACTGGTTGGACGGTCAGCTTTTTTTTTTTTTTTTTTTTTTGCTGTCTGTCATTCCTTCAGTTCACACTTTATAACTGGTATGATTGCTGGCATTGAGATTGTTTGACCTTTTTTTAATGCATACACAAATTAAGAATGAAGAAACATGAATTAAGTTATGCGTACTGTACATTGTAAATTGTTGCCATTGTTTGCGTTTTCTGTGTGTGCGTGCCTGCGTCATCACCCATATTGTCAATGCACTGCTTACATTTAAAGGACAACCGACACCACTTTTTTGTTTCCTAACTGACATCAGAAAAACGTTTTATAGCATCTAAAATACCCAAAACACGCAGGCTGATATTTTTAGTCAAATGCTAAACACCAACAAAAATGACGTTACGTGTCTAAAAACTACTGAAAACGGAAGTGGCCAGTTTTAGAAGGTCCCGCCCCCTTGTTCGTGGTGTCATGCCAAGACGTCTTGCCTTGCTTGAGAAACAAAACAATGGCTTCAGATTCGGAGAAGATGCTTTCTTGTTACTCATCCAGTTATGAATATGATTCAAATAGTTCTGAAGAGGAAAGCATACATGTTTGCAATAGATTAAAGAATTTATTCCGCGTCATTTTGAGGTATCTGGACTGCAATGTAGCGTCCCAGAAAATGCATAAGATGGCGCCCAAGCTCCTTTGGAAATGGGCTGATTTTTTTCTCGTGGGGATTTTTGTCAGCGAATATCAAATAGTTTTCGGTGCACCACACAAGGCTTCACCATTGCGTTATTTATGTGTTTTCCTTCTAATTTCGCCATCAACACGAATTTTTCAGACCAAACAAAATACCGCAAAATGCACTGACGTGATGAAAGGACTGCTACAGTGTGTCCTTTCTCGGTCAGGGGCGTTCCTTCCGTGACGTGACTTTAGGACTCATCACCACACCAACTCAAAAACAAGACTTCCGGAATATTCAGCGCAAGTCTTAAAAAGTAAAATATCGCTATATGCGGTGGAATCTTTGTAAAATATGCTCAGTAGAAGTCATTTGAAGCGATTTTACAAATTATGGACACAACTTGTCCGGAGGCGTCGGTTGTCCTTTAAGAGACTTAAGTTGTGATGTTACTTTTGCGTCGACGTCAGCCATGGAAACTTGTCACTTCTGTGAAGTGCGTGTTCAATGAGGAGATTCACCCCCCACCCGTCACCCACCCCTACATAATCTAAAACATCACACTTAAATGAGGTGCAGGGAATATTTTTCTACGTGTCTCTCACAATCTCATCATAGTAGACATATCAGTCAGTCATACTGAAATGAAACCTGATTTTTGTGTGAGTGTGAAAGAGACTTGGGGGACTTTGCCACTGTGTTTCGATGCTGTAATACTGTTCAATGCAAAAACGGAAAACTTTTTTGCTGAATTTATTTCTCTCTGTAGTCAACACCAATGAAGGATGAAGCCAGTGAGTTAAATATCTAAATATGGTATGCTGCGACGCTTGCGTTTTACATCATAACAAAACAATTTTTTTTAACGACATATTGGACCAGCTCAAATTTAATACATGAATTTTTATTCTCATAAATACTCTTTTGTAGAAGAACTTGTAATTTTGACGTTAATATTCCCAACTTTAATTTTATTAATTATATTCAGACTCATAATTCCTACCCTTTTCCCCCCTCAACATATATAATTCTTCAAATTAGGACTTCTTTTTAACTCAGTCACTGCCAGACATGCAAAAATGTGTCCACTCCAGTGCCAAGGTATTTTTCATTGTCACTCGAATTCCAGGACCCACAGAATATTGAGTTTTAGGACTACATGAACATTCAGTACAGCGTTAGTAACCTTTGACCCTCTTATTTTATCAGGAAAAAAAAAGTTAATTCCGATAGTATATGGGTCTGGAGTTATATGAGAGTTTGAAATGAGGGCAGCTGTCCAAAATATGCAATATAGACATTGGTTTATATAGTGCGTTCACAACAGCTGAAGCTGGAACAAAGCACTAAGATGGAAAAGGGGGGAATGCCGCCCCCTTGTGGGAAGGAAAAAAAAACGCTTTCTTGGCACCCAATCATGAAAAAACAAAACCGAACAAGTTCGGGAATGGCGTTCTACGTCATATTTTCAATTCCCGAATACATTTGTGAATGGCAGTGAATGAGTAAATGGCAATCTCATTTTTTTTCCTTCAATATATTCCAACTTCATTTTCATTCAATTATTTTTCTCTTATAACACAGCAAATGCAAAGTGAGGCAATTTTTAAAGTAAAATAACAACTGCATAAAAGTGTATTTACTGTGTTTCTTGGAAGATTATTTTTTAAATGTCTTTTATGAAATTTTACAACAGCAATCTGAAAGGAATCCCAAATCTATTTCCCCGCCCATTCCCACGGCCCCCATAAAGGGCATGGTTTAGGATCCATCTATTTATGTTGTGCAATATTTTCTTTTGAGAAAAGGTTGATGGCCCACTTTAATACTTTGCTTTTACGTTCAGCATCTCAAGTTGCTGGTTTGTACATTTTTTTTTATTTATAAGGTCATTTCCTAAAGAAGATATTGTATCTACAAATACTGTACAATGTGGAGTTTTTGGAGTAGTGTTTTTTTTTCTTTCTTTATGCGGTTTTTTTCTAGTCTAGCTAGTGAGTTTTGAATGAGCGAGGAGTAAGGTATAGTTATGTGTTTTCTGTCAAGTTGTACGTGCCTGTGTGTACGCGTGTTTATTCACGCATCGACCTGTTGCATCTGTTGTTGAGTCCGCTCTCACGGCTTCTGACATGTTCACATCAATGTGTCACACATTTACTAAGTGCAAGCCTGAGTTTAACAACACCACCGTGGACTTTTAAAATGTTTTCAACCTGATGTAGATACTGCAGGATGTTGGCTTTTCTTTTGAAAAAGGTATGTGCTTGGTATTTATAGGTGTTAGAATTTACAAGACAAAGTAAAAAAAAAGCCTATTTGGTGACTGAACGTTTTTAGTGAATGGATTAGTTAGGCATGCCGTGTAAATTATTTTATAATTGTATATGTCAAGCATCTTTTGAATAAAACATCTTTGTTGCCAAAAGAATACTTTGGAATGGTAGTGATTGAAGATGACTTTTTGACCTGACCAATATGTTACACATTTTAAATTTGCTTGTAGATGTTTACACACAAGTCAACCATACATCCTTACCCATAGATCCACCAGCCCCACGGTAACACATAATGGGATATGATAGCTTGTGTTGTGGTGTTATAATTCTTTCAGAATATTGGAACACAACCATACAAACGTAAGCGTATAATCACTAGCATAAGCATAAAATAGCGATAATATTACTGCCTTACTGAGATGTACTCACTACTCAGTCTACAGTACAATGTACCTGCCGTGTAATACTGCCCCCGTGTGGCCAATCTATTCACATATTTTTAAAAACATTCTACAGTACAGTATTTGTTTGCTATTTATGTGCTTTAATCCAATGCAATAAATTATCAAGTGCTGTTTTCCTACATCACCAAATAAGATTGATTGTATTCACATCAAAAACATTTTTCTGAAAAATAAAATGAATGTACATCATTTATATCGTGTAATTACGGTTTGGGAGTAGACGTCATGAACCGCTTCTCTGTCCATGGTGCTGATTTCTAGTCACGTGACCCTCCGATCTCCTACACACATGCCACTTCTTTATTAAATCCGTTCGGCTTTTTTTCTGGCTTCCACCATTGAGCAGATACAAAGGAAACTGCTTGGCCTGCATTCTCAATTCAACCGGCTAACGAGCGGCCACTGTTTTTATTCCTCCCCCCTCCCTTGCCATCGCCATTTTTTCCTCCATCCATCGACTCATAAAAGCAAGGGCGTCATGGACAGCGACTACTTGGAGAACCCCCTTTACAGCGAGCTGAAACACTTTTGCAGGAAAGTCCAAGAGGCCTACAACGAGCTCAAGGATGAACTGACACCGCACAGGGATGAGCGCTTTTACAGGTGCACCATTTATGTTAAATAGCAAAACATTCCTGACGATACTGACGCCGTGTATTTGGAGGTCTTTGTCTCTTCACTATTCATCGAAAACCGAACCGTTCTTTTCGCAAACTGAAACCGTGCTCACGATGTGGTCAATACAGCAGGTGGCAGAATGGAGAACCTTAGCAGACCTCTGAAATGCATAGAAATCGTTTCATTTTTCTGCTTTTTACAAATGCAATATTAAAATAATAATAATACGGCATTTAGACTGGTGGGGCAATATAGACAAGTAATAGATTTGAGAGGAAAATGTTAAATATGATATACGACCATATTTTAATCATTAAACATATATATTTTTTTCAAATCGGGGTAGACATATCAAATTTAAAACGTATCGAATATGCACACGCGAATCAAAAATCTCTGGTAAAATGGTGACGTAATAGACTTTCACTTCCTGCTCCGCCCCCCTTTGCGAGGCGTCACTCTCGTAGTGTTTTCACCCATCTGGTTTATTCTACACGGATGTGTTCTCACCGCAAAAGCGACTTTTCTTGACAAAACGGCACAAATGGAGCCGTAAGTTCTACCTTACATCGCCATCGTAGTATTTATAAATGCCAAAGGCAATAAACTACCAAGTTTTGATGTACCATATGCTTCCGGGAACGCATGCTAATACATAAGACTATAGCTATGATGATATACTTTTGTTGTGTATTTTTTGCAGAAATTGACGTCAGTACTCTTATGTGTCTTATTTGTCTCTCAATGTAGACTGGCGCCCATGCGCCTCTATACGCTGTCCAAAAGACATTTCGTGTTTGTTTTCGTGCTATTCTTGGCTTGTTTCGGCCTCACAGTTTTAATCGGAATTGCAGGTATGTGCAGTACAAAAGCATGTTTTATTATGAGTATATGAATTACTGTTAACTGCGTGTGGTTAAAATGCATGTTTTTTTTCTTGAATAGGGCCGCAGATTCTTTCTGAGCAGGTGTACAATGGGGACCAGTTCCTTGCCAAAAATGTCTCCGCTCAGGTAAGGTGATAAAGTTACTCTGGTGACTTGTAATGAATTGTCACACAATGTATTTCCACCTGATTTTCCCCTTTCCTATTTCTTCTTTGTGGTGTGTTCTTAATTATTTGCCACGTGCAAATACTGTAAATACATTTGTAATTGTTATGTTTTCAGACTGGGCCCTTTGGTCTCATTTCACCTCCTCTCACCACATATCATCAGCAATTGTGGCTCACCTGTGTTATTGAAGCTCAACACAGCAATGGTACGAATATTTTTTAATTGACGAAACAGAACATCCTTGTTGATTTAAAAGCTGATTTGGAGACAGTCACAAGAAGGATGCGATTGCATATTTGTGTGGTTTCAGCGCATGACAATTGCTCACTATTCAGGCCACAGTCTTGAAGGGCAACCGACGCATCCGGACAAGTTGTGTCCATAATTTGTAAAATGGCTTCAAATGACTTCTACTGAGCGTATTTTACAAAGATTCCACCGCATATAGCTATATTTTACGTTTTAAGACTCGCGCTGAATATTCCGGAAGTGTTGTTTTTGAGTTGGTGACGAGTCCTCACGTCACGTCACTGAAGGAACGCCCCTGACCGAGAAAGGACACACTGTAGCAGTCTTTTGATCACGTCAATGCATTTTGCAGTACTTTGTTTGGTCTCAAAACTTCGTGTTGATGGCGAAATTAGAAGGAAAACACAAACATTTTGAGCCCATTTCCACACGGAGCTTTTTTTAGGTGCAACATTCCTCCCCCCTGATGCCTCAAAATTACACGGAATAAATTCTTTAATCGATTGCAAACATGTATGCTTTCCTCTTCAGAACAATTTGAATCACATGCATAACTGGATGAGTAACAAGAGAGCACGTTCTCCGAATCTGAAGCCATTGTTTTGATTCTTGAGCAAGGCAAGACGTCTTGGCGTGACACCACGAACAAGGGGGCGGGACCTTCTCAAACTGGCTACTTCCAATTTCAATTTTTTGCAGTTTGAGCACACTTAAAGTCATTTTTATTGGTGTTTAGCATTTGACTAAAAATATCAGCCTGCGTGTTTTGGGTATTTTAGATGCTATAAAACGTTTTTCTGATGTCAGTTAGGAAACAAAAAAGTGATGTCGGTTGTCCTTTAATGAATTCCCCTTGTTGTCTGCTGCAGTGGTCGACTTCCAGCAGCCTTTTGAGATCGATGTGGAGCTCAAAGGTGTGTTGCCGGATGCCAGCGTGACGCATGTCAACAGCATACGCAGCAAGTTGCGAACGCTGCACTGCGGTGCCGTGAGTGTCGCCTTTGAATTCAACCTCAGCCCGCCCAACAAACGCATCACTAACGCGCACCATGACCTTGTTGCAGAAATGCGACGAGATCGTCGTGCTGCATCTTGGCTACCTCAACTACAGCCAATATCAAGTCACGGTCAGCTTTAGAGGCCTTGAAAATATCACATACAATCTCAAAGTCAACTTTGTGGTGAGATATCCAAACACGTTGATGATCACAATTTTTGTCGACGGTTTGATTCACAAGTCATACGTGTGTTTAGTGGAAAACCTACAATCCCACTTTTTCCCAAGTGGAGATCTGGTTCCGATTTGTCTTTGTGCTGCTGACCTTCATGGTCACGGTGAGGCTCGTTTAATGTTCTTCAAGCACAATTCGGGATAGCTGTTCGCTAGCGGACATTTTAACCTATTCTCTTTCCTCTTAAGTGTCTCTTTGCTCACTCACTGAGAAAGTTTTCCATGCGGGACTGGGGCATCGAGCAAAAGTGGATGGCCATTCTCATGCCTCTGCTGCTGCTCTACAATGGTAATTCTCTTATCCATCCCTTAAAGGACAACCGACGTCTCCGGACAAGTTGTGTCCATAATTAGTAAAATGGCTTCAAATGACTTCTACTGAGGGTATTTTACAATGATTCCACCGCATATAGCTATATTTTACGTTTTAAGACTCGCGCTGAATATTCCGGAAGTCTTGTTTTTGAGTTGGTGACGAGTCCGTATGTGACGTCACTGACGGATCACCCCTAACCGAAAAAAAAAGGACACATTGTAGCAGTCCTTCCATCACGTCAATGCTTGTTTGGTCTGAAAACCTCATGTTGCACCAGAAGAGGGCGTCCAAGCTCCATATAAGGTATTTGTCAGCCTGTGGAAACGCAATACGCTGTCATGTCTACAAGAGGTCGCCATTTTCTGCCTCTTTTTGGGCGAGACATTTCCCCCCAATGTTGCCTCAAAATGGCACAGAATAAATTCTTTAATTGATTGCAAACATGTATGCTTTCCTCTTCAGAACTATTTGAATCATATTCATAACTGGATGTGTAAAACGAAAGCATATTCTCCGAATCTGAAGCCATTGTTTGGATTCTCCAGCAATGCAAGACGTCTTGGCGTGACGTCACGAACTGGGGGCGGGACTTTCTGAAAATGCCCAACTCGCAGCTATATTTTTGGCCGATTTTGGACACTTTAAGTTATTTTTATTGGTGTTTTGCATTTGAATAAAAATATCATACTGCGTGTTTTGGGTATTTTAGATGCTATAAAACGTTTTTCTGATGTCAGTTAGGAAACGAAAAAGTGACGTCGGTTGTCCTTTAACAAACTTTTGGATATTTATATTTGATATGTAACAAAGTGTGAGAAAAGCATCAAGTTGGCTTGCATGTTGCCTTCCAGATCCGTTTTTCCCGCTGTCCTTCCTGGTAAACAGCTGGTTTCCCGGTACGTTGGATGCCTTCTTCCAGGCTTTGTTCCTATGTGCCCTGCTGCTTTTCTGGCTCTGCGTCTTCCACGGCATCCGTGTTCAGGTAGGGTCTGGCGTCATCATCACCGTGGTGTTGAATGATCACGAGTGGCGTTCCATGCCACAGGGCAAACGGAGATGCTTGACCTTCTACCTGCTGAAGATTGTCATTGTGGGCCTTTTATGGCTGTCAGCCGTCACGCTGGGCATCTGGCAGACGTGAGTTTAATTTGTCGCCTGGTTGTTTTTATTTCGATAAGGCCGTAGAAAAGAAATATTTTGTTTTTGTGCTACTTGTAGTGTCAATGAAGTCCAAGACCCCACCTACCAATACTATGTGGACATCCAAAACTTTGAGGTGGGTGAAGCCATTTGTCATTTTTCACATCCTTTTGGAAGACTTTGCCTAAAAAAATGTATCTTCCTAGGGCATGAAGTTGTTCTTCCTGATTATTGTCATCCTCTACATCCTCTACTTGACCTTCCTGATTGTCAGAGCCTGCTCGGAACTGAAGAACATGCCCTATTCAGGTTTCATGCCTTTTACTAGAAAAAAAAGTTAATCTCTGTTTCGTGTATTTATTTTGGGTTTGATATGTTTGTAGATCTGCGGCTTAAGTTCTTGACAGCGCTGACATCTGTTGTCCTCGCGATAAGGTACAAGTGCGCATCGGCGTCTTTTAATTGGTTCACAGTCGCACCCAACTGTGCCTTTTCTTTCCTCAGCTTGGTCATTCTTTATTTGAGGTTCGGTGCCAAAGCGCTCCAGGATAATTTTGGGGCCGAGTTGTCCACTCACTACCAAAACTATATCCTTTCATAACCGCAATGTGCAAATATTCTCTTCATCCACCTTTGTTTTCAAGAGTTTTGAAGTTTGGCCATTATCCTTAATTCCCACCATACCCGCTGAGTTTTTGTCCTTTTACGGACTGCTCAATTTCTACTTATACACGTTGGCATTTGTGTACTCTCCCTCCAAAAATGCGCTTTATGGTAAGTAATAGCAATGAAACACTTGTCTCATCCGATTGAAAATAAAATTCCATTTACGCTTCATCTGCCCAAGATTCCCAGTTGAAAGATAATCCCGCTTTCTCCATGCTGAACGACTCAGATGACGACGTGATATACGGGTACGTATGCGCAACATAATCCCGTTTTGGGCGATTTGAGTTGATGTTGGTTTGGTTGTTCCTTTCAAAGGAGCGATTATGAGGAAATGCCTTTGCAAAACGGACGCGCCATCAAAGCGACCACCAAGTTCCAGGATGAGAGTGATAGCGACTGATGTGATCAAGGGCAAACAAACAACCCCCCCCAAAAAACACTTCATGTTTATGTGTAAATAAGAAGTATTTTCACAATGATACTCAGCAAGTGTACATAGGAATGTTCATAAGAACATGGGCACTTCTACAGAAAAGTACTGTTCTGCTGTTCCACTGAAAATTGGATTTTTCTTCTTCTTCTTTTTCAACTACTGAAGTCTGTGCTTCTGCTGCGGTTGTCCGTGCAAGCTACTGTGTGTCATCAAGTGTGACCAAAACCTTTTTATCACATTTGGATGATTAGGAAGTAAATACGATCCGTATATCGTGCCAAAGCTGTGTTTCTACATTTGTTACACAGCACACCGGCAGTGTGTTATTTCTAAATGGACGGCGAGGAAGTTTTTTTTTTTTTTTTTTGTAAATGCATTTTATTATTTATTTGTTGACATTTAGTCCTGTATTGTTTGAATTATGCGAATTTGTACTTCTATTGACCACTGTTAAGGTTTTCTTACATACAACTATCCATGTTTGCCTTTATGTACGTGTCAAAACAGGGTGGAAACCCTTTTCTTCACCACACGATGCATTAATATGCCAAACGTTTTGGGACCCCTTTGCTTCGTCTAAGTTTACAGGGAGCCCAAACAAACATCACGTGTATTTCAAACGACATGGTGCCTTTTCTTCCAGTTAAACTGATTAGTAAACGCCAACATGTACGTCTTTCAAGGGGAATCGTACATTCTCATTTTCATGTCCTGTAACGAGACGTTTGGTCCTGGCGTGTTTCAAAACAAGGACAAACACAATTAAAAATCACTTTGAAAATAATAAATTGTTCGTTTTATTTGATAACCAATTCGACGCACGTGCAAAAGCAACCCAGCTGATGGCCGGTAACATTCAGACTGCCAGGCCAAAAACGGTGACTATGCAACACATGGACTTGTTCTCCCACTTTACTGCACAGCTTCCTATAATAAGAAAACAAAGGGTGAGTTATCTTAGAAACAAAGAATAAATATATATTTTAAATTTTACCGTCAGTAGAGTTGTCCCAGAAGCACGAGCTGGCAGTTTGTAGCCCGGCCCCGTTATTCTGCATGATGATACACGTAACTTGAAAGAAAGTTCGAAAACTGTCATGAATCCATGGAAAATTTGAACATGAACATTACTTTGGAATATTCACACTGACCAATATATTTGAAAGGCTTCCCAAGCTTGCACAACTGACTGAGGGACTGTTCCACAATGGCGGTGCTCCACTGATTCACTCGGACGTGTTGGTAAGAGCTCGTGCCGATGGTTATTTCTATGGACTGCGGTAGAAATTAATGTTTACCATGGACATTATTAAAAACGTAGTATGTTTTAATGTAATTATAATTTCATTGTATTTAGTAGGTACGACTACTAATTAATTTGACGACACGTGTGATTATCGTATCCATAGCAACCAATAAACGAAGCACCGTTAGCTCGCTAGCTAACAGAACACTCACAGAATAGGCAAACGTGGAAATATGTTTTTAACTTACGTCTTTTATTAACTTGGTAACATCTTCCACGACAAACGTAGTCTGTTGGCGAGACAAAATAAGAAATGTGCTTCAATTGCAGCGATCGCACTCGCATTAGTGAGTGATGTTTTAAATATTTTTACATTATCTGGTCCAAGTGTCAAATGAAACCATGACGTGTTGTAAATAAAATGATCACATTAATACCTCATCTTCGCCTTCTTCCATCTTGGTGCAAAAGCAAGTCTTCTCCAAACAACTTCCGCTTAGTTTTACGACTTCCGCTTGGTTTTACACAAGGAACGCGAGCGTGTTTCCACGGCAACATACGAACCTCGAACTGCCAACATTTTTACCCTGAAACATACAACAGTGTGCCTTTCTTTGTAAGCTGTGGCTTGTTCTGTTCCAAAAAGGGGAAAACATTAAATGTTTTAATTACACAAAAACATTTATTGAATCGTTTAATGATCCCAGTGATGTGCACAAAATCAAACAAAAGCAGAATATCAGGATTTCTCCCATCGTTTTATTTACACCCCCACCCTCCAGTAATGTCTCATTTCTGTGTTATGGTGAAGGAATTCTGGTCTATGAGCTTTCCAACTCTCTCCTGTAAGGTCTGGACCACTTCAACCAAGATGAACACATGCGTGTCATCCAGGTCCTTGAGGATGAACTTCTTTCCCAGGGCCATTGTCTCATCCAGGTACAGAAGGAACTGTTTCATGGCAGGGTCGCTTCGAAACGCAGACAATACTCATTTTAATACCTCCAGTAATACATCGACATTTGAAAATATGTACAGCGGTCTTTTACCATTCAACAAGGACGCCTTTGTGCACGTTGACCATATTGACGAGTAGATTTGAGACCTGTTGTTGGAAAAATAACAATGACTAACCCAAGCGGTCCTGAAATGTAGTGTCCCCAACGCTAATATTAGTCAATGTGTGCTGATGTTTAAACTCCCGCAGTTTGCCATCAGTGATCTTCAAACCAGTATTACACTATAATATATACAAAACAAATTTAAAATAGGACGAACTTCACTAACCTGGAAACGCTTACTGTTTGACGCTAGCTTGTGCGTCTCATGGTGATGACGACACACCGCGTGAGGGATGAACAATTTCTGGCCGATTAATCTCAAGTGCGCATGCGTTCAAAACGTAAACAAGTTAAGCATACTCTGATACCGCGCATGCGTACAATTAATATTAACGTCAATTGGAATATTTATTAACTGATTAGCGTATATGTAAAAGTTGACACTGCCACGTTTTGCAGGTGCATATTGAATATGTTATCAAGTTTATGAAAATATCTGAAATATGTCAAACATTCTAAAAGTTTTTTCCTTATGATGTACGTACTGTACTTGCGTTTAATGTTATTTTTTGACTCGATTGGCAAAGTAAGCACATGAGCTTAAACACATAATGAATTAATATCTCAATTTTTTTGTAATATGCAAGTTTGAAAAGAAGTGACTTCATTAAGACCTCCAATTTATATTTGTGAAATGTGTGACTGCAAAAGAACTGAAAGGGAAAAATGCATATGAATAGTGGTAGTCTAAATTATTCATCAAAATAGGACCTGAATTAAGCATAAATAAATACTAAGTGGAACACTGGTCTTAAATACTTAATGGTAAGTCAGTGTGTCCTGGTTTAAAAAAAAACAAGAATCGTGTGAGTTAAATATAATGGTTGGTCTCATTTGAGAAAAATAAAAGCAAGTGGATATTTTTTTTAAAACACCAACCACTTGGATGTTAAAATCTACTTGGCGTTCTTGATATCAGCATCGTTTTCTACGCACTATTGGCAGCTCTTCACTGTTTTTTCCCCTTTTATTCCTCCTTATATTCTGACCACAATATTCATGATGTTCAACCCCATCCCTTTTCAATTGCTGCTGTGGACTGCAAATTTCCCCATTGTGGGATGAATAAAGGTATTCTGATTCTGATGATGATACGTAAAAGTCGACAATTGGCAAGTCTGGTATGAGGAAGACTTCTAGTTCAGGGTTGCTTGGAGTGTTCAAGGATTAAACGTTGAAGTCATCGGTCGATGGCATTTTGCAGTGTTTCCTGGATGAACCGGAGGCTGCGCTTATACAAAAATGAGTCCTTCTTCTCTGGCTTGCAGATGCTGAGATGATCCACATCCACCTCGATCAAGTCCCCGATGCCGATATCTGAAACCACAATAGCAAGGTAAGGAGGAATAAAGCTATAAAAAAAAATCGTGTAGAAATGTTTTTTTTTCCTTCCTTTTCTGAAAATGCATCTGTGTTTGCGCATGTTTATAGGAATTCATTTATACAAGCGAATGGTACTTACTTGCAGATTGTGCTGGCACTACCAGTATCTTGATCATAGGACCAATGTTTGTGGGCAGCGTTTCCGCAAAGCTTAACACCTTGATCTCGTTTTCTTTGGCCATATTCAAGAAGTTCACATTCAGGTCACGCAGTGCCGGAGAATCTACAAACATAACAGAGTGTTATTCATCCAAAAGACAAACGTAAACCGTTTTATATTAAGGATGCCAGGGTTAATGTAATGAAATGACTGACCTCTGCAAAGCTCTCTGACCTCGATTGAAGGGAAAAGTAGATATCGGACATTAACTGAATATTCTGCCATGAAGGTGCCGTGATGGGGAACGCTGTAGAATAAAATGCCCTTTGTGTTTTTGAACAGATCGCTCATTTCTGGATCCTCCGAGGCATCAATCAGCATTTTTTTCACAAGCAAGCCTGACAAGAGAAATTGATGACGAGTGAAAGGAAACAGTGTTGGTAAGTGAATGTTATGTAAAGTAATGTCAAGTGCAATTCTATTTTTAGGCCGTGTAATTTTTTTAACCACTTATTGTAACACCGGACATCGTTTTGACTGGTCCTAAGACACGAGAGTGTGAAAACCCGATATACTCTGGCAGCATACCTCCCATACTGTGAGCTACCCAGACCACTGGACGGTCTCCAACTCCCGCCATCTTAAGCTTTTTGAGTAACTCTCGACTCCTGAAGGCCAAGGACTTTCTGAGGAGAAATGAATCCAGTCACAATTAACTCATACACTGCCAGACGATGTGCAGAAATGTGTCCATTCCAGTCCCAGGGTTTTTGTCATTGCCACTAAAATTCCAGGATCCACAGAATATTGATTTTTAGGACTACATAAACATTCAATGCAGTGTAAGAAACCTTAGACACTCTTCTTTCACCAGAAAATAGTTAATTCCTAAATTATATGGGGTCTGGAGTTATGTGAGCTTGAAATGAGGGTGGCTGTCCAAAATACAATGAAATGCATACATATTGGTTTATATAGCGCTTCAACAAAACGCTAACATGGAAAAAAAGGAACTATTGTCCCTTGTGGAGGAACATGCGCAAGAGAACTTTATTGGTAAAATGCCAAATCACAGTATAGATCTCTGACCTCTGATTCTCAGCAGGGCATTTGGCCACCCAGTCACTCAGGTGGCTGTCATATTCAACTGATAACACCCTCAGATTTGGACAATCCGCTGCTAGCCAAGTCTGTTCACGAGAGGATGTCACATTTCCCCCATCAGCGCAAAAGAGTCACCACATACGAAGAACGCAGACGATTTGGAGCTCTCACCTTCGGCCAGCACTCTGTGTAATCATCCCCGCAGTCTTTGTCGTTACCGTCTTGTAACGCATTTCGATCCCTCTGGCGCCACGTCTTAAAAGCCGCCCCCAGGATGCCGTGGATGAACAGCACGTCTGCTTTGATTGGCTGGCTGCAATTGTACACAAAAAATGCTCGTGGAAAATGACAAGAAGATTATCATAAAGAGAAGCAAAGAGCTTTCCTACTTGCCACGTGTATGCGGGTGGAGGACGTAGACGCCATCTTGGTACTGCTCCTTCACTGTCTCCCTGTCCAAGTTGGCAAGGGCACGAGCCGCGTGTGACGCCTCCATGACGTGGGGAGACTGCACCATCTCGGCCAGCACTGACAGCCACCCTGGATGTTTATTCAATTTTTTGTTTTTGATTCAGGCGGAAAAAGGACCCAAGTCAAAGGACGACATGGCTTTAGCTTAAAACGAGAGAGCACTTCATGACCGTGCAATTGGTTCACCTGACTGCACGATGGCCTCGTGAACCTTCTCGTTAAGTGCCAGGTTCCCAATGATTCGTACAATGTTCCTTTGTATATTCTTGGAGTCTCTACGGAGCTCATAGACCCTGTGGAGGAGCTGCAGCCCCCCGTTGGACACGATGTGGTCACAGTGGCTGCTGACCTGCGGCAAGAAGTGTGCCATTCTTGTTCTGTATTCTGAACTGACTTGAGAGGGAGGTTCTCCTTTGGTATGTAAGTACCTTGGAGTGTTGCACCAGAGCCTGTAGGCAGAAGGACTCCACCTTCTCCGAGGGAACAGATGTAAGGCTCTGGGCGTAAGGCAAGCCGTTGCCACCGAAACACCATAAACCACCCTGCAGGCCACGACATTGGAGGATGAGCACAATTGATTGACAAGGCTCAGCGCCGATCCATATTTACCCTCTGGGCTGCTAACGCCTGAGTGCTTTCCCTGAGGGCCAACGAGGTGAAGTACTGAACGCATTTGTCCACTTCCGACTGCGGCAGGGAGGCCAGAAGTTGCCTCAGACCGTCTTCTGCAGAGAAACCCTGTCAAGCAAAAAGCAGGTGTAAAAAAACTACAGTGATGACCTCAGTGCAATTTTTTTCATGGTGATTTTTTTTTACATCATCAAGGTCAGGGAGTGTAGGCGGACGCAGAAAGAATCTCAGGTCTGCTCGAGGCGTTCGAGCAAGACCCACCGCGGTCCTCTGGTCTATCACCTGGGCCGCGGTCTGGTACTGGTAATCTTCATCGTCAATATCACCACAGATCATGTTAGTGCAATGTGATCCGTGGCGTGTCATTTCACAGCAGCGTGTGTGACTTTACCGCGCCAGTGGCAATTTTCCGCCAGTTCCTGTACGGCTTGAAGTCTAAGCGCACGATTGTCGGACTGCGTCCTTTTGAGCAGGATCCACAAGGCCACTTCGTGTGGGTCCGCATCCACATTACTGAGCCGTTCTTCCAAAAAAATAAATGAAAACATACAATTTAAAATGAATGATGCAAGAAAAATAAATATAACCACAGTGAATCTGCCTATTGACCCTACAGAATCTACAGAACTACTGTCGGACTAGCACATCTAGCCAATAACAAACCTTGCAAATATTGCGTCATCCACCAAGCAGCTGTTTTATGAAAAATACAAAATGATTTTTTTTATTTTTTAACCCAAACCATTGACACAAATTAAGTTGGAAGTACTTTCAAAATGTTTTTTTTTTCATGATCAGTTTTCATCATCACCGCATCGGTTTTTTATTACCATCTAAAGGCCGCTGCAGAAGCCGCGAAGAAATTTCCAGAAAGCGCCTTGCTGCTCTGTGGAGTTCCCTCCTTGTCTTGTATGTGAGCTCTGGAAAATATCCAAGGATAAAAAAGTATTTTTAGTTTAATGTTTTAAATATCAACATTTATTTAGGCTTTTATTTCATGTATTAAACAATGTTTTAAACACCAACAATGCTACGAGTCACTGAAAATCATAACAAATCACCAAATGAATGCTCATGGATTTACCTGCAGTGACATTGTCCTTTTCAGCAGATGGACTGGATCGCAGGTAGATGTAAGACTTGTACTTTTCCTGCAGAATGGCCTTGGTGTCGATGGTCACCGCCTTGTCCAAGGCCACCACCTCGTACGTGATGAATAGACAGCCTCTGTGGAAGCGGAACCATTCATACACAAACCTCCAGAAATTTTGGTACGTTTTCAACACCTACCCAAACACTGCAGCTCCTGTTACTTTAGCAATCTTCCCTTGAAGGGAAAAAGAAGCATTATTTAAATGGTTGCCATACATGAAAAAGTCACCATCTTTCAACGACAACTCACGTAATTCCCTCGATCGCAGCGCCTTGGTCACGCCAGGCAACCCGACCGTGCTGAGTCTCCTGCATCGAATCAAGCGTAGTGCAGTCGCAGACATCCTCCAGGAACTTGGGAGGTGACAAACACAAACACACACAAAAGCCAGCTCAGCAACACGAACATGTCATTCCTCAAATAATTGTACTCGGGGGAATATGGAGAGTGTACTGTTTGTGCTGCCCAAGCAGTCTTTATATAAACTAATCAACGGGCTGGAGATTTTACGATGACGTAAAGGGATGACAGACACGAAAGTGAACGTGCACAGTTTGACCTTATCGGGTAAACGGAGTTTCGACAAGCCAAAAATTACTAAATGTAGCAAACGGGTCCCCAAAAAAGGTGTGGACATTAACATTTCACGTTTAAAACGAGTCTGCGTGAACTCCGTCTCACCGCGGATATACGAAGCGAAACTAACAAGGCTGACAGCGATCATTAAAACGTCATGGTGTCCGATATCAAGTTTGGTCGGGACGTGCAATGAATATGTTGTATTCATCGCGTTAAGGTACAAAATTAAACTAGTCACCGGCGTTGTAAATAGTCACGAACAACTTTAGTACAGCTGATGCGAAGCACCGCTCGGAGCAAAGCATGTCGCACAAAAAATACGTCATAGCACGTAGAGATGATGAAAACGCCTCTTGCGTGAATGAGTATGTTGTAAATACAGGTACACACTCAGGCTCAGTGGCTTTAGTGAACGAAAATCTTGCAGATATGCATTTTTTGATTTGTCGAAATGTTTTTTAATGGAAAATATCTGCATATCTGCATGCATTGTGTATATTACAGCAAAAATCTTAATCTCTCACCACAACATGGGATGCCGAAATGAGCATCCATCCATTCATCCACACCATCATCCATATTTATCCACACAACACATTTATTGCAATATCGTAACACAAATTTATATATATATACATAATCCCATCCTACTCTGGTCCTCATCACAATTCTGGCAGTTTGGTCAAACTACTTTCAAATGCACAAGTTAGTCAAGTTAGTATGTTTACATAATCAACATTCTGACATACAAAGAACATAAACATATGATACACGTTTGTGTACACATAATGAGCTTATTAATGACTTTGTTATTGCCAGCAATTTCCTGATTTCTGAAAGTCAAATGCATGCAAACTTTTTTTCCTGCAAGGCAATAAACGTTTAAGTTGAAGAAACCTATCATATACTCAAAAGAACATTTGTACTTGTAGTTATCAAAATCCGTTTCCAGAGTTTCAGAGAAGAATCTGGTCCTCTATTCCTACGTGTTTGTTTCCTGATAGGCCCGGATAGTCCTCTCATAAGCAGAAGGAAGGGTTTGTGTATCCTGGAAACCCCTTATGCTATCCCCCCAAAACGAGTGAGGTCTTGTCAGGGTGCCCGCTGCATGGGCTGATCCAGCGGAGGTCGTCAACTCTGGGGTGCGGGGCAGTGATAACTGGCTCCCTTCCTCTGCCTCTCTGGCTATTTGACTACATTGGAGAAGAGGGTGGAAAGTGGACGCCCTGAAGCTGGAACTCTGACCCGGCGGGTCGAGGGAATCCGGACTGGAGTTCTGACGGTGGAAGGTGAAGGCGGCGCTCAGCAGGCTGTTGTTGCTCCGCCGGTCAGGGTTCTTGCTGCTGCTGCTGCGATTGTAGTTTCTATGGGATGTGCGAGATTGGCGACGAGGGGGGCATCTGGTGATACGCGCGGAGCCTGCTCTGCGCCGCGACAACCAAGTCAGGAACACGTACACGAGGGCCCCCAAAAGGAGTCCTACTGCCACAGAAACACTGAAAGCTATGATCAGGGGGACTGGAAAAAAAATATTATGGAAGTCAGCATTTTTTTTCATATCATGTAGCACATCCCCCAAAAAACTTCCTTCCTTTGGTGAGGTCATCAGATTCCTATCCATACACTTCACTGGCTACTTAACCCATGCACTGCCATTCATAAATTCATTTGGGAATTGAAAATATGACATTTGCGCCATTCTGAAATTGTTCGGGTGCCGATAAAGCGCTGGACATGGCCTCTGGCAATGTTTTTCCCTGACAGTTGGTGGCAGCATTCCCCTTTTTTTCCATGTTAACGCTTTGTTCCAGCTTCAGCTGTTGTTAAACCGCAATATAAACCAATATCTATGTATTGCATTGTATTTTGGACAACCACCCTCATTTCAAGCTCATATAACTCCAGACCCATATAATTTCGGAATTAACATTTTTTCTGATGAAATGAGAGAGTCGTAGGTTTTTAACGCTGTATTGAATGTTTATGTAGTCCTAAAACTCAAGAGACTGTGGGTACTTGAATTTGAATGACAATGACAAAAAACTGCTGGAGTGGACACATTTTTGCACGTCTGGCAGTAAATAAGTTAAGAATCATCTGAAAGTTACATTATGTGCATAAACAAAATATCAGTTTTGTTAACGTATGAAAATATTCCATTTGGAATCCCCAGAGACAAACCGAGACAATTAGCACATGATAAGAGAAACAAAGTTCACAGAAAACTCACCAGCATCAAACGACTGAACAATTCCCATGAAGAGATCCGTAGAGTTTACAGCCATGACTCGGCCTGCTCTGTCATCGAGGACAAAAAAAAAAACAAAACAAGACCAACCCCTCTTCCCCGTTGGCTTGTCTCTTTTTACACACACTAATGGATTTTCCTGTCTTTCCTGCAGACTTTCTATCCTGTTCTTTTCTTCCCTCCTTTCCGCGCGTGTCTAAGCCTCCTTTGGCCCAAAGACACTCGAATACTGACGGCTAAACTTTGCCGTTGCTCTTGTTTATGGAAGTGTTGGAGGGGGCGAGGGCTGAAATGGCGTTACATTTCCTACAAGGGGCTTATCTATGCTGGACAGAGATCCTGGCGTTCAGGAGAGGGAGTGTTTCATTTCCTCACTTCCTCTACCATCACGTCCTCACTTGATAAGTGTCACACGACTTCGGCGGTGAGCAGTCCCAATGACTCTGTCATGAGTTTTAAAACCGTCTCATATTTTCCAAACTGCATTCTAGGTCAAGCTATTTTGGCAGCAATAGGGCCAGGGTAAAAAAAATGATAACCCTGACAACGAAATGTGCAAGCATTTGTTTTTCGGATTGTTTTTTTAAGCATTTTTGGCCACGACATTCATGAAGGAGGAGAATGTGCTGAGCGGTTGCGCCTTTTCGGAGACACCAATATGCCAGCACTGTTTTTGATTGGTCGGACTGTCGGTGCTATTTGACTGTCATCGCTGGACAGCTCTGGCACGATTGGGCTTTTTTTTTTTTTGCATTTTCACAACCCTACTTTGTTCAACTGAAAGGTCGGCGCTGTTGGACAGTCTGCGGCTAGAAGGATGCATGGCTTGAGGAGCCTGCGATGAGAAGAAAGTAGCAGCGATGCGTATGAGGAACTGTCGCGGCTTGGAATTGAAGCAGATTTGCGTGGGACAGGAGATGTGAGACGATCTCTTTTTGGATGTTACAGCTTTGTGTTTGCTTTCAACATTTAGCTTGTAGCAGACGTGCACATTCCACCATGACGTCCCTGATCCACCGGTGAAAAGGACGCTTTGATCCCCTCCTCTTACATCTAGAACTGCTTCATGCAACAAAGAAGGTGCTGAAAGTGCTTAAGATTGAATGACTGTGTCTTTTGTGTTCTGTCATATTATTAGTTATTTAGGTTTTTTTTTTTTTTTTTACTTCAAGATGGCGCCACGGGAGTAGCTGCCTTGACAGCAGCTCCTGTATTTTGTGTTTCTACTTCTTTCCTTCCTTTGCTCTTCCTTTCATAACTTTGCTGCTGTGCCATGTAAAATTCTCCACTGCGAGACTAATAAAGGATAATCCACTCCAATAAGTGGACTTGAATGAACGGGGTGACGAGCCTGTCCTGATAACCGGTATCGTCTAATCCCATCCATCTGAAATTCATCATAGCAGACTTGTGGAAAGACTCTTGTCATCGTATTGGCATGAAGCTCGTGCTGCAAAGGCCGCACTACTTATGTCCAACACCTAACATGGTCTGCAGAAACCGTCTCTCTTTTTGGCATCAAGTCAATTTCACCACAACTTTATAATAAGGTCGGGTAAATTGCTGAGCACACAGAAGTGGGGATTAACACAGCAGCCGTTTTGCTTTTAGCTCCGCATAAGCGTTTATTCGATAAGCAAACAGACGCTTGCCTGATAGGATACCCTCAGAAGGAAAACTCCTTGCGTTGACTCCTTGTTTGATTTGACCTCTGCTGCAGTAACAACTCATTTCTGCTCGGCTGCATCTGCTTGTTCGTGAGGGGCTCTCAACGCTCGAGGTCACCCTGAGCCCGTCTGCATGGGAATGAACGAGGTATGCGCCCTCCAGCCAAATACATCAAGATGACAAGCAAACAATAGAATGTCATTTGTCATCATTTTATTTACTAGTACACCCGTACATGCAGTTTTACTTATTTCTGGGAAAATATTTTTTTTTGTACTTTTTATCGTCAAATATTATATGTATGGGAGTGATGCACCACCTGATTTTCATCCTATCTCAGATGGATCTTTACTATAACCCCAGAAATGAAGCAGGGGTGTCACTGCATAATTATTATACTCATTATCCATACCAGTGGCCTGGCGTATAAAGCAAAAAAAACCTATAAAGCACAGAATAATGTTTGATTTAGATTAAAGTGTAGATTTGCATTTGAAAGAGCTCAGTTTTACACTCACAAAGGAAATTACTATATTTTTTACAGTAAAAAGTGAGACCAAAGAGCAGCCGATGCTACCTGGCCTCCGATTGGTCCGAAGTAACAGCCTCTTCGGTTGGACAGCAGATGGCAGCGCATGCCAACCAGGAAGCGTTCCTGCCTGTACACACACACACACACACACACACACACACACACACACACACACACACACACACACACACACACACACACACACACACACACACACACACACACACACACACACACACACACACACACACACAAGTGCTCTGCTTACATCATCAGCATCAGCACCAGCAGCAGGGGTAGGAGGTGCCCCCTTCGAATCTTGAGTTTTTGCAAGAGAGATTAACTGAGTGGAAATAACAACAAATATATTTCTACATGCGGGTTAGCGCGCCGTTGTCGAGCTGAGAGACAACGCCGGGTACCCGCAGGATGAGCTGCATGGCTGCGCCGCACCACTCCGGAGATTCGCCTCATGACATTGCCAATGTGATGCAGAGACTGCAAGGTAGGTATTAATTGCTTACTCACAGCACGCCGGCTCGCCACTTGCGGCACGTTTAGAGGTAACCTGATACATTAGCGTGACACAGCAAAAAAAAAGGCAAACATGACTGGAAATGTGTCTTTTTCTTGCCGCAGTTGCTCTAATAACAAATATGAGTTTTATTCTCGGTACAAAGTATTTTATTAGTGAGTACGGTATTTTGAGGTGCAATCCAGATACGCTATGGGGTTGCTGTCTTGACTTTTGCATCGGTTACGGTGCAAGGTCAACTTTGATTGACTTTTAGCTTCGGCAACACTAATTAAAAAGAAAAAGAGGCTGCTGGGGAATTAGAAATGGATTGTGCTTCAGCAGAAGCTTATCCACCAGGATCTATTTGACTTCAACCAATCGGGTGCAACCTTACCTAACAATAACTAGAGGCATTCCTGAGACCAAATAACTTAATTATTATAAGAATGGATTGCACCTGCTTATTTTTCCACATTAAAAAAACATTAGATAATAAATATGTCATTTCTATTGATCAGAGCTACTCAATTCTATGAAATAACTAGAAAAAATAGCAATAACAATAAGATCGCCAGGTACTGTACTCGATGTGTAATGACATGTGACTCTATTTGTGTGACATGTGCCTTCCTGTCCGAGTGTTGCACCATGGCCAGGCTTAAATATTGCATTTTTTCGTGGGGGAAGGCGGCCGCAGGAAAGGTTTAATGGTGTCATGTTTGTTTGTGACCAACGGGTGGCACTGTAGGGCCCCGCCTGCAGCTGCACATGTGTTGGCCGGTGTAATCGGTGGCAGTTAAAATGACTCCCGGCACGGCCATTTCAGTGTCTAGTCAATGTTTGTTTCACCCTGTTAGGTTTATTTCGTCTTGTCGTGTTTTACTCATGGTTTTGTTTGCTACTTTGGACATTTTTGTTCTGGTGACTTTGCTGTTTTTGATTTTTGTTCTGACTGACTTTATTTAATACAATTTGTTAAATACACCTTGCTCCTTCCTCTTGCCTGCTTTTTTTTGCGGTCCACCACCACCGCCACCACGACCACCCTACAAATCCTGACAAATGGCATTTCTATCAATTTCGCAGTACAGGACTGGAAGTCACAAATGTCTGTTTGGAGGTGTGTGTGGGTTGACACTTTGCACCTTTCTGTGTTGATTTCCTCACATTTCGGAGGCCTTCCGCTTCCCGTGCTTTTCAAAGACAAGTGAGATACTGTGATTAAGACGCTAAGTGCAAATGAAAGGGGCTCATGCGTAGCCCAGCACAGCGGTGGTGCGAAACTGTTACATTATTGATGTGGACATGTGTAACGCCACCCCCTCTTCCCTTTGCCAAAATGCACCCTAATTTGTCAGGCGTTCCCAGCCTGTTTAGAGTACAGTCTTCATCGACACTGGAGTCTCATTTAGAGTCTTCAGGGGCAGTAAATAATATGCGTTGTCAATAATTCAGCAGCGTAAGTGTAGCTTGTTCAGAAAAATGTCTGACATAATTACTCTATTAACTCGGGCACACATGAGGAGCCTTATGGCTTTTTAATTATTGTCTGATGCGATGACTGACATTTCTTTTGGGTTACAATGTCCATATATATCCGCACACATATTGGCAAAAGTTGTTCTATTATACCAGTATTCCTGATATCAGGAGCATATAGCATGAAATAAGCCATATAACCCCCTGGGGGGTGGGGGGTTATTTTGGAAGCGTTCAACAGTCATGCTATGCAACGTGAAAACAATGCCAACTTTTGGCCTATTTTTTTGCAGAGTCCAATGCCCACACACACATGGAGCTTCCTTTATCTCTTTTTTTTCTGTACCTCTCTGCACTGCAACAGCAATTAGTGACACCATATGGCAAAGAACGGCGAGGCCACTTTGAACACCTACCAGGCTGAACTCCTCCATATGCTGAGGAATGTTGCCTGGTTTTGTGTCTTTTGTTCAGTGATGGGGAGGTAGGGGCTCATCTATTCTCTTTTTAATTTCTCCATCGTTTTCTGTCCCGGTGGGTGGCGCAGGCATTCAATTTCCGCCACTAGCTCGGAGCGACGTCTGCCCGCCCGCCTGCCTGCCTGTCAGGCAGATAAAGTTTACCGCAGTCTCATTTAGTCGTTCGTAAAGGACGTCTCGCCGTCTATTCAGGCTGTGACGGCTTGTTGCGTAAAGAAGATTGACTCCGTTCGAGTCAATTCTGCAGTGTTGAGAGCTGCTTGCTGTTGCTGGCATGAAAGCTGCAGAGGAGGGAAGTGTGAGGGCATGAGTATATTTGCAATTTGCTTGGAGGAAAATGACCGCATAGTTACTCCAACAGAGCTAAATCATGCACATTTTGAAATAAAAATCTTTGTTAACCGCTTATAAAGCACTCATTCAAATACAGTACACATTGTTACCCCTTCTCTTAATTCCTCCACAAATTTATTTGGGAATTGAAAATATGACGTAGAACACCATTCCCAAGTTTGTTCGGGTTTTGTTTTTTCGTGCTTGGGTGCCAATAATACGCTGGCCATGGCCTCTGGCAATCTTTTTTCTTTTCCACAAGGGGCAGCATTTCCCTTATTTCCATGTTAGAGCTTTGTTCCAGCTTCAGCTGTTGTTAAACCACTATATAAATCAATATGTATTGTATTTTGTACAGCTGCCCCCATTTCAAGCTCAGATAACTTCAGGCCCATTGAATTCAGGAATTAACTTTTTTTCCGATGGGAATAACTTTTTTCTGATGAAAGAAGAGAGTCTCAGGCTTCTTACGCTGCATTGAATGTTTGTGTAGTCCTAAAACTCAATATTCTGTGGGTCCTAGAATTCGAGTGACAATGAAAAAAAAAACCCTGGCACTGGAGTGGACACGTTTTTGCACATCTGGCAGTGAATGAGTTAATACACCCAGTGATTGACTGCCAACACGTCCCCCTATAAAAATAAACAGTAGACCAACAACCGGCAATGACGACAAACACTCAATAAAGGAAACTATACTTTTCCAGACAACTGAAAAATATACTGTATATAGTTCGAGTTGTTTCCCCAATACATAATGCAGTGTTTTTGAATCATAATAATTTTTTATACCATATTTTCTGGTGTATAAGGTGCACCCAAAAGCCTTAATTTTATTCAAAAGATGACCCTGCGTTTTATACAGCGGCGTGCCTTATATGTGAAGTCATATTGAGCCAGAACAGGTCCTAAAACTCAATATTCTGTGGATCCTGGAATAGGAGTGACAATGACAAAAACCCTGGCACTGGAGTGGACACATTTTTGCACGTCTGGCTGTGAATGAGTGAAGGGACAGAAGAATAGCGGAAACTTGCATGACCTATTTTATACCCCCAATTAATTTTCTTGCCTGATAATAGGTTTAACAAAGAAATAATTCAGCTACACTTCTGTCTTTGTTCATGCCCACCCTCCTTAATGTTTTATGAAGTAATACTTATTGCACAAACCCACTAACAAACACAACAATGAAAACCTCCCGGGCACAGTTACAATGCAACAAAAAGAAAAAAATGAAGCAGAGGAGGAAAGCCTCCCCAGCCAAATTCTTAAGCCTCAGATTGCTGACTGAACTGAAACAGTCCACCCGCCCTCTTGGCACGCGGCCATTGTGCCATGCGGTTGCCAAGGGCGACGTGACGCTTCGGCCTCAGTCATCGAAAGACCGAGCAGACGGTCACCTTGAGCCGTGCCAGCCCAGCTCGGTTGTTTTCGGGACATTGCCTATTTATCGCCACGCCGCTTCACACGCAGGCGGCAACACAAACAACCAAAAATGGCTCTGATGTATCTTTTAGGCCTTAATTGTTCCACTGCGCGTGAGGCGGTTTTGCCGAGGTCACCAATGCATCCAAAATGAAGCCACGTGGACTTGTGATATGGCCCGTGTTGCTAATTGTGAGTTTTTGCTGCCTTGGTTAATTTTTTTCCGTTTATTTTCAACTCCAAAGGCTGATTAATTTCCAAGTTGTACTCATTCCAAAAGTATTTTTCTCCTCTTCACAGTTGCGATAGTTCTGGGAGCAAGTATTGTGGTAACTTAACATACAGACGATGCTGCCACCAGTGGTGGACCGTCAAGGCCTGTAAAGCCTTCTCTGCTGACCTAAAAATATCGAATTAACGGTCTGATGTTAATTATTATTTTTTTCCATGAATTCTTAAATAATTCCAAATTGTCTTTCAGCTTCCTTTCATTACTTTAGCCGTGTTGCGCTGCTTCCAGATGTGTGCTTTCGTATTTAAGCATTTAATCAATCACATTTCAGTCATCATTTGTTACCAGGGTCAGACATCTACCTGGACGTCTTCACAATAGGTTCTGCAGGCCCTGCCGCATAAAAGGTGTCAAATCAATCTGTTGCTCAAACCAATTAGATTTCGAGTTGGCAACCAAAAAGGGGTATTAACCACTTCTCGAAGCCGCTGGTCAACTATGATTGGTTAGTCACTCGTTAATCATATTTTGCAAAAACTGCCGCTAGTGATGAGCGTACTTGCCAGAGCTAGCACACTGTATCTGTAGCAGGCTGCATAAGCAAATATATTGGTGTGTTGATTTAATAGCAGTTTTGTCAACCCACAATGGCTGAAGGTGGAGAAGAAATGGATTTAATTAAAGATTTACTGTTCAAGCCATTTTCAAGAAGACTTTTCAAGAACATGAAATCATGAAAAAAGGTAGGGCAGTTATTTCCTGGTTAAGTGTACCCTCTAGTGGCTGCCACCATACCTCGATTAATGCAGTTGCATGATATCAATCTGGACCCTTCCCCACCCCTTCCCTTAAAAGGGTCATCAGGCTTGTCGGATTCACATTCTCCTTTAGCATGCGCATTCGCATTGTGTAGAATCCAATGGAGTGTTTCACTGACATTTCATGCTACTTATCAGATTGGAATCTCTTTGAGCTTGACGGCCATTCAAGGCTGGAGACACAAGAACGCGACTCTTGGGACACCAAGCACACACACCAAGGGAGTCACAGAATAGACCTTTCACCTTCCTATGTATAATATAACAATTGCAACAATCAATTGACATGTATGCTCGAACACTAATATGATGTGAGTGATGGGCTTAATGACATCAGATTTAAGTTTCATACTTTTTGGGCCGTTTTGCTTACAAGGGTTCTCATGCGGATCAAGTTGCCTTTGATCTTCCCCACGTGAGTTAAAATGACATTTCCAAGCCAAACTGATGCAGTGATACAGTTCCCCCTGATTTTCTTGTTATCGACAATGTTGTGTGTCAGATGGGGGCACCAGATCTTTTTGATGCACGTGAAAGTACAATGTGCTTGTTAGATAGCATTCTGGCACTCCATCTGGTTCCACTCTTACTCTCAGACTTTGCTTGACTCACACGCTCGCTCTTATCTTCCCCGCCCAGGCATCTCCTTCCCCCTTTTTATTTTTTGACTGGCAGTGTGTGATTGGATGGTTAGAAATTTGGCCTCTGGCGCTTTATTGAACAAGTTTTTTTTTTTAAATAGAGGTGGCGCCCTGACCTCTGAGTTGACTAGATAACGTCCTGGTTCCAGCATTTATGACTTTGTGGCACATAAAGTCATTCTTGGTCTTTTTATAAATCCTTTCTTGTCCTGTGCAAAGGTCCTAGGCCACATTTTGTTCTTTGAATGACCTTTTTTTTCACAGATGTTATTTTGACAGTCTTCTTTTCTTTTCGGCTTTTCCCTTTTGGGGTCACCACAGCGAATCAGTGTCCTCCATCTTTAGAGGTTCGATTCACTTCTTTGTTTTGTCCAAGCTTTTGCGTCGGTTGCCCTTCGTATTTATCCCGACTTGGGACCGGCACAATAAGACACCAGCTTGTGTCCTCTTGTGGCTACGGAACAAGCAACGCTATGAACTTAATAAAGATGACGAGGCTTGATATTTCTCATTGGCCATGCAAAATTAAATAACTAAATAAAGAATGAATGCATGAATGAATGAATGACATTTGTCAATGTAATTTTTGTGTCGAAAACACAGCAAGTGTCCGCATGCAAAGGTGTTTCTTTTTGGCTAACAAATGTCAACCGAAAGAGTGTCAAGTGTTATGGGGTTATGTAAATCATAATACAGGAACAAGTGTAAAACAATATATACAGTTGGAAGGATGAAGAAAAAAAATGGCTCATGCATCGGATTCGGGCAATACTTTCAGTCTGATGCTACAAAATATTAATCCCTCCATCTTTCTATCATTTATTCATCTAACCATCCATCTATCTATCGTTTATATATCCATCCATCTATCTATCATTTAACTATCCACCTATCCGTCCATCTATCCTTATCCAATAGCAGGGACAATGTTTGCATAGACAAACAACCGTTTACACTGACAATTACACATTTGATAATTTAGTGTTCCATCAACCTACCATGCATGTTTCTATCATGTGGGAGAAGAACATTTTGTAAGAAAAATGGCGGCTCAGGAAGGTAGTGTCAGATTTTGAGAATCTATATCTAAATCTCTCTTTCACGGTAACTGAATTTACCCCAGCGGCCGCAATGATTCGGTTAGCACTGCTGACGCGGGCACTTTCACTTACTTAGTGGTCCCTGTAATATGGGCTGTGCCGCTCGCTGAACCTGGATAAAGAGCTTAGACTGTCTGACCCAGGCAAACACACACTCCCACACAAACACACAGATAAACACACACTCCATTATATTCCTGGATAGAGCAACGGAATAAATATAAATATACATATAGATGTACATTGCTTCTTGAATACTTTCGATGCTGAATTTTCATGCTTCGTTTCAACTTCAGAGCTTTTTGCGTTTTGAAATGAGGAGTTTCCACAGCTGTATACTGATAGATGATTTTGTTGAATTGGGTGTTATGTGCACGTGTGTGTGTGTTTTGCAGGTGGGGAAAATGGTCTAAATGACTTTATTGTTAGCCAACATTTGGACATCATTTGTCAATGATTCCTCAGCGCATCTGCTGAAGTAAAGGAAATGGCAGTGCTTGTTTTTGGCAATCACATTTGCTTGTTATGTCCCCAACACCTCTTTAATGCGTGTGCAATGAATTCTGAAATGTAATTAGCCATGTTAATGGGCTGCCGTTTTGGATATCCGCCTCTTGCACTTCCGCGTTGGGGGGCACAAATGAAGTGGGATGGCGAGTGTACAGGCTGAATGGGTTGAGTGGAGGTGGTTAGTGTTTTTTTTTAATGACATTTTTGTGCTGTAAGAGCTGCGGCAGGAAGTGTCGCGAATAGCCTTTTTTTTTAAATGAGGCATTGTGGGGTTGAAAGAGAAGAGCCGGAATGTGGAGGCGAGCATAAAGACGTCCCCCAATTTGTGTAATCACTTTGTAGAGTGGATAACAAACATGTGCCCGGACACCCTTTTAACATGATAGCTCGAATGGGCTTAATCCATTAATGTTCCACTGGAGAGAATGACGCATTAGCACCATGGAGGCTTTTCGTATAGCATTATTTTTGTTCTAGTGACACTCTGCGATTGTGACTAACGCCATTCACACCCACATCATCTGTGAGTCACTTTACACGAGTGTAGCTGTACACCAGTGTGTCCTGTCCTTTATTAACTCATTCACTGCCAGACGTGCAAAAAATGTGTCCACTGCAGTGCCAGGTTTTTGTCATTGTCACTTGAATTCCAGGACCCACAGTATATTGAGTTTTGGGACTACAAAGAAACCTTACAATAGAAACCTTACACTCTCTTCTTTCATAAGAAAAAAAAGTTAATTCCTAAATTACATGGGTCTGGAGTTATATGAGCTTGAAATGAGGGTGGCTGTGCAAAATACAATGCAATACATGCGTATTGGTTTATGTAGCGCTTCAACAACACCTGAAGCTGGAACAAAGCGTGTACATGGACAAAAGGGAAATGCTGCTGCCTTGTAGAAAAGAAAAAAACATTGTTAGAGGCCATGGATGGCGCTTTATCGGCACCCATTTGGGAATGGCGCCCTACGTCTCATTTTCAATTCCTGAATAAATTTGTGAATGGCAGTAAATGAGTAAATGGATAAAAGTCTGCTAGCTTAACGATAACAACAATAACAATCTTTTGGGTATTTTTCTTCTATATGATCCTATTCTTTTTTGTGTGTGTGGTCCACATGCTTCCAAACTGAATATTTATATAACCTCGATAATGTTGAACAAGTGCCTTTTGCTGCTAAGAATTCCATTCCAAACAACCCCTGGGTGGAATAATTTCAATGCGAGCAGTAGTCCCTACAGTACAGAATCTACAGTAGTCCCCCCTTCCTCCTGATGCCCCGTTTCCCCCTTAAGGAACCCTTTTGTTCTTTTCTTTAATAGTCGAAAAGAGGCTGTGTCTCTCGTCCTCACAAAGCATTGCCTCCCTGCAGACGTTAACTGCACCGACCCACGTTGAACTCCCACAACCTCGGGGAAAGGCTCGGCTATCCGCTGGGCTGTCCATTAGGGATCCAGAACCAGCAACCAGCTGAGCTTCGAGTTTGTTTTGACCATCTTCCTCCCATCTTTTCTCTCCCAATAGACGTCCCACTTTCTTGTTGGGATTTCATCCCGGGGTTTTTTTTTCCTTCTTATCAGTTCAAGTCTTTGGGAATTTCTCCATTCCAGCACACTGGAGCAGTTCTCTGACAGGGTATGTAACCTTTGAAGACACTTCCCCGAAGTTTATTCTTGATTCTTTGTTGTGTTTTTGTAAAACAATCATAGTAGCAATACGTAAAAGCTTGGCCAAAACAAACATGCGGATCATACCTCTGAAGATGGGGTCCCTGATTCGCTGTGGCGACCCCTTGAAGGGAAAAGCCGAAAGGAAAAGAAGAAGAAAGAAGAATTGCTGCTGTGAATGGTTTCAGCACCGCGGACAGCTCATGTAGGAATCAAGCCTAACGTGCCATATTATTATCTCGTCTTGTGGACCTCTAACAAATCTAACTTTTTTTGGGGGGTGGGGTGTGTGGATAACCGTGAATAGTGGCTTACAGGTTGGAGGTTTGAATCCAGGTTCCCTGTGTGGCATTTCTTAATGATTTTAATGCAGTCGTGCCATTGCATTAATTACAAAATGGCATTGGATTAGCCTTTATTTGACTCACAGTCATTGACTCATAGGAGCAATTTACATTTCACAGCTAAAACATACTGTACTGTCTTTTCCAGTGTATAAGGCGCACCGGAATATAAGGTGCAACCCCAGTGAATGGTGTACTTTCAAACTTTGCTTTTATAGTGAGCTCAGTAGAGTATAGGTTCATCTCATAAAGCATCTGGGAGGTGGATGCTTAATGATGTTTGAATATATAAAATATATATCTTTCTTTGAATGTACTACCTGGACACATGGTACAAAAATACGTCAGATAGAGGTCAAGGTAAAAACAGACAGTAGCTGTGTGAATTGGCAAGACTGTGACAATCAGCAGACAGATAGCAGATGACAGCCGCTACGGGTTATTGATGACTTTTCATAATTAAAATGGCTTGCGTGTGAGGGTGGGTGAGTAAAGAGGTGGGGTGTGTGGTGGCAGAGGGGGTCACTGAAAAGAACAAAAGGAAGGGAGGGGTGAATCGTACAAGTGATAAATGGTCTTTCATCTTTATAGCTGATAGAAGGCACAGTGCGATCTGTGTAAATATTACTTTTCCTGCCTCTTAAATGAGAGAGTTCAAAGAGGAGCTTTTGTGCTTTGATATTGCATCACACTGATTGTGCTCACATGCTTGAGTGTGATTGTGGCTCCCAAAAAGAGAGGTCACATAGTGGGATAGACTGAATAAATCATTGAAAGGAATGGTTGGTATTTGAGTTTTCTGCTGGTGTTGTTCGTGATAATACTTCAAGGTAGAGTAGGCACTTGATTTTTTTTTTGCAGTGAAATCTCCTAAGATGTCGCTTATGTATGTCCTCTGTGACTGATTGGCGACCAGTACAGGGTGCACCCTGCCTCTTGCTAACTGGGATAGACTCCAGTTGACTTTGTAGTGTTAGTGGATTTTATGAAAAATGCACTTTAAATTCCTTGTTGAGGCAAAAAAAGAACAAAGAAAGACCAAGAACGCGTGGTTTCATCAACATATTCCACCCACATCTTGAATTTGTGAAGTCTTAAAGGGTTTCACTGTACATTCTGTACAACACCCTTTATTTTGCAAGTGACTCTTTTGTTTCTTTTCATCCTGGTCTCCCCAGTGAAAAAAAACACTGCATGCGAGGAGCGGATGAAAGACGATGGTCTCTGAACAGACTTAAAGTAGAAGATCAGACAGCAGAAGCTCCCTGGTGCTCGCACGCTCCCCCCCGCAGGCTGCGTGCACAAGAAAGCCGCCAGCCTGGAAGCGCCGCTTGCCGTCCGCGTGGATGAGAGCTCCAAAGACGGCTGGCGGCGTGTTATGAGGGAATTCCTGCTCTTTGCTGCCATTGTGAGCCGTGCGCTTGCTGCATGTGTGTGCGCTCGTCGCAACCGGCTCTGCGGTGCCCTTCATGACATCACCGGTTCCCGTGCTCCTGATTGGTTGTGCAATGGAGGGAAGGTCGAGCTCGGTGCCAACAGTGGGAAACGATGAGGGAGGGGCTGAAGTGTGAAGAGTGTGAGAGAAAGATTGATGCTGAGGCAAGTCGCCACTGCACTGCACTCATTTACACACGCACACTTTTTTGACACTGTTGTTCTGCTTAGCAGGAAGGAAACAAATCTGACTGTAGGAGAGAAGGACGTTAGGGAAAAAAATACATCAATTTCACAGGTGCTTTTGGCTCCCGGAAGAGTTGGCAGCAAGGGCAGGTGCAAGGACAAAGTGTAGCCCTGCTTCATTTTAGGGAGGGGGACGATGTCCTCCCAACTACCCCATGGGAGGCGCAGACCAAGGTACGATGTCGTGAGACGCGCAGAGGATGACACATCCACGAAAAAGAATATACCCTTCAACCTTGTGACTGGCTTCTACCTCTACCTCCGTGGTGAGTGTGTAAACCGCTCTGAGTGTGTGTGGATTTTCTATGTGTGTGTAGTGGTGGTACTGCAGTTTACAATGAAGTCAGGAAGTAATGTTGCAAACATAATTAGTTGGCTGCCATTCCTCATTGCCAAGCGCTGCACATATCTTAATGTTATTATTCTCTCATTCTAAGAAGAAGAAAAAAATAAAGATCACCGCTGTACAAATACTCCTGGAACTGTTTTGAGTGAGTGCCGATGGGTTAATGTGGGTTTTAAGTCCCCCCCGTGGGGACGATGTTTGTTCAGCTGCAGGGTGGATTCCTATATATTTAAAGGAGGGGTGGGGGTACAGCGGGAGCCCCATCTGTAAGGACTTAAGAGATGGCACGGTAGCAGGTTTGAGACCAACTGTGGGCGATGCTGATGTTAATTAGAAAGGGGATGCTGGAGAGATGCCAGTTTGCAGCCTAGACAGTGTTGTCGGTGCCCTTAAGCAAGGCACTGAAGCTCTAAAAGTGCACGATTAGTAAGCCATGTTGCTCATTTGTGTATGCGCGGTGTCGCTGCTTGTGCATGATCAAATTGATTTAAGACCCCAAAAAATGTTTGAGAACTGTGATAGTTTTTTTATCATACAGTATGTTGAGATTTCTTCAACGTTTGTCCTAACTTGCCTTAAGTCACATTTTAAAGGACAACCAACGTCACTTTTTTGTTTTTTAACTGACATCAGAAAAACAATGGATCATTAGAAAAGAGGCACAAAATGGCGACCTCCAGTGGCCACCTCCGCTTCCACAGGCTGATAAATTCCTCATATGGAGCTTGGACTCTTCTGGCGGCTTTTGGGTGCAACACGGTTCTCAGACTAAACATGTACAGCAAAATACATCGACGTGATGCAAGGACGCTACAATGCGTCTTTTATACGGTCAGGGGGCGGTCCTTTCATGATGTAATGTACAGACTCATCACCAACGCAAAAACAAGACTTCCTGAATATTCAGAGCGAGTCTTAAAACGTAAAATATAGCTATATGCGGCGGATTCTTATTAACTTACCCCTACTTATCAGTAGAAGTCATTTGAAGCCATTTTACAAATTATGGACACAACTTGTCCGGAGACGTCGGTTGTCCTTTAAACGCTATTGGATTGGATTAGCCTTTATTAGTCTCGCAGTGAAGAAATGTACATTTCACAGCAGCAAAGTGATGAAAATCCGCTTCAATTCCAAGCCGCGACAGTTTCACATCTGCATGCACATGAATGAATTATTTACTTTCTGACACTTCTCCATTTGCAGTTGGGAAACCACTTTAACGGGGCTTTATTAGTTCAAGATACCAACCACTGTAATTTTATCTGTATAACTTTGATTTTTAAATTATGTCAGGATTTTAAAACTCATTGAAAGACGACGGCTTATTTATCGAGATGTTTGCCCACGAGGTAAACCGATTTGTACCTCCACTTCCTTCATTTGGCGGCTATGCTTTGTTACCGCAGCAACCACAGCCGCCAGGACAACCAAGCAGGTCTTAATGATATTTCATTAAGATAAGAGGCCGGCCCGCCATTGATGAGACTAATGATACAGACCGATGCCGCCTGAGAAGCTAATCAAGTGTGTTGAAATGCCGCTCGCGGGGCTGCCTTGCTGAGCTTGCCTTTTTTTCCTCCCCTTTTGTACATATTGAATGGATGCCAGTGGGATCTCAAAGTCACCTCGTCCCACAAGCTGACTGCACCACACACGGGCGCCGATGTTCCCCCAGTCTCTCATGATCTTTCTCGAAGGTGGCCGAAATCATTCTCATTTCCCCTCCGATATTACCGCATATCAATATTTGATCAGATCAAGAGGAATTCATCCAGGAGGAACCTATTCGTCGGCTCACCGAAATGTGCCCGTCTGCATTATGAATGACAAATTAAGCAGACACCTGAGTTCCCATTGTACTTGGTGACCCGTTTGTGTTTTAATAAAATCCTCCCGAGTATTCATGAAAGTAGAGAAACTGGTCTGCGGAGAAACTAGCGGCAAGTACCGTTTTTGTTGATGACTGATGGTGACATTGTATCTTCTCATTCATAGATGAACAAGAGTCTGTGCAGAAGAGGACGTTCACCAAATGGATCAATTCTCACTTGGCCAAGGTAAGATGACGTTCGATTCCCTCTGCCAGCAGCACCAGCCTGCATTGCCGCCCCCGGCGTCACTGTAGACTAAAAGCCCCCTGCTTCATTCCAACTTCCCATTCTTCTCGCCGCTTCGTGCGCTCTGACATTTGCTCCATTTTCAAAACACATTGCTGAGCCGGTCACGGGGCCTGCATGCCAGGCAGCTCAGACCACACACGCGCTCACACACACACACACACACACACACACACACACACACACACACACACACACACACACACACACACACACACACACACACACACACACACACACACACACACACACACACACACACACACACACACACACACACACACACACACACACACACACACACACACACACACACACACACACACACACACACACACACACACACACACACACACACACACACACACACACACACACACACACACACACACACACACACACACACACACACACACACACACACACACACACACACACACACACACACACACACACACACACACACACACACACACACACACACCTCTTTTTGTTTTCTTTCTCTCACTCTCGTTTCCTCGGGAGGAAAGCTTTTACTCTCATTCTAATTACCACTTTCACATGGCGGCAATTAACAGAGTAGACTTTGTTCCTGGAAGCTAACATCCGTCATTTTAGTGTTGATAACCTAGATTAGCGTTTCATACGTAATAAGCTCAGACAAAATTCTAACTCTCACTCTAAATCTGCCCCCAATCCGGCTGCATATTAAGGGAGACTTTATTACAGAATGTCATTGTTTTAGTGTACATTTTAACCGCATCGGACCTGAATAGCAGGTATTGGATTCGCCTTTATTCGTCACGCAGTGGAGAAATTTACATTTCACAGCAGTAAAATGATGAAAGGAAGAGGAAAGTAAAGAAAGAAGTAGAAAAACAAAATACAGGAGCTGCTGGAAAGTCATCCACTCTTGCGGCGCCATCTTGAAGTCAAAAGAACAAAAAAAATCCCCAAAAACAAAATGACAAAAACAGTGCTGGCATATTCCTGCTGCCGAAAAGGCCCAACCGCTCAGCACAGTCTCCTCCTTGATGAATCGCGTTTACTCTTTCCTATTCGAATCAAGTAGCTGAGGAGACCTTGAACCTTGGTTACGCCTTGCAGAAAATGCATTTGAAAAGCACCCCGTGGGGAATAAACCTTGACGTAATATGAAATCTCATGGTTTGGGATCACGTCGGCGAAAAATTATACGCAGCCAAATATATAGAAAGCGCTTGAATTTTTAATGACACAAATCAGAAATGCATTGTTTATTTATGTACCATTTTGGCGTAAAATAGAATTTTTTTTTTTACACGGGGCACAAAAATTGAACCCCAAGTTTTATCTGGCGCCAGGTTGTTGTGTTGACACATACAATAATTGATGCATTTGTCTCTGGTTCTTTTTCATGTGGCGTGGTGATGTTCTGAATCACAAATTAGAGGCACAAAATGGAGCCAGAGAGGGTATAATGATGACAAAAGTGTCATACTCGCCATTGCACTTCTATCACAGTGTGTAACATAAAAGTATGTGACAAACCATTGAGTCAGAATCAGAATCAGAATCAGAATACCTTTATTCGTCCCGCAATGGGGAAATTTGCAGTCCACAGCAGCAATTGAAGAGGGATGGGGTTGGGGTGGGAGTGAAAGGATAGAAAACAAGATATTCTAAGCATAACAAAATAAAAATGTCAACTGTATACTGTGCAAATGTAGATGTGCAAAAAACCGTTCTATAAACAAGACTGTACATAGTGCAGAATCAAGAAATGCATTTAGATATATTGCAACAACCCATATTTACAAGTGTCCAGTTTTTTTTTTTTTTTTTTTTTTTTTTTTTTGTGTACCTAATGTTGTGGCTGATATCAATCATAGTTCCAACGAAAGCACACGTCTCCCTCTTTGGTTGATTGCCCTGGTTGCTTTCTCCTGGTGTTGCCATGGATATGCCGAATGATCATTGGAAATGCTATTTCCATCTCCCAAAAATCTGATGAACAGAAACACAATATGAATGGATTTATTTGAAATTAGGAGATGAGCCTCCTCCCCCCAAAAGAAAGTTCAAGGAAACTGCATTTAGTTGTAAGAGGCTTTTTGAGGAGAAGAAAAACGTGGACAATGAAAGAGAAAGAAGAGCTTTAACAGCTAGTTGAACTTCGCTCTCCGAGGGATAGTTCACGCCTTTAGCTATGCAGATGATTAGGCCACAACCAGTTATCACAGTTCTTTAATTCAGCGCCTTAAGCTATGTGATTAATCGTTAGGTGAGGTGAGACATGGCTCAGGAGTGGGGTAGGGTGGGGGAACCCTTTATCCACCCGCTCCCAAAATTCCACAGCTATAACTCAAGATATTTCAGCATGTGAGAACCACCAATTTACAATTTCTCTGGGAAGCCCGGAGTGGGACTTTGGAAATATTGATAAGTCCTGAGAGCCGAGAGGAGAGGCTGAGATTTTTTCCGCGCTACCATGGCGACAGGGTCAACTGCATGATGGAATGGGTAGTTTACTTTCAGAAGCACAAACCAGGCCAAAATTACACCTAGGCTGTCCGCCCGGGTGCTTACCGGTCGGCCTCGCAAGATCCATGGCTCACCCGGGTTGGGGACCTCGAAAATATTTCAAAGTGCATAGTTCCAACGGGGGGGGTGCTGAGATTTTGCCCGGGCTGTCTGCCAAATGCACTCAATACACTCGCACACTTACACAAAAGCACAAAGTACAAAATTTGGAGAATCTTTTTTAACTCATTCACTGCCATTCCAGAATTCATTCAGGAATTGAAAATATGACGTAGAGCGCCATTACCGAATTACTTAGAAATAAAATGTATTGTTATTATTTTCAACATTTAGCTTGTAGTAAGTAGACGTGCACATTCCACCATGACGTCCCTGATCCACTGCCGAAAAGGACGCTTTGATCCTCTCCTCTTTCATCTAGAACTGCTTCATGTCATCACAATGAGGGTACAACAAGTGCTGAAGAATGATTGACTCTCTGTGTGTTTGTGTTGTCATATTATTTATTTAGGTTTGTTTCCTTTCTTTCCTTTCCTCTTCCTTTCATAACTTTGCTGCTGTTTTACTTCCGGGTAGAGTGAACGCTGGCGCGAATGGCTGCCGCTGCTCACCCGCACAAAAAAAAATATCCTCTGACTGTTGTGTCCTTGAGAGTTTTGAAATGTATTATTATTATTATTATTATTTATTGCCTATTTTGGACAGCCACCCTCATTTCAAGCTCATATAACTCCAGACCCAAAACTCAATATTCCGTGGGTCCTGGAATTTGAGTGACAATGACAAAAACCCTGGCACTGGAGTGAACCCATTTTTGCATATTCCATTAATTTAAAATTAGATTTATGTGGTTTGTTGAGTGTACATACTGCACTTGTTTCTTAAAGCACCACTGTGCAACATCATTTAGCGCATATTAACCCCGTCATGTACCCTGTGACCCTATAATAACCCTATAAAGCTGTTCACTGCATTAAACGCCCTATCAAAGGGTTATTAATTCTTCTTATCCATAGGGGAAACGAATTGCCGCCTCCCCTGTTGTGACATTTGGGACGGATGTGGGGGGACTGAAGCCAACGAGTGGTGCTCCCAACTTTGCGTTCAGGCAAATCCCCTCTGAGACGGTGAAAGCTTAATTACCAAATGGCCGGCGTGGGTGGCAGAGGTCTGGTCGTCACTGATGCGTCTCTTCAGTAAACAGCTTCAATACACTAAGTGTTTTCGCTCAGATTACACTGCCAAGTGAAGCTTCCTATCTGGAAAGTGTCCCTTAGTGGGGCTATTATGGTGTCTAATTAGCCTCCCCAAAAATTGTCTGCAAGTAAACACCCGCGTGGGTTCACAGTCTAAAACTTTCAAGGTAAAACATATGCTATTATAACTGACATTAGTAATTTTGTCTTTATTTTTTTACTGTCAAAAGTGTCACAGTCATTCATGCAGTGTTTCGGAGTGTGTGTGTGTGTGTACAGCCCACCTCACTACTCTCGCAATGTAATGTGCAAAGCTACAATTATGCACTCTTTTTTTTGTGCACAGATCCCCTTAGTGTAAAGCGAGATTATGAAAAAAAAAAAACACCTACCTGGTCCAAGAGCCCATTAAAATTGGCCTTGGCAGAGGTGTGCATCCCCACAGGGTGCCCCTCAGATTCAGTCCCAAATAGTCGTTATGATGCAAGTGTTCAGCCAACTCTTTGTCATCTCATCTCAGTGGAGAAAAAAATAGTATTCTGTGTTGAAATTAGTCAAGAAATATTCCCACTTTCAAGCGTTCCCAAAACATGCACAATGGGGGGAAAAGTTTGATTGAAATATTACACCGGTCAGCAGCAAATTGTAACCATTTTGGACACCAATTTTAAAAATGTTGAACTCCAGAACCATATAATTTAGGAATCCAATATTTTTTCTGATGAAAAAAGAGAGGCTACCTCAATAACCTCAATATTCTGTGGATCTTGGAATTTCAGCGACAATGACAAAAACCCTGACACTGGAGTGGACACATTTTTTGCACATTGTCAGGCAGTGAATGGGTTAATTTTGATTGACAGTATAAAAGCTGCTGCACTATATGTTTTTTTTACCATATGTTGAATTGTTTTCCCCCGCACCTCCACACTATTGGACTTTAAGGACCCAAAGCATCCCTCAAGCACCTCTGCACACAATCAATTATGACAGCAGACACTCAAGTGTAATTAGCTCATTATGACGCCTGATTTATTATTATGATTTTTTTGCCTTTTAGCTCACGTGGCTCTGCAGAGGAAATGAATATCACTTTCTTATTTTTGTAATTATCCCCAAATACCCTCATTAGCCCTGGGGATCATCAAGCCCCAAAAGCTAAATTTAACTTCAATTACCCCACAAGGAGGTGGGGAGGTGGAGGGCTATTTAACCCTTTCTACTTGTGTGGCGTCTTTTGGAAAGAACCACACATGCTTTTCTGTGTGTTTTAATAACCAAAGCCGTGAAATGACATTAGAAGAAAAGCCTTAACTGCATTGAACTAATTAATTTTGGAGAATGTGAGGCTTGGGGCTTCAGCGATTCCCCCCCACCCCCTTACTGTGTCTTCTCTCATCTGTCTCGCTGCCACTCTTTTTCTGCTCGATTATGCCCCCCCTGCACATAAACATGATGGGTACACGCGCGCGCACACGCAGTCCTTTTCCCTCCGTTAATCTTCCTGTGAATGGCTGGTTAGTTTCAACACCCCTTCCATCTTGAAAGCGTTCACCCCTCAGCATGTGACTCTTAAAGAAAAATCCTTGATGTGGTGTCGGCGAAAAACAGATATGTGGATTTTTTTACACCCCCCTCCACAGTCTGAGAGGTTAGCGAGGGAGTCAATGAGAAGGGGATCCGGTTTGACATCATCAGCATATTTTAGGATTTGAAGAGCCCACTTAGAGCTCACTGAGCCCCTTACTGACTCCACTTATCACGCATAAAACGCCACACAGGGAAGACAAAAATGGTTTTGGGGACTCCGAGTACATCCATAGGAGGATTTCCTCTTTAAGTAATTCACTGCCAGACTATGTGCAAAAATGTGTCCAGGGTTTTTGTCATTATCACTCAAATTCCTGGACCAACAGAACATTGAGTTTTAGGACTACATAAATTTTCAGTACAGTATTTGAAACCTTAGACTATCTTCTTTCATCAGAAAAAAAGAATTAATTCCTAAATTAAATTTTGATCTGGAGTTATACGAGCTTGAAATGAGGGCATCAGTCCAAAATGCAATGCAATGCATACATATTGATTTACATAGCGCTATCACAACAGCTGAAGCTGGAACAAAGCGCTAACATGGAAAAAAGGGAAATTTTGCCCGCTTGTGGAAGGAAAAATAACATTGCCAGAGGCCATGGCCAGCGCTTTATCGGCACCCTAGCAAGAAAAAAACATCTGAACAAATTCGGGATGGAAGTCTCGCTTTCTTATTCAAAGTTGAAGATTGGCTGTAATATGGGTTTGTTTAAAACACTTTTGATAATCACTCTTTTCTATCTTCTTTGTCTCAACAGCGTGTTCCACCCCTCGTCGTGACCGATCTATTTGAGGATATCAAGGATGGGGTGAAGCTGCTCGCCTTGCTGGAGGTCCTCTCTGGCGAAAAATTGGTGAGGCTCAAGTTCATCGCTTCGATTCGAGAGCGTGCGTGAAACATGATTGCCTATCATGTTAATCTGGAAGGAGCTAGTGGAGCGCACGTGAACATGGAGCATTGTTCGCTTCCATGTGGAAATAGCGCATCGATCACTTCTCCTCTGGATGTTTGAATGAATAGGAAAAAAAGGCAGATTCACAGGGACAGATGAGTTCGGCAAACACACAAACATACCCATACAACAATAGCTATTGGTACTTGTGTCAATATTGCCTCAGGTCCAAGTGATCTGTGGTCTATTGATCAGGGTGCAGCTTGGATCGGGCTGGATCTCTTCACACTGGTGTATTTTATGTTCCTCTTTAGTTGAAAAAAAACCCCTCACTTCCATTTCCCAGATTTGTACATCCTCCCCCCAGTTATGTCTAGTAACCCCATTGTTGTCTTGGTTTTCCCTCTAGCCATGTGAGCAAAGCAGGAAGCTAAAGAGAATCCACTGGGTTGCAAACATCGGCACCGCTCTCAACTTCCTCCAGGGCAGGAAGGTAGGAGAGATGCGCTCTTCTTTTTATCTTTTTTTTTCTCATGGGTTTAATTTATTTATTTCTTGGGCCGTTTTCCCCCATGGGTGCCAACGTGGAAAATAAGATTGACCTTTCACTTCTTTCCTCCCCGCATTGCTTTATCTCCACCCGCCGAAATCATCAGTCGATGCAGTCAGACTTTGGGTTCATGCTGACTCCTCAGCTCCAGATTTGAGAAAAAAGTTCTGCATTTTAGTCTTCTGCACTCCTCGTCTTCTCCCTTGCCACCATAATGTGCACAATTACATAAACTAATTACAAATCGCTTCAGTAAACTGCGCCTTCAATGAGATTAGTCACACATATTTAAGGAATCCCCCTCCTCGCGCACACTCGTGCTCGTCTTGTCCCCGGCTATCCAAATAAAGCTCACAAACAGGCGTCTGCGAGGACATTGATTTCCCCCCTCTTCCTCAAGTGTGACAGGGTTAAACCATAAATCCTACACCAGTAATCTGGAAGCGGGAGATGAGACGTCAGCGGGGCTTCTTGTGTGTGTGTAGAAATCCAAAGTTTCAAATTAAATGTAAACACACGCTGGGAGTAAATCCAATGGATGTCTCGACTGTATTTACGTTTACTTGGGCAAATGATTGAACAATCTTTGTGCGTGTGTTTGTGTGTGTATAGCTTTATATTTAATTTTTATTTCCAAATGAAAGTTATGAACATCTCGCCACTAGGTATGACTTTATCCCAATGCTGCCCAAATAACCTGCTGTGTTTTCCATTATAAACTCCGGCTCTTTCTTATCAGGATCCCCACACTGACACCCATTGCACCCCCTGAGATTGCCCCCATATGACCCCGGCTTTATACCTTTCCATGTTGAGCCACTCGAAGTGTTTCTTATTACCAAACAATCACCTGTTGTGCAACAGCGCCTCCGTAATAAGCTCGTGTTAGGTTATTGAAAATGTATCGCGACAGATCTTTACATACAGCTCGCTGTTCGGGGTCTCCAATGCCTCGCATAGCCTGGGGTCTGCCATCACATGCGCAACAAGGCGTCCATCTTTCATCAATCACATCGAGAGTGCCTCTTATGTCTGTTTTTTTTTTCTTATTCTCTAGTCTGCCTACAGGGGATCGCCGGTTAGTACTGTCTCTGTTTGTTTGTCATCCATAGCAATGTTGTGTATTATTATTAGATTTGAAAATACAATGCAATCTTTATTTGAATACAGATCAAGCTGGTGAATATCAACTCAACAGATATTGCTGATGGTCGACCGTCAATCGTGTTGGGTTTGGTGTGGACTATTATCCTCTATTTCCAGGTAATATATTCTCAACAGGAAGGTTAGCATTGCATATGTCTTGTAAAGCCTTTTTTGTTATGTAGATATAATCACCGTACATATTTTGCAGGGCAGTTAAAAATGCTCATCAAGCTTAACAGAAAAGAGTCGAGAGCTGCTGAAATAAATGTTTGCACTCTGTCCAAGGTGCAAGAGACCAGCTGCCATCTCAGGGTTTTTTTTTTCACACATGCTCGCATCAACTAGAGATGAATAAAAGTGACGGAACACTCCACGCAGCACAAACACAAGATGTAGACATGGGCTTTTGGAAAAAGACAGTACTTTCACATACTGATTGCAGGTTGTTGGACCTGCGCTACAAGAAAACACAAAAATAAGACATAAACAACAACGAAAAAAGCAAGGCTCGTGAGAGCACTTGCTGACGACTGCCTACTTGGGCGCCATCTTGGATTACTCCTTGTATTCTCTCATTTCCCCTTCAGATCGAGGAGTTGACTTGCGGTCTCCCAGGAATCCAGGCCTCGTCAGACAGCTCCTCCTCATTGAACAGCTCCGCTAGCCCCCCTGTCAAGAGGAAGCCACTGCCCCCCGTACAGGGCAGCGCGAGGAAGGCCCTCCTAAGATGGGTCCAACAGACAGCCACCAAGTGTGTAGTCTGCTGATTTAACTACACCGAATACAATAGCTCAACATTAACCCTCAATTGCGTCCCTTCTTTGCCAGGCGTCTGGGAATCGAGGTGAAAGATTTTGGTCCCAGTTGGCGAACAGGTTTAGCCTTCCTCGCCATCATCCATGCCCTTCAGCCCAATCTAGTCGACATGGAACGTTCAAGAAAGAACTGCAACCGAGAAAATCTGCGGGAAGCTTTTCGATTAGCCGAAACACAATTGGGCATTGCGCAACTCCTTGACCCTGAGGGTATGTCACTTTTACTTCCATGTTGTTTTTTTTTTTGATTAACTAATTCACTGCCAGACGAGGTGCACGAATGTGTCCACTCCAGTGCCGTGGTTTTTGTCATTGTCAGTCAAAATCCAGTACCCACAGAATACTGAGATTCAGGACTACATAAACATTCAATGAGGCGGAACAAAGCTTCGACTCTCTTATTTCATCAGAAAAAAAACAGTTAATTCCTAAATTATATGGGTTTGGAGTTATATGAGCTTGAGATGAGGGCAGATGTCAAAAAAATGTCAAGCGTATTTAGTTCTAGAGTTATCTGCAGTGAAAGTGGGGTGGCTGTACAAAAGACAAATGCTGGCCCCTCGTGGGAGGGAAAAACATTGCCAGAGGTCTGACCGGAGCTTAATCTCTACCCCCTGCAAAAAATAAAAAATAAAAATCAATTCAGGAATGGCAGTGAATGAGCTAAGTTACATGAATCATTGAAGAAGTCACATTGTCATTTTTCTGTCCCTACGTGAATATGCACATGAAAAACTAAAAATCAAAATCAACACCAGAGGAGAATTCTGGGTGTCAACTTAAACATCACATTAGCAGTCATGCTGCCAAACCATCTGTGCCCGTTCATGCCAGATCCCCAGAATAAACGCTGACAAATCAAGCCTGACATCAGAGTAATTGAGGTTCATTAGGCCATGACATTTGCGACTGTGGAAAATAATCCAAAAACGATTTGGCTCCGGAAAGCGCAGAAGAGTTGATTTCATATCTGCTTGATGTCTGACGAGCGTTCCCCGGGTGGCATTTGTCAGACGTGGACGTGGACAAGCCGGACGAGAAATCCATCATGACGTACGTGGCCCAATTCCTGAAGCATCATCCTGACGGAGAGCATGGCACCTCAGAGGGACGAGGGGCAGAGGAAGAGGAGGTAAACAGCTGTCACAGCGATTTCATTTTATCTTCACGCCCTTGTCTTTCCCACAAAATGTGGCCATGGTGTTCTTCACGTGAAGCCAAATATATAATTGCACATTTGTTGTTGATCTCCTGGATTTGCACATATGTCTCTGCTTGTGCGTCACATTGGTTCTCGCTTGTGTGCTGACCGCCGTCCTTGTCTCAATGGTTGTCGTGCAGGCGCCTGTCTCGCGGCATGAGCTCTTCGCTCCTCGTGATATCGAGGACATGTTGGAGGTAGGGAGGCGCTTCACATCATCGTTCGTCTTTCCAGCTAACCGAGCGCACTCTCAGATGCTGTCGTATCACACAAAGCCTTGCCATGTGACGAGAAGTCATATTTTGTACAGATGCTCCTCAATTGACGAACGAGATACGTTCCGAACAGTCGTTTGTAAGGTGAATTAGTTTGTAAGTTGATTCAGTGGAAGTATATGGAAAGGAAAGGAAGAAGTAGAAAAACAAAATATGTGAAGTGTGCCGTAAAGGCAGACACTCTCGCGGTGCCATCTTGAAGTTAAATAAACAAACTAAATAACAAATAATGTGCCACAACACAAAAGACAGTTATTAAATTCTAAGCACTTTCTGCACCCTCTTTGTTGGATGAAGTAGTTCTAGATGCTTTGAAAGGCGCTTGAAATAAAATGTATTATTATTAAATGAAAGAAGAGAATAATCAAAGTGTCCTTTTCACTAGTGGATCAGGGACGTCATGGGGAAATGTGCACATCTGCTATAAGCTAAATGTTGAAAGCAAACACGTAAGCTGTAGCATCTATTGACAAAAAGAGACTGTCTCACGTCTCCTGCCCCACGTAAATCCACTTCAATTCCAAGCCGCGACAGCGCTAAATACGCATCCGCGCTCTGCGCTGATGATTAAGCCGTCATTAAGTATCACGTTCGGACCAGGCTTTCCGTAGAGAGAAGTGATAAAGCTGAATAGACTTAGTATTATCGTCATGGCGACTTGAAATGCCGGTCAGGGATCCGAGACAAAATAGTCTGTTTAAGCCGACTTTTTTTTGGCAGCTGTGACTATTTTGACACGTTGTCCAACAGAGAACCACGCAGGATTAGCCATAAATTTTTAACGGTCCTCCATTCCTCCTCTCCTCGCTTGTCTTTGTCTGCTTGTCATTTCTCTACTTGTTCCCAATTTCCATTTCCCTCCTCATCTCTATACCCCCCGCTGTGCCAACCTCCTGTAGAGAGAGCAGCGAAAGAGCCTGAGGGAGTTTAAAATGTGGCTGGACCAGCTGGAGAGGGACTCGCAACAAGCTCAGGAGACAGAGGGTGATCTCGTTTTGCAGTACCAGGTTAGTGTGTACACTTTGTGCGGACCGCTTGTTTCGGAATGGGTGCAGGGGTTTCCATTATTAGCTTAATCTACTGCTGCATTACATTGAGGGGATCAGACGACACCCCCGCCCAAAAGCTATTGTGGAGAGAAGTACAGTTACACCAAAAAAGGGGTTATAATATAAAATTATAATATTTGGGGCTGAATTAATCATTTTCAAATAGAACGCTATGCATTTTGTGTAGTTATTCAAGAGTCTGCGTGTGCAGCTGGAAATGCAGAGGAAGCACATGGAAGATTGTTTAAAGTCCTCACAAAAGGACGGAATACTGACAGTCGATCAGGCTCTGGTCAAACAAGGTTGGGAAAGGGTCTCCAACAGGGTGAGGATACACACACGATGAATTCACATCAGGCACTGGCAAGACTTATATAGATTAGATGGCCTTCATATTTGATGATATAAACCCGCACAATCAGTCGCATGATTTTTATCTCGCCATATTTCAAAGCTCCTGGATTGGCATCTGTTGCTGGATACTTCCCTTCCTGCTCCTTTGGATGAACTGGGGGCTTGGCTGCACCACACTGAAGGCTCCATGCGCCAAGATGTCAGTACCCAACAAACCGACCACCAGGCAACCATCAGCAAAGCTTTGCAAAACCACAAGGTTGAACAACAATGCTAAACACTTCACCGAAACCACACAGATGTGTTGTTTTGATTGTTTTTTCGCTTGACAAGGAGGTGTTGAAGAGCCTTGAGGGCCACCAGCAGCTTTTTCGGACGATCCATAAGGATAGAAGTATCAATGGCGTATCTGTGCCTCCTGAACAGCTACAAGACATGGCAGAGAGGTTAAGAAGACACATCCAGAAACAATTATAGTCAACAAACTACAATGTCCATTAACCATCTTTCTCCTTTTTTTCCCTAGATTGAATTTCATCTCCACATCGAACAGCATCCAACTGGCGAAGATGGAATTCCTGGAGCACAAACACCGCATGGAGGCCTTTCTCACCGAAGCGGAATCGAAGCTCAAATCCTGGATTGTCAAATATGGCCGACAAGAGTGTGTGGAACAGATGCTACGCGATTATATTGTAAGCCCGGAGTAAATAGTCTTATTCACATACCGTTTTGCTCAGATTTTATAAACGGTTTCTGTATCTATGTTTTCCACTAGTTTTTCGTGGAGAAGCAGTATTTCTTTGAGAATTACAAAACCTTGTACGAGGCATTGAAAATCGCTGCAGAGGTTTACATCAGCGCTGATAGCACAGGTGAGGAAATAATCTCTTTACATTTGTCGTGATTTAATTGTTTGATTTATAAATATAGTAATCCCTCGATTATCGTGGTTAACCGGGACCGCCCGCGATAGACAAAAACCTGCGACCCTAATGAGGATAAAGTAGTCTGGGAAATGGTTGGATGAAATGAAGCACATTTGGGAGCACATTTGCCTGAATACAGAAAATACGACTTAAAGCATCTCGCCAATGGTACACCCTCTTTATCATGGACCTGGCTACAAGCTGTCTGCTTCACCGTCTCCAGGCGAAACAGTTAAATGAGTTTCCTCCACCATGGGAATACACGCCCCCTCCCCGCCATTTACTAGTTTGTGGGATTCTGCTCCATTTCTGCCCATCTCTGGGCATAAAAATGAAGCCAGTGTTCAGGCTTTGTTATAACATTTTAAGGGTTCGTGTCACCTGAGACTGTCCTCCTTATTTACTTTTGTTCCTCTGTAAACTTATTTTGTCCTCCCCAAAGCCGACGAGGGCAAAACAGGGGCGACACAGCTAGTGAGGGACGTGGCGGCCCAATGGAGGAACGTCTCCGTGGAGGTGCGCAGTGTGAGGAGCATGCTGGAGGAAGTCCTGTCCAACTGGGATCGCTACGTCTCCACGGTGGCTTCTTTGCAAGCTTGGTTGGAGGACGCCGAGGAAGCCTTGAGACAACCGGAAAACACAAAGCGGGTACGCAAAGTCTGGGGCCATGTCAGATAACTTTTGAGTCACTTGCGGGTAGTCGCCAAGTCAGCACGAAACAAAACTCATTGACGCCCATTGAGGACATTTCATTTATCGCATTGCCTTGACAACGCAGGTGTCACATCCCCATAGTGGATTAGTCAGTTAATTACTGTTATTGTCATTTAAATTCACTACTTTATCTTTTTTTCTTATGAGCTGTCTTTTTTAAAACTTATCTGGCATCTTTGAAATCCATTAATTTCCATGTCTGCTTCTTTTGCTAAGTCATATTTTTTTTAATCTTCTCCCTTTGTTTCAGTAATCGCCTGCTTGTCTCTTTATCTTTTCGACACTTTCCGTTCCAGGAGTTTTTCAGGAATCTCAGCTACTGGATGGATCAATACGGCGCCATGAACGATGCAGGGAATTTTCTTATCGAGACCTGTTGCGAGACTATCTCGTTTGAGCTCAAGCAGCAGCTGCTTCTACTAAACGGGCGCTGGAAAGAGCTTATCTTAACGGTGAAACAGGTAGACAATGAAATCATTATTCTAAAAGTGGGAAATTCTGTGACATGTATTATAAAAATGGGAAATCAAAGTAAAACAAAGCAAAATGAAAATTCCTTTTCTGTCCGTCCTAATTTCCTTTATTCCCTCTTTAATTGTAGCACGGCCAGGTTGACGAGTTGGAAAAGTGGCGCAAAGACCATCTAAAGGCAATGTCGACTTTGACAGAACTTTTGAATACAGCAGAGGACAGGCTCGGCGCTCCGGTCCAAGTGTCTTTCCTTGGAGTCCGAGCCTTTTTGCAAGATGTGGAGGTGGGAAAATAACACGCCGACTGTGATACATTATACCGAATAAGTTTTTTTTTTTATTCACTATCATTATAATGGTGGTCACACTGATGGACAATTTCGAGTCTGCAGTGAATCTAACATTCACATTTTTGGCAAACCCTTCATCAAAACCACATATAAATCCGAGAGGAATAATTGAGGTGTCTCAATATTTTTTAACTCATTCACTGACAGACGTGTAAAAATGTGTCCACTCTAGCCAGTGGCAGGGTTTTTGTCATTGTCACTCCATGACCCACTGAATATTGAGTTCTAGGACTACATAAATATACAACACAGCGTGAGAAACCTTTGACTTTCATCAGAAAAGATTAATTCTTAAATTATATGGGACTGGTGTTATATGAGCTTGAAATGAGGGCGGCTGTCCAAAATACAATGCAATACATACATATTGGTTTATATAGCGCTTTAACAACAGCTGAAACTGGAATAACGCACAAATATGGAAAAAAGGGAAATGTTGCCCGCTCATGGAAGGGAAAAACATTGCCAGAGGTCTGACCAGCGCTTTATCGGCACCCAAGCATGAAAAACCAAAACCCGAACTAACCTGGGAATTGTGCTCTGTCATATTTTCAATTTCCGAATAAATTCGTGAATGGCAATGAATAATTAACGGCGCACTCGTTCTGCCTCTGATATCCGACAGTCGCGCCACGACCGACCCCCTTCCCTTCACCTCTCATTTTAGAATACCAAGCAAAAGTTCATCGCCATGGAAACGCAGTACAAGTTGGCCGGCCGCAGCGGCCATCTCCTCGCTAAGGACAGCCCACCCGACGAGGCCACCAGAGTCATCGCTTCCATTACAAAAGCAAAGAGTCAATTGAGTCAGGTGAGTGTTGAAGCGGCATCGCGTACAGTTTTCGCCATTGATGCACATTTTTGTGTTTATCGGATGATTATTTCCAACTAACATGGCATCGTTTCCATTCAAGACAACTTTTATTTATTATTATTATTACTTTTTTTTACCTCATTCACGAATGTGACCCACCTATTCATTTTAAAATTCAACGATGGACTTGAGCTCAAAGGTAGACCCACCCACTTCATTCAAGAATACTCACCTTTCACTTTTCTTTTCTTTTTTTTCAGATAAGAGAGCGCTGTCCCATCCTAGCAAGGGAGTGTCACGCCCTTCTGCCATTGCTGGATGAAATGGAGGAACACATCTCTGTTTTTTATCAAGCCCTTGAGCGTGCCGGTCGTATTACTAAAGGAGATGCAGACACACCGAGCCCAACACTGCACAGACACAAGTGGCAGGTTTGTATGATTTATATGACATATTTGAACTAAAACCTGCGGCGTGAATAAATCCGACAATTCCAAAATGTCCTCAGGATTTGATGAATCAGCAGCAGAGTTGCAAACGATGTCTAGCGGTGATCGAGAGGAACCACAACACAGTGCAGAGGGTGCTTTCCAACAGCAAGGCGCTTCGAAACTTGGACACCACCCTGCTGCAGAAGACGACGGCCGAAGTACAAAGCTCGGCACAGGTTCGAATGGCCCAATGCACTGAACTCATTCACTGCCAGACCTGCAAAAAATGTGTCCACTCCAGTGCCAGGGTTTTTGTCATTGTCACTTGAATTCCAGGACCTACAAAATATTGAGTTTTAGGACTAGATCAATATTCCATGCCTTAAACTTTCAATGCCTTAAACCATAAACTATCTTCTTTCATCAGAAAAAAGAGTTACTTCCTAAATTATAGGGGTCTGGCGTTATGAGCTTAAAATGAGGGCAGCTGTCCAAAATACAATGCAATACATACATATTGGTTTATATAGCGCTTGAACAACAGCTGATGCTGGAACAAAGCGCTAACATGGAAAGAAGGGAAATGCTTGTGGAAAAGAAAAACAATTGCCAGAGGCCATGTCCAGCGCTTTATCGGCACCCAAGCATGAAAAAAATACAAACCGAACAAATTCGGGAATGGCGTTCTACGTCCTATTTTCAATTCCCAAATAAATTCGGGAAAGGCAGTGAATAAGTTAATGAGATTTGACAAGATTCACCTGTTGTTAAATTTCCCAAGTATGTCTGTTGTTCACACAATCTCTTGTCTCTCCTTCCTCTCAGACTTTGCTGAAGGAGGTTGGGGAGTGGAGGAGGCGAGAGGAGGCCAACAACTGTTTGAGGAGAAGGTTTGAGGAGTCCAGACAGGATCTGGAGGCAGTGCTGAAAAAAGCGCAGGACTGCTTGGAGGAGTCGGGGGTCGCCGAGGAATTACTGAAGAAGCACATGGTGAGATCTCATCCTAAAATTAGATGCGAAAGACAGAACAGTGGTTGACTGTTCTGCCTGACAGTCTGAGCACAGTCAGCAGCAGTGACATCAGAGCAATCCAGTTTGACGTTACGGAAGTTCTTTGTGACGATGCCTCGACATCATTGCTTTTCTATCTTTGCCTTTGAACTTGATGCATTGTCACTACTCCCTCTCCAACCTTTTGGGGCTTTTCAACTTTGTGTCATCAAGGATTTCTTCAGCCAACTGGACCAGCGCATGCTTAGCGTCTTCCTGAAGGCATGTGACGAGCTGACTGACATCCTACCAGAAGAGGAGCAACGAGGGCTGCAGGAAACAGTCCGCAAGCTGCATAAACATTGGAAGGTCGATGGATTGATATGCTATCACTCTCAAATTAACTCTGCCTTACAATTACTGCCAGACAATGTGCAAAAATGTGTCCACTCCAGTGCCAGGGTTTTTGTCATTGTCACTCGAATTCCAGGACCCAAAGAATATTGAGTTTTAGGACCTCATAAAATTGCGATGCAGAGTTAGAAATCTTAACTTAGTTGATTCTTAAATTATGAGTCTGGAGTTATATGAGTTTGAAATGAGGGCGGCTGTCCAAAATGCAATGCAATACATAGATATTGGTTTATATCGCGCTTTAATAACAGCTGAAGCTGGAACAAAGTGCTAACATGGAAAAGTAAAAAAATATTGCCTGTGGCCATGCCCAACACCCAAGCATGAAAAAAGCATGAAAGCATGAAAAAAGAAATCCTGAACATACTCGAGAATGGCGCTCTACCTCCTATTTTCCATTCCTGAATAAATTTGTAAATGGCAGTGAATGAGTTAATGGCTTAAATTAAACTCACACAAGATATGCTTAATTATTTTACCCGAGAGAGCCTCCTACTTTATCTTTTAAGTGCATGAGGATGTAATGGAACTCTCTCATGAATTATAGGAAAATCAATTTTAAATGTAGATGTGGTCGGAAAGACTTTCACACGAGGTTTTGTCATAAAGTGGTTATGTTAGTAATAATAAAACGGCAAACCCTCACCCACAAAGGTTTTTGTCATTATGTCCCAGGCCATCCAAGGCGAGGTACCATCTCACCTACTGCGTCTGCAAGTAGCAGTGGAGCAGTGTCAAATCGATGTCGTCCTCCAAGAGTGCAGATCAGAGCTGGACAGAGAATGGCATCTTTTATCTGACTGCTCCACCAGCGAGCCTGTGATCCAACAGCACAGAGTGAGCTTCGAGTGATGATAACACCAGGAGGGCAAAACAAATTTCACTCTTCAGCAACACTTCCCTCACTCTCTTCCGCAGACGTTCTTCAGAGAACGCAAACCTCTGGTTGTGTGCGAGAAGCGACTTAGGAACATGGAAGAACTCTGTCAGAAGTTGCCTGACAACGACCCGGGTTATCGAAGGCTGGATTCTACTCGGAGGGCTGTGGAAGACATCGCGGAGCACATCAGGAGCACCGGTGTTCAAATGGAGAAGCAGCCTGATAAGTGGAAAGAATGGAATGATAGGTGTGCATGGACTTTATTCAGCTCTGATAAAAAAAAATCTCAGGTCACTCAAAGTCTTTAGAGAATGTCCTGTAATAACATTTATCTTCACGCAGATTTTGTGAGCTTTCCGACTGGCTTTCATCTCAGAGGAGACACCTGAAGGAGACGACCAGATCTTCCAGACATCAGGGGGAAGTTGATGCTGTTGCGCAAGTGAGTGAGCATGCTGAATACACCCCTGACATGAGGATTGTATTAATTGTTTTTAATTGTGGGAACAATATCAAAATGATGTGCGTATGAAATGATACATTGTGGCCTCCACCATTAAATTGCGAGTTTAATATTGTTCTAGCAAATTTGCTTGGTTGCCACAACCTTTTTTCAATTCATTTCAGGCACTGCGAGAAGCAGGAGACGCCCGAGAAGAGAGTCTCTTATGGCTTAAGAGTCGTCTCTCGAGTCTGACTGATGTGAGCTCTGAAGTGGAGACGCAAAGACAGCGAAGCGCCCTGAACAAACTCTCGGCTGACTTCAAGGAGCTGTTGTCCTCGCTGTATCAGGTATCCATAGATTTTTCAGATGCTATGGCTGCAGTTGGGTTTGACCTTCTTGCATTCCTTTGCTCACAGGGAGCCGGCGAGGGATCAGGGGCACCTCAGTTCGAGGAGCTAAGGCAGGAAGTGCGCGGCGTTCTGGAGGAGATCTTGAGAGCCGGGAAGGAAGCCGGAGAGCAGATCAGCAGGATTCTGGATGCTGAGGATCTCAGCGAAGCCCAGGAACTATTTTTTATCCATCAGGTATGGATTGAGAATTATAAGAAACGTTCAAGTGATGTTCGTCTATCTTCTATCGTCTATCACTCCTTCTCCTGTCCATTGAAATTTAACCTTACTATACGATAACAATTTTTTTTGTGTCTTGTATAATCAAAAATCCACCCAACATGTTAAAATATATGCATTACAGCAACACTTAAAACAACTCCAGGCTCTCAGAAGGGAAGCGGACATTTTGGTGTCCCACTCTGAGCAGCTCCATGCAGGAGAGTCGCTGAGTCGCTCTGTGCACGAGCTGGAGGAACGGGTCCGAGAAGTGGACTGCCAGTTCAGCGCCAAGGAGCACAGCCTGCAGGTAGTGTGGGTTTTCCACAAGCCCTCATAGTTTGTATCTTTGTGACTGCTTTATTTCCTGTCTATGATACCTGTCCATGTTAAGTGCTTTGTTACAGTTTCAGCTGTTGTTAAAGCGCTATATAAATCAACATGTTTTGAATTGTATTGTACTAATTTGCTCTATTTGATCCCCAGGCCACTCTGAGTTCCTGGCGGAACTTTGAAACCGACTGGGAAACACTTCAAGTGTCTCTTAGTGACATTACCATTGAGCTCCATAGAGAGCTTGTATTCAACAGCCTAGATAGTGCCAGGAGTGAACTGGACCACACCAAGGTGTGTTTTTGTGCGACTCGGTATGGCCCTGCTGAGTATTTCTCCTTTAATATTGTTTGTATTTGGCCAAAGGAGCTTTTCCTAAAGCTTGAAGACTGCTGCTTGAGAGCAAACGTCCTCCTTGAGGAGGCGGCAGATCTTCAGCTTGGACCAAAGAATCAAATTGCGGTTCTCCATCAAGCCCAGTCCACCAGGGAAACAGTCAAAATGCTTCAAGACCATCTCAACAAAAAGTTAGTTTACTCTACAATGAATCTGACTAGTTGAGGTTCCTGAGCACTCTTGTCGACCATTTTGGTTGTTTATAAAAATTAGGATAACATCTTCCATTCCAAGCAAAGTCCAGAAGAGACATTATTATATTCACGCAAAGTATTCCAGGTATGAGTAATTGATTTCCTTCTAGCGTTACCCAACTGGAGAGGACGTGCTTGTTATGGGAGTGCTTGAATGACCAATCTCTGACCTTCTGCGCATGGATCGATGAAAACCAGAGAGCGCTCGATGCCATTAAGGTCACCTCGCCTTCAGATCACTCGGATAAACACATCGCCACTGTAGAGGTGTGTAAACCGTTCAGTGAAAAATCCAACGCAAGAGACCTTTTAGTTGCAAAGAAATCTATATGCTCCAATTTATTGACCATATTCTGCCCAAAGGAAAATACCGTTGCCTCATGCAAAAAAAATGAAGAATTATGTGACTATTATTATTAATGTTATGCACCCACAGTCATCAGTCTGGAACCTGCTATCGTGAAAAACTATTGCGTTAAATTTACCTATTATATAAAATGGAGTCAATTCTGACAGTATATAAATTGATAATAGCAAAGGAAATGTAAAAAAAAAAACATCTCCATGTTAATAACCTTGTCAATCAAATTGACTTTTACGTTGAATACGAATATTGCAAACGCCCACGTACAACCTCCTTCCATCCCTCCAGGCTGTGGCAGAAGCTTTCGAGGTGAGAAACACATCGCTACTCCGCATGGAGGAGGACTTCGAGGCACTGTTCAGGTTTATGACCCCTGGAGAATCCGGGTGCATTCGAGCACGGCTCGTACAGATGAAGCGCTCCTGGCAAGAACTGATGGAAAAAACGGAGCAGCTCACAGGGCAGCTCAACCAGAGCCCCTCCTATCAACAGAGGTGCAGCGATAACCTTGAGCAGGTACTCTTTGCCATATGCAGAAATGACTAGCTGGTTAATTATTGTTATTTTACATAATGAATATGTGGATCGCCTTTAGGTCAAGAAAACGATGCTTAATCTCAAAGAGAAACTCGACACCCCTCTTGCACTCTGCTCATCATCATCGCAGACGTACATGAACCTACAGAGCCACATGGTAAAAAAGTGCAAAAAAAAGAGTGCTTCATCGATGAAGGAATTGACTGACAACCACTCCAGCATGTTCCCCTGTCTATTCTTCCATGACCTTAATGAGTGTGTTTGTCCTTCCTTCCAGGAGGTCTGCCAGGCAGTTGAGCAGCTAAATCCCAGACTGATGACTTTGTGTTCCGCTTTGAGGATGCAGGGAGAAAGTAACGAGCTTGAGCAAGAGGTGCCTCACCTGTACCAGCTGCAAAGAGAGTTACTGGAAAAGGCCAGAGACAAACAATCCACATTTGAGAGCCTTTTAACCCTTTGGAAAAGGTATTTGGTCACATATCCAACCAAGATAAGATAAACCAAGATTCTCTCACCTTGAAAGATAAGATAAGATTCCCTTGAGCCGGAATTCCCTTTATTTATTTGCTTGTTTTAACTTTGAGGCTAAAATTAAGCTTTATGATCTGTTTTATGAGTGTCGCAGTGGAGAAATGTACATTTCACAGCTTCAAAGTTATGAAAGGAACAGTTGAAAGGAAAGAAAGACGTACAAAAACAAAATGCAGGAGTTTCTGTAAAGGCAGCCACTCTCGCAGCGCCATCTTGAAGTCAAAACAACAATCAAACTAGATAACAAATAATATGACAACACAAAGACACACAGGCATTCAATTTTAAGCACTCTTTGCACCCTATTTGTTGCATGAAGCAGTTATAGATGAAAAAGGAAAGGATCAAAGCCTCCTTTTCACCAGTGGATCAAGGACGTTATGGTGGAATGTGTACGTCTACTACAAGTTAAATGTTGAAAGTAAACACGAAGCTGTAGCATCAATTGACAAAAAGAGATTGTCTCACATCTCCTGTCCCACGTAAATCCGCTGCAATTCCAAGCAGCGACAGTTTCACATACGCATCGGAACATATGCTCCTGTGAAGAAAAACAATTGTATTTGTTCGGATGAAATATAGACTTTATATCCTCTGTAACTATTCACTGGTTTATTACTTTTGGTGCAGAAAACCCAAAGTGTGGCGCTTTCGTGAAAGAAATCTGGTCGAAAAGCAATTTTGACAAGACAGTTGAGGCCTATTATTTACTGTCTGACTGTTTCGCTGCCACATATCTAATTACTATTGTACGAGCGCTCTATTTCCTTTTGTTTACCGCTTTCGGTTCAATCTCCTCCCTCTCTTTTGTTCCCCAAATGAGCAACGACTTATCTATGACTGCATCTTGTCTGTAGCACAGCCGACCATCCTTATTTCTATTTTCATAACCCGCTTTTGTTATCATTGTTTGGTGTTCCGCGAGAGCTGTCTGTTTTCTGCGTTCATTGTTTTATTCATGAGGAAATAATAACTGTTAAATGGTGTCTCAGGGCTTGGGATTCTCCAAGTCTCAAATGAGTCTTTTTACAAGTGGGGGAGTGTATTTGTGGTGATTATTTTAGTGACCTTTCTCTTTCCTAACTGTTAAATGTGTATGAATGGCTACAATAAACCAGAATTAGAATCAGAAAGCCTTTAATGGTTCCACAATGCGGACATTTGCAAACCCTGGATAATATTGTGCTTATTTGACACAATGCCAAACTCATTTTTTTTAAATCCTCAGATTTGAAAAGGAAATTTCCTCCATGACAAGCTGGCTGGATGATTGCGAGTCCGTGTGTAATCCAGTTGAGAAGTTACTCTGTGCTGACAAGCTGAAGCTCACTACGGAGTTCCACCGCATCCAGGTATGATTTTTAAATTTTTCATCATGGTTGTCACCGTTTGCGGTCTGAACTGACTTGGTACATTTCTTTCCCCCATAGGTGATGGAGACGGAAATCCCCGCCAATGATGCCCTACTTGAAGGTCTGTTAAACATTGTTTCGTGTCTCTACCCGTCTGCACCCGAAGCTTGCGTCCAGGAGCTGAAAGACGACCTCACCCAAGTGCAGAAGAGATACGTTTCATTGAAGAGCAACATCACACACAGGCAATCTACTTTTCAAACAATTATTTCATGCATTGCAGGTCCAAAGACTGTACGTTTGATTCTCAATATTTATTTTAGGCGTGAGCGGCTGCAGTGTCAGTTGTCGCAGCTGGAGCTTTTCGAGGAATCTCTTTTGACATTGAGCCAAAACAGCAAACACTTCCTTTCTGTCCTGAGAAGTTCCCTTCAGATTGATGTCACTGATCTGAATAGTACCTTTACAGAGCTGAAGGTGAGTCATGAGACACAGTTTTATGTGTATGGAATGTTCTGTTATTTAATAAAATCTTACTGATTTTAATGGAAATGTGTGTAAACTGAGGTTCAACCCGACATGGGGCCACTGTATTTTCTTGTCCAGCTTGCCCAGAAGTTAATAGATATGATTAACACTTTAATTCTAGGAGCTCAACTCTCAATTAAAGGCTTGCGCTTCATTAAGAGAGGCTCTCCAACAAAGAGAGTCTGCCCTGCTTCCACACTCAACCTCAGAAGCTCAGCAGCAACTCCAAGCCTGGAGAGAAGATTGCCTACAACCCTTCACTGAGTGCGGACGTCTATTGGACCTTCGTAAAAAGTGTCTGAGCGAATTCAAGTCCTACCTAGAGAAGCACAAAGCAGTGGCCGGGGCGGTTCGCATGCTTCACGAGGCCCTGAAAGGGGACTGGCATCCATCCAAAGCAGAAGAGCTCCACTGCCTGGTCGGGGAGGTTGCAAAAGACGTGGCCCAGCATGAGGCAGAGGCCATCAGTTTGGACGGGCGTCTGAGCAAAGCCCACCTTCACTTGTGTGCCTCCGAAGACTCGGGAGGAAAAACCTCTTGCAAGGCACAAGCAATGTCCCTCGTCACTTCGCTGGAAGAGGCGCAGATCACTTTGAGATGGAGGCAGAGTGAATTGGAAGCCCTCAAAGTTATGCGGAAGTCTTTTCGGGAGAAGAAAGTGGAAGTGATGAAGAATTTGGAGACGTTGCAGTGTAAAGTGGGGCAAGAGGTGGTCAAAGAGACTTCTGTGCAAGCATTTCAAAACAGGTACTCGTCATATTTTACACAACAGCTTCACTTGTCTGTAAAATTCGGGTCTGGATCGTAAACACTGTATGACAATCACTCCAATCTTATCTCCCAGGCTGTGTTACTTGACCCAGCTGGAAGATGAACTTCAGTCCCTCCATCAGTCCAATCAGTGGTTAGAAGAGAAGGGAAAACATCTGGCCCAGAAAGACCCCGAGCAGGCAGGCCATGCCCTTGTAGATGTGAATGTGGTCAAGGCCGCCTTGGACTATGTCAGCACTCTCATCACCAAAAGGTCAGCGCAAAAGAGAAGAGAAAATAGTCACTTTCTTCCTTTGCTAAATTCTCAAGACATGATTGGAGTCTACAAATAAAATTTGCATCCTTTTTTATCCATAAATCACCAGCTCTATTTTATGGCTTCTTTTTGTATTAGTAAGGACGAAAGTCAAGGGGTACTCCATCTTTTGAGCCATTACCATCACATCAGATCCATCCTCAATGCTTTGATGGAAAAAGCCAAGGCGCTCGCTCACAACCTACCCAATCACGACCACACTGCTCAGGAGGCCGTGAGGTCCTTCTCGCAAGTGAGAGCCACAGCAACATTGTGTTATTGCAATCGTAGTCAGATCTGTATTTTATTTTGTTTCATTTGTAAATGTTTGTAGCATGAAAAGCTGCTGAGTGAGCTCAGAGAAAAGCAGGAGGACATGGAGCAGCTCATCAGCACAACGGGGGAGCTTTTAAGAGAACTGGATCGTATTCCTGACTGTGATACAATCCCCATCCAAAGAGACATGGAGACGTTTAGGACCCAGTGGGTCGAGGTGAGTCAGCACCAAGTGCCCGCAATTAATGTGAAATGGATATACAGTCTCATCCACCGCTTAGATACTATTTCTATGAACGCAAGGAGAAAATTACATGCGCGCAGGGTCGGATATATCGATAGTCCCGGTTATTTCGATATTTTTTCGGACTCCCGAGAATATCGATATAACGAGACTTTACTGTAATTGAACTGTTCGGCTTTGGCAAGTCATAATTACCATATTTTCCGGTCTATAAGGTGAACCGGAATATAAGGAGCACCCCTAATGAATGGTGTATTTTCAGACATTTTCCATGTAGAAGGCGCACCGGAGTGTAAGGCGCACTTCAATGAATGAAAAACGTTTTCCAAATATAATACTGTATATAAATATCTAAAAGTTTTCCAAATATAAGGCACACCACATTATAAGGCGCTACAGTAGAGGCTTGGGTTACGCACTACTTCTTCTACAGAGGGAAAGGTCGGTGGTTGCTGACAGTCGTTGTGAGAGCAGTTGTGGCTCAATATGACTTGACATGTAAGGTGCACCTCCATATAAAGCGCAAGGTCATCTTTTGAAGAAAATCAAGGCTTTTGGATGCGCCTTATACACCGGAAAATATGGTACATGAAACCCTCCAAAAATCAGTCAAGCCAGTCAGAATCCACTTCCGGATAGAGTAAAAAAAATCCCAGCTTGTTATTTTCTGATATGGGACGTTGCTAGGTGCTCAGCTGTCCCTACTAATAAGCCTGAACTCCAAACAAGTCGTGACATGTTGTCTCTACAATCCCACTCACATTCATCAAAATCCATCTATTTGGAAATTTCCTCCGATAAATTGTGGACAGCTAATAAAATTTTGTCTTGAAGGGAAGAGCTGTCTTTATGTTTAATTTACACCCTTTTGGCATATGTATTATAATGGCTGCTCTGCCATCTTTCATAACACCCAAATAATTCAGACTTTTATGATCCCCCCTACCCCTTAGACGTCTGAGAGAATTCAAACCAACACGGAAAGATTAGGCTACTGTGTGACCCTCTGGGATGATCTGAAGCTGATGGAGCAGGACATGAACCAATGGACCAGCACCAGCTCCATGGCTGAACTCACTGAACTTTCTGCCGACCTGAGCGACAAGGACACAGAGGCCCGCCTTGTCACCTTTCAGGTCAGTCCAAACGATGTTGTTGCAAGGTGACTCGTGCATGCGCGTGTGTGTTTGAGACTTGAAAAGTACTTATTCTCCGGTGTATAAGGCGCACTGGACTATAAGGCGCACCTTCAATGAATGAAAAAAAAAATCAAAATATATTATGTATACCTGTATATCTAAAAGTTTTCCAAATATAAGGCACGCCACATTATAAAGCGCTACAGTAGAGGCTGGGGTTACGCACTGCTTCTTCTATGGTGGGAAAATGGAGTCTGTGGCTGCTGACAGTCATTGCGAGACTTCTTGTCACTCAATATGACTTCACATATAAGGCGTACTTTGCATGCGCCGGAAAATATGGTAATTACTTTTATATACAGGCCGAAATTGAGAAGAGAAAGCAGTTGCTGGACGCTTTGCAGAAGAGAGTGGGGGAACTGAAGGAGGATGCTAAACTGGAGGAAATTCCCTTACAAATGCAGGTGATGAAAAACAAAATTACTGGATGATGCGATGCATAAATGTGTTTCACAAAGGTGGGCATGCAAGTGGGAATGCGTGTCTCTCTCTATATGTGTGAATAACGGACAGCCAGTCTTGGGTGAAATCTGCCTTCGGCCAGTCATCAGCTCCAGATAGATGAATGGATGAAGGGATTATTTTTATTAATGGTTACCTCTTCTCTCAACTTAGGTTTTGGAGTCGCATCTCAGGAAAAAGTTGGTCCATATCCAGGAGGAGTTCACCCAGACCAATCACACTTTGACCAATTTCACATTCCAGAAGCAGCAACTTCACAATCTCATGTCCCAGATGACCGAGAGACTTGAAAAAGTGGAAGATTCCCTGTCGAGTCTAAATGAGGACTCCTCCCTTGAAGAGATTTCTGCTATTAAGGTATGCTACACTTGATTGTGAATTTTAACCTTTTGCACTTGGCTCTAGAACCAATCACAGGAGTTTCACGATTGACATGATGTCGTCATGGTCTTCCAAGGGTCTTCAGGAAGTTATTGAGCAGCAGAGAGCAGACGTGGACTCAGCCCGAGAGTCTTTAAGCACCATAAACAGGTCACATCGCTCTCCGGAGCTTACCTGTCTGTCCGCCAACTTTGCTTTTGTCGCCCAGCGCACTGAAGCCGTCACCCAGCGTTGCGCCAAGGCCAAAGGCAACCTCCAGGACGTCCTGAACCTCCACTTGAACCGTAAGACCCTCAATTCAGGATGACTTTTCAGTCATCAAGCAGCTGCAATGAAACGAGTCGCCCTCAAGTCAACCAATTAATCTTAGTTGATTCCATATTGTCTGTTGATGATCGAGATTAGCCTCAGATTTAGTGTTGATGTTCCCCCAGAGCACACTTGAGTGGCACGTAGTCCATGGACAATCACTGTCTGGCGCACAAGTGCTCTCTTAATACGCAGAGACGCACCTGTGCCTTGTAGCGTAATGCTGCTCCTGTCATATCCACTCCCGAGGGAGTAATTTAGGCTCGGTAGCCAGGGCAACAGTGTGAACACTCCTTGCCCTGCCATCTGCATCGGGATCAAGATTCTAGTTCCTTCATTCAATGAATGATTACAGATTTCTCTTTCATGTGTTTGTGTTTTGTTATTTTGCCCTCCGCCTGATGCAGATCTTTTCCAAGAATTCCACTCCTGGCTCTCAGGATTGAAGATGGAGTTGGACGAATGCTCAAATCGCTCAGGAGACATTTCTAATCTCACAGCAAAGTTGCAAAGACTTGAGGTACAATGACGAGAATGTTGTACTGTATTTTATTTTCTGTCGACGCCACTGCCATCCCCGAATTTATTTAGGAATTTAAAATATGACATGTAGCGCCATTCCCGAATTTGTTCCAGCTTTGATTTTTCATGCTTGCGTGCCGATGAAGCGCCGGTTAGACCTATGGCAATGTTTTTCCCTTCCACGGAGGGGCAGCATTTTGCCTTTTTTTACAGCCACCCCCACTTGCACCTCATGTTACTCCAGAACCAAATAAGCTAGAAATGATGGAAAAAGAGAGTCTAAGGCACAGGTGTCAAAGTCAAGGCCCGGGGGCCAAATCCAGCCCACCACATATACGCGAAAGCAAATCAAACTTGGGAAATTCCATGATGCTTGCAAAAATCAACCAAAATTTCATATGTTTGGATGTAAACCACAATAACAGTCATTATTCTTGACTTCAGATTTGAAAACTATTCATTCATTAATTTGTTGTGCGCTCTATATGTAATATGTGGAGGGGATTACACATTCTACTGGCTTCCACAAATTCATAACGGCCCTCGAGAGGAAACCATAACTGCAATCTGGCCCGCAGCAAAAAAATGACTTTGAACCTGGTCGTTTCTCACGCTGTATTGAATCTTTATGTAGTCCTAAAACTTAATATTCTCTGGGTCCTGGAAATCAAGTGACAATGAAAAAAACCCTGGCACTGGAGTGGACACTTTTTGCACATGTCTGGCAGTGAATGAGTTAATATTGATTGCTGCAGTAAGTAGGATACTTTTCCTCAAACAATCATTTTGACCATTTCAACTGCTTGCCGTCCAATCAAATAAAATAAGACACTGAACCTTGAACACAAATGTTTGCCCACCCCTGCTAACGGTTATTGATGAACATTCTATTTAATATTGTGCTGAATCCAGTTCTTGGCTTGAAGTCAACACCAATAATCCGTCTCTTCTTCCTTCCAATGTACACAGTCTTCAGCACAGTGGAATTCAGAGGGCGAGAACCGTCTCTCTCAGGTTAGTAAGGAGGTTGAGAGACTCCATATTCACCTGCCAAAAGCTGCAGCAACTCAGCTGCAGGAACGCATCTCCCGCTGTCAACAAGAATGGAAGAACATCCTTGATGAATGCTCCCAGAGGTGCCAAGCTTTGGAGGAGAGCATTTGTCTCCTGAAAAGGTAAAGGAAAACCTTTCCGTGACGCTGCTGCCAAGAAAATACATTCTCAACTATTCTCCTCTTTAGTTTTGATGATGCCGTAGGAGGTGTTGGGGAATGGCTTAAGCAGATGAGCCTCAGACTCGACAGGGAGCCTCTTGTTGTGGACAACAGCCAACAAGGTGCCCCTGACACCAAAGAGGAACTGGAGATGATGGAAAATCTCCATAAGGAGCTTTTAGAGAGACGGTATAACAATTATTTCAAAAGCTTCTTCTGATCAGTTGTTACATAGCCCACATATTGCATTCTCTTTCAGAGATTCGATTGAGCGTGTCATCCAAGATGCCCGGTCCTTGTCCGAAGCCGGACGTGGGTCAGGCGAAGAAGTCCGAGTGGCGGGCCGACTCCAGATGGAGCACCAAGCTCTCCTCAAGGCCGTCAGAGGGAAGCTCCGAGGTTGCCAGGTGAACCAGGCCTTTGGGGAGACCTTGCAGGGGGTGTGGGCCTGGTTAGAGGAAATCCAGGAGAAACTGGGAACGGTTGATAGCACCATGGGCACCAAAAAGCAGTTGGAGCAGAGACTGGAGTCCGTGCAGGTGAGGACAAATGAGCAACGTTGATGCCATTGCACCCGTTCAACACTTTAGGGTGCTGTTTCTTCACCGATATGAATTTTTAAACCTGGCTATTTGCACAGGATATCCTGCTTTTGAAAGGCGAGGGCGAGGTCAAACTGAATATGGCGATGGGTAAGGGCGAGATAGCTATGCGCAGCTACGGCGCCCCTGGACAGGAAGTGGTGCGCTCGCAACTCCGGGAGGTGAAGGATGCATGGGCTACGCTTTTTGTGACGGCTATGAGCTGCCACAGGTATGAATTCCAGGACCCACACAGAATTTTGAGTCTTGGAACAACATAAATATTCAATGAAGCATAATAAACTTTAGACTCTCTTCTTTCATCAGAAAATAAGAATTAATTCCGAAATTATATGGGTCTGGGGTTATATGAGTTTGAAATGAGGGCGGCTGCCCAAAATACAATGCAATAGATCTTAATTCATATTGCGCTTTCACTGCAGCTGTAACAAAGCGCTTCACATAATAGTCAACACAAAGCAAAATAATAAACACAACAGGAACATAAAAACATGGACAGTTGTGCAATATTTGTTTATATAGCGCTTTTAACAACAGCTGAAGCTGGAACAAAGCGCTAACATGCAAAAAAGAGGGATGCCGAAATTCGGGAATGGCGCTCTGCGTCACATTTTCAATTTCTGAATGGCAGTGAATGAGTTAAAGACCCCATTGGATGACTAAATGGGGGGTCAACTTGTGTGTGTTGAGTTTAAAAAGTGATGTAATGAAAGGTGGGGTGGGTCAGATTTAGTCATGGCCATGTTGCGTCTTTAGTTGTCTAAATTGGCCATATTTATTTAAATTGTTCAAGGTTTGACTTTGTGCCGTAGTAGTTCCAGGTGTTTTGTGTTGTTCAATTTTGCCAAATTTTCTTCAGTCGTCTTGAGTGGACGGTGTCCCAGTGGGCCGGCTACCTGGAAAACACGTGCCAGCTCAGGCGCTGGATGGAGGCCTTGGAGCAGGAAGTGCGCATCTCCCTCGCCCCTCAACCAGGACCCAGAGAAAAGGCGACGCAATTGGACAGACTGCGTGCCCTGTTGGCCGACATGGCCGACCACCAGTTGGCCTTTTCCAGCCTGGAGGAAAAAGCCAGAGAGCTTTTTAAGAAAACTGGCGACACCAGTTTTAATCATGGTGCTCGAACGCAGCTGCAGGTGCAATTTGATGAGTTGGCGGGTTTGTTGGAGGTGCGGAAGGACATCGCCTTGTTTTGATTTCCGGTCACCAAAAGCATCATGTTGACCGTGGTTGATGGTTTCTTCTAGGAGAGAGTACGCCTGGCGCAGAGCGTGGTGTTTGAACACCAGGTATACTTGGAGGCTGTCCGGGCGCTCACTGATTGGCTGATGACAGCCGGGGAGGAGCTAAAAAAGTGGTCCGGAACGTCGGGAGACTCTGCCTCGATCCAGAAGAAGTTACATCAAGTCAGGGTAAGATGTTCTGACCAGCCAAATATTGTCCCATCTCGTGCAAATTAGTGTCTGGTATTGATGTCGAAATTGTAATTTTTATCATTATGACATATTTTAAAACGTTATTCACATTTTTTTTAATATCAGGAGAGTTTGGCCAAGCCGCCGACTCAGCGATTGTGATATGAAACCATCTCACCCGCAGAAAAACTTCCTGTGACTTTAAAGTGACCTTGAGAGTTTTGAAAGGCGCTTAGAAATGAAATATATTCTTATTATTATTATGACTGCGTGTGTGCTCAAAAATGAATGGGTGATTTGATGGTCCGAGCGCACCATCACCAAATGGTGCCTCCGCATCATCTGTTGCCATAGTAACATTGTTTAAGATCCCGTGTGCTGTCTTCCTTAATAGCCCATGGGAGAAATGTGATCAGATTGAGCACAGATTAGATTAGATGAGTCTTTTTTCATCTCACAATGGATACATTTACATTTCACAGCAGCTAAAACAAAATACAGGAGCTGCTGTAAAGGCAGCCACTCACGCCACTCACGCGGCGCCATCTTCAAAGTCAAAAACAAAACAAAACAAAAAAACAATATGACACAACACAAAGTACACAGACAGTCATTTACTTTTAAGCACTTTCTGCAGGCTCTCAGTTAGCTGTGTGTGTTATATGCAAGTTGGCTAAATAATTTACATTTTAATTTTCACGCCGGGATCTTAATTATCGCTTAATAAATTAGTGTTTGAGGAGCACTGGTGTGAAGAACGCAAACAGACACGTACAGTCAGCGATGGTGTTGAATGACACACTCTCGCACTGGAAGAGACTTTATAAATAGCATCGACTGCTCATCCTCAGGTTGCCGTTTGTACAGACACGGTTTCCCTGGCAACTTTGCCTCCTCTCAACCCTCAGGAGCGCGTGGAGTGTCGACTACTAGAAGGCCGCGAGCGCCTTGGCGCCGTCCGGCGGGCCGCTACGTCGGCAGCGGAGCACACAGCAGCCGGGGGTTGCGAGGCCATGGACCGACAACTGGGGGCGTTGTCCCAGGCGCTGGAGCAATGGGAGGGCGCCGCTCTGAGGGCCAGGGATGGCCTGGAAGGGGCGTTCGCTTCCGCCGCTGCGTCCGAGGAAGAGTGCGAACGTCGGACCTCTCAGCTGGAAGATGATTCCAAAGAGCTGGATGGGCGACTCAGGGGATGGAACCAGGAGCTGATGAAAGCTGAGGGTCTGTGCAATGGCGGTGAAGCATTGGCGGGATGGCAACTGGCGAAGGTAATGACTTGTTAACATAACCACCACTGATGCATTATCATTATAGAAAACTTTGACATAATTCACGAATGCTGGGTAGCAATCAATCTACAGCCATGTACAAAACTTCAGTCATTTGGCATTTGTTTTATTCTGACCGTTTTTTTCCTGAAAAAAACGCGATGCATAGAAACGGCGATTAGTGAACCGCGAAGTAGCGAGGGATCACTGTATTACACAAATCGACTAAGTACATCATCTGGGAACGTTTACAATCAATGTGGCAAACACATGCTCATTTCAAATAAAAGAAATGTCCTGGTAGCAATGCAGCTAAGTGAAACACCGCACAATGAAGAGGACCATCTGTTAAGAATAGATGAATACAATGGAGCAGAAAATGTATGAACAGTTTAGGTTGTAAATGTAGGACATTGCTTCTGTTTAGGCAGGCCGGTTCACCACTGGGATTTATTGTATGTCAGTGGTTTTCTCTAATTGTATATTGTGAGTGTGTTTGGATTGGATTGGATTCGCCTTTAATGGTCTCACAGTGGAGAAATTTACATTTCACATCAAAGTGATGAAAGTAGGAGGAAAGGAAAGGAAGAAGTAGAATAACAAAATGCAGGAGCTGCTGTAAAGGCAGCCACTCTCGCGGCGCAATCTTGAAGTCAAAACATCAACTAAAACCCAATAACAAATAATATGACAAAACAAACACACAGTCATTCCATCTTAAGCACTTTCTGCACCATTTTAGTTGTATGAACCAGTTCTATATGAAAGAGGAGAGAATCAAAGCGTCCTTTTCACCAGTGGATCAGAGACGTCATGGTGAAATGCGCACATCTGCTACAAGCTAAACGTTGAAAGCAAAAACACAGCTGTAACATCTATTGATAACATCTCCTGTCTCACATCTCCTGTCCCATGTAAATCAGCTTCAATTCCAAACCGCGACAGTTCCAGTTTGCATTGCAAGAATGAAAAAAAGGGATTTGGGTTAAAGACGCCCTATACATTTTTGGGAAGGTGATTAGCATTCTCAGCACAAAGCGTTGTGCTTTCCCCATCGGGCGATTATATTTTCCCTTTTGTTAATCACTGAACAAAAAACAAAAAAACAAAACAAAACCTGCATTAGTCTGTAAATCAGCTTTACGGAAACAGCCAGGCAGACACTACCGCAATCCAATCACTCAACCTCATGTTTCCACTCATCAATTCCATCACCTGCCCCCACCTCGACTTCCCCTTTGGTAAGGACGTTACGTTTTCATTGACATTTTAGATTGCTTGCCGCAGCAGGATTAGGCAAAAACTTTGTTGCAGGGTGATAAGGAGAGAAAAAAATTACATTTCAATGCCAATCCAGGATTGTTTAGGCTTTATTTTCCCCTTCTTTAATTACCTCTGCTGATTACCAGAATTTAAATTATGTGACTAGATTTGAAAGACCTCCCACTTCCCCTCCCGCCTGCATCCTCCTCCTCGATCCTCTTCGGCCATGCTGTCCAAAGCGCGACGCAGCAGAGGAGGAGCCGACATTCTCTCCTCCTCCAACCTCCCTCCGTTTCCTGTGTGCTTTTTCTTGAGGCAGTCCCGCATCTGCGCCGGCTGACAGCTGAATTCCTCCGGGAGAGTGCGTGAGGAGGAGGAAAAACAAGGAAGGGAGGGAGGAAGGTTGGGCGAGATGTTTATTGGTTCGACGGCAGAGAGCGAGGGAGGCAACACATATTTCACGGGACAGGATTTTATGATCGAGCGATGGCAGCGTGTAAGGCGCGCTGAGGAGAGCGGGAAGAGATTGCGTTCATCTCTTTCCTTCCTCTATCTCGTGCCTTGAAGAACAGACTTGCTTTTGTACAAGCTGCACTGTGAGTAACCAGTGTGTGGCTCCCAACTCCGGCGTGAACAGGAATGCGATTGTGAAGGCACTTTGTGACCGGTGTCATGCGCAAACACCAACCGGGCTACGATTTGTGTCCTTCAGGATGTACTGGAGGGCCTGCAAAGCGCTGAGCCAATGGCAGAGAAGTTGAAGAGTCAATTGAACGAGCTGGTGCAGTTCTCCAGAGATTTAGGATCCCAGTCAGAACGCGTCACAGCTGTCATCAAGCAACACAACAGGTGAGTTTTTTGTTTGTTTGTTTGTTTGTTTGTTTGTTTGTTTTTATCGAGCACATGCACTTATAAGGATAGACGTGGAAGTTAACACATATCTTAATGTGTACATGGGAATGAGAGATAACATCACCACACTGGAATTTTCAGCAGTCTGCTCACTCATGATGAAATCACGGTTCTCTGCAAAAGCTTCTTTTCTTATAATGGCACCAAAAGGTTCACTTTCCAATTGTTGATTGATTACATTGTTAACGCCTTAAGAATCAAGACTTAATAAACTGCAGTAAGTCTCACAATGAGCTCAACTTTGGCTGTTTGTTACTTTCATACATCTTTAGAATATATTTTTTGAGGATTATGGATTGGTTTGGGTTAGCCTCTAATAGTCTCGCAGTGGAGAAATTGACATTTCACAGCAGCAAAGTAGAGGAAAGGAAAGGAAGAAGTAGAAAAACAAAATACAGGAGCTGCTGGAAAGGCAGCAACTCTCACGGTGCCATCTTGAAGTCAAAACAACAACAAAAACAAAATAACAAATGATGTGACACAGTTTTGAAAGGCGCTTAGAAATAAAATGCATTAATATTATTACTAAGCACTTTCTGCACCCTCTTTGTTGCATGAAGAAGTTTGAGATGAAAGACAGGATTGAAGTGTCCTTTTCACCAGTGGATCATGGACGTCATGGTGAAATGTGCACGTATGCTACAAGCTAAATGTTGAAAACAACAACAAAGCTGTAGCCTCCATTGACAAAAAGAGACTGTCTCACGTCTCCTGTCCCATGTAAATCCGCTTCAATTCCATGCTGCATCCATCCAGCCGCAGACTGTCAAGCACAGCAACCTTTCCGCTGAACAAAACAGGGCTGTGAAAATGCACAATCGCCCCAGAGCGTTCCAGCGCTGACAGTCGAATGGCACCGACATTCCTTCCAATCAAAAACAGTGCTGGCATATTCGAGCTCCCGAAAAGGCGCAACGGCTCAGCAGTGTTTGTGCAATCTTATTTCATTTCCATGATTGTGCGTGGCCATCTTAAACCATGACAGGTGTCAAGCTGATGGAAGTGGATGTTGACAGAGCCACCAGTTGCTAAGCGACATGTAGCCTCACCTCTGTTTGTTCGCTGCGGTTGTTTTGGCATTTGTGCTTCTTTTGCTGTTATTCATGCTCATGTCGGGCGGTACATTCATTACAAACCGACCTTGAATGTGGAGCCTCAAGTACTTCTATGGTCAGATATTTGCTGTTCCATAGAAATGACTCAAGGAAATGATTTCACGTGCCTAATAATGTGGTCGGTGCGTGTATATAACCTAAAATGAAGCAGCGTTCCCTGTCGTCTCATCTTTACATCACACTTTTCCTCGCAGCATCAAGCTGTCATCCCTCATATTATCACCCTCGTGAACTCTAGCCCCGCTCATATGTCGCCTCTCAACTGATACCCCCAAACCCTTCCCCCTTCTCTGTCTCTCTACCCCATTACTTCCATTTCACCCACTTTTCCGTCCCTCCACCTGCGTATTCCTCATCTCCCAGCCACCACAATTAAGTTTATTTTCTTCTTTTGCAGTCTGAGTCTCCGCGCATCCAAGGAGTGCCAAAATAAAGAACGCCTGTTGGAGCAACGTTTCCGCGCCGCCCTGCGTGATTTTCAGCAATGGCTGGTCAACGCGAAAATCTGCACCGCCAAATGTTTCGACGCGCCGCAGAGTGTGGCGGAGACTTCAGCCGCCCTGCAGAGAATACAAGTAAGCCATTTCGTGTAACATTACAGCCATTTTTGTTAGGGATTTTTAAAAGACGCCAGAGGATTACTGTAGCGCCACGCGTCCTCTCGGGTTTTTCTTCCCTGAAGCTAGCAGGTGTCAATATACTGGCATCTTTTCTGGAGCACTTCAGGGCCCCCCGGCTCAGAGGCAGGTGGTTGTCTGTGAAGGTAGTCGGGTTATGACTTACCTCCTTCCTGTGGCTGTCACAACAAGACGGCTATTTGTTTGAGGCATTTCTGACCAGGCAGTTGCGTGACCAAAACAGAAAAAACCAACTCAGATCTGGGTTTGATTCTATTTTTATCCCGATTGTCACCAAGGTATACAAAGAAGGGCGTTCCTTGGGAAGTTGTTTTTGTCAGGAACGTCGAGAGGGAACGTCACCGACGTCTATGGCGGCGGGGAAAGAGAGAGCCATGTTTTATTTATCATTGACCTGGTGAGGAATGTGGAACAATATTTCCACATGGCTGACCTCCAGGAGGGACGGCGTGGGAGGGGCCAGGACGACGGCTGGCGGGGAGGCGTTTAGGGGTAGATATCTACGCTGCATCAACCTCATTTAATTGGTGGTATTCACTTACACTGGAGAGGGGGTGGGATGGTTCAAAAAAGTGACAAGTTAGCAGACAAAAACAAGCCAGGGTTTGTGTGTATGAAGGTGAGTGTGTGTGTGATGCGTTCACTGCACAGATGGTGGAGTGGTCCCTGCTGCGCTGCTGTCATCGTCTGAGCTACGAGGGTGGGTGGTTTTGTGTATGCGTGTGCATGGAGGAGCTACAGTATGTAAAAAAAAAAAGAACACTTGACTTGCCTTATTCGCCTACACCGGCCAAGCCCTGCCTTGTGCCCACGCATAAGGAATCCGTGATAACTCTTGACTAATTGCCGCATCTAAAATTGTAATGTGAGACTTTGAGACAAACAGCCTTTCTGTCGCATGCTTGCCAAATGAATAAGTTCAAGATAGTTTTTTTTAAACCCATTGTAGTTGTGTATATTCAACCTCTCTTTTTGTCTTGTTTTTTTTTGCCATGTGCCCCTCAAGGAGTTCTTGAGTGACAGGGAGCACGGCCAGGTCAGGCTTAGTACAGTAGGAACCAGCGGGGAGCTGCTCATGGCGGTGGTGTCCAAAGAGCGAGTTGAGGGAATCAAGGCCAAAGCGGCAAACGCCAGAGAGGACTGGAGGAGCTTGATGAATAACCTTCAGCTAAGGGAGGATGCGCTGAAGGTTGGGGTTTATTCCTTTTTTTCCCCGTTTGCTTTTGTTCGCGATTATTAAGTCGTGTTTCCACCAGATGGTCAAGTTCACACAAGTGCTCCTTCAATAAAAGCCAAACGTAAATAGACACACACAGTCAGGCACACTCAAAGTGATATGTGCACTCACTCACTCACATCGACTAGCCTTTGCTGCAGTGCAGGGCATAAATTAAATGACGGTACTGGGGTTCTCGTTGTTGGATAATTAACTCATTCACTGCCAGACGTGCAAAAATGTGTACATACTAGTGCCAAGGTTTTTTGTCATTGTCACTCGAATTCCAGGAGCTACAAAACATTGTGTTTTAGAACTAAATAAACATTCAATGTAGCATAAGAGACCTTTGACTCTCCCCTTTCATAGAAAAAAAGAGTAATTTGTTATAAAGTTATATGGGTCTGGAGTTATATAAGCTTGAAATGAAGGTGGCTGTCCAAAATACAATGCATACACATTGGTTTATATAGCGCTTTAAAAACAGCTGAATCTAGACTAAAGCACTAACATGGAAAGGGAAATCCTGTCCCCTTGTGGAAGGCAAAAAACATTGCCAGAGGTCTGCCCAGCGCTTTATCAGCATCCAAACAAGGAAAAACAAAATCCAAACTAATTCTGGAATGGCGCTCTACGTCATATTTTAATAAATTCGGAATGGCAGTGAATGAGTTAAAAATACTGGGTGGCACTATCCATGAGCTGAACACATACTCGAAGAAAAACAGCAAAAGTAGAAAATACAAACCAACTCTTTTCATTTTAGTCGCCCACATTTGCAGAGTGTATATTATTTCACGCTTTGTTATCATGTTTGATCGACCCATCTAGAGCTTGCAGTGTCAGATGACGGAGTTCGACGCCAGCGCCAAGCCACTGCATGAGTGGTTGAACAGTGCTCAGGTCAGAGTTCAGGAGAGCAGCGCTCGGCTACACGACCTCTCGGCCAAGAAACAAGAGCTTAGCAAATTGCAGGTACTTGTAACGCTCACGTGTTTTAATGCCCGGTATTGTTGTTATTGTTTTTTTTTTTTGTGTGTTGCTGCACAACGCATTGGTCCTTCCTCAAGGAAAACTGATCTCGAGATTAAAAATGTAAACTGTAATTATACCACAAAGTGATCACACAACAGTTTTTATACCTCAGTAGACCAAATTTAAAGGTCTCTTGCGTTTTAACTCATTCACTGCCATTTACAAATTTATTCTGAAAATATGACAGAGCGCCATTCCTAAATTTGTTCGGGTTTTGTTTGTTCATGCTTGGGTGCTTATAAAGCGCTGGCCATGACCTCTGGCAATATTTTTTGTTTTCCACAAGGGGGCAGCATTTCCCTTTTTCTTACTGTTAACGCTTTGTTCCAGCATCAGCGGTTATTAAAGCGCTATATAAACCAATATGTATGTATTGCATTGTATTTTGGACAGCTGTCCTTATTTCAAGCTCATATAACTCCAGACCCATCTAATTTAGGAATGTTGGGAATGTTTAGGAACTGTTTTTTTCTGATGAAAAAAGAGACTCTAAGCTTTTTTAACACTGCATTGAATGTTTATGTCGGCCTAAACCTCAATATTCCGTGGGTCCTGGAATTCGAGTGACAATAACAATAACCCTGGCACTAGAATGGATACACTTTTGCCCATCTGGCAGTGAATGACTTAAAAGTATCCTCTATTATGAGAGCAACAAAATGGTAAAAATCCCTTAAACATGATCACCCAGATACTATTTTTAAGCATCTTCCCCCCCCCCCCCCTTCTAAGCACCCCCCAACCGTCGCCCCTAAAAGGATCAGCTGATTTTTCAAGGGCACCAAATACATGTAGCTCCCCATCAGATAAGGCCCCTCCCTAAAGTGTAATCTGAAATCAAATTGTGGAGGGGGGGGGACCTAATTATATTTGTTGAGCACCAGTGGATCAAAATAGAGCAGCGGCTTGACATAATAGTCAAAGGCAAAGTCGGGGAATCTAATTAAATCCGCTTCTGTCAAAAGCCTTTTTTCCCATTGCATGCGATAACAGAATCTTGTCATGTCTGGCAGAGACCAAAAAAAGAAAAAAGAAAAGGTAGAACATTGACAGGCGCATAAAAAAAACTGACAATGGAAGGCGAAATACATCAAGCCCATTGCAAATCTCTGCCTTATCACTGTTGAAAAATAAATAAAAATGGTTGAGTGGTTCTCCATATCTGACACATTGTCTCTATGTGCTCCTTCAATGCTTCTCCAGATGGTCCTGGGCGAGATGGCCGCTCGGGATACGGAACTGAGCCACCTCAAGGAAAGAGCTCACGGTCTCTGGGAGGGTCAAGCCGCCGGCAAGGGCTTCCTCTATCGAGTATCACAACTGTCCGCACAGTATTTGGCACTCTGCAACTTGACCAAGGTAAAAACGTTGCCTCATTTTTTTGCCATTTTTGCTTTTCTTGTGTTCACTCGGGTAATTTGTCTTAAACAGTCCTCATCAGTGCAAGAAAGGGCACGGACTGTGTTAGCTTCATCCAAAAAAATGTCTAATGTGTGAAAAGTGGCAGTGCAGCAGCAGCTGACCTTTTTCACATCCTCATTAAACTGATCCATTTTATCATTGGTGCTTGTCAGTCTGCACTGGCAAATTGTTTTCACAAGATTTATTGCCACTATGGGAAAGTATCTGCCTTTTGATGATTTCTTCGAAACTGTCGATTAGCATTGCCGTTCTGCGTTGCTCCTCCATAAAATGATGTGGGCATTAAAATATGTATGACGGACGACTTGTGACAAAATGGCTGCAGAAGCAGACTAAATAAATAAACAACACAACTGCAATCAGAATCAGAATCAGAATCATCTTTATTGCCAAGTATGTAGAACACACAAGGAATTTGTTTCCGGTAGAACACGCTGCACTAGTATCGTCGTCAAAAAAACTGCTAAGTGGCACTATACAGTTCCATTTTGGCTACTGTTGAAATGTAGCGTGAGGTTACTTTTGCTAACAATGTGATTCTATATCCTGTCCGTTGCCATTTTTTGTGCAGGACAAGGCCTCCAGGATTGAGCGCGTTGTCGGGGAGCATCGCCTCTTCTCTCAGGGACTTAAAGAGCTCCAGGAATGGGTGTGCGAGGCCCAGATTGTCCTCGCTAGTTGTGCTTCTACCACCTCTGATAAAACTGTGCTGGAGGACAGAATGTTACAGCTGGAGGTACGAAAACTAACTACGATACAGACAACTTGAAAAACGCCACGGATTTAGAATTGATGCAAAATTGGTCGCTCCATGTGTACAGGCTTTACTTGCTGCCCGCCAAGAGCGGGAGATTCAACTCAAGATGCTGCTCACCAGGGGGGAAGCCGTTCAGAGAAACACGTCGGCGGAGGGCGTTCCAGTCATCCGGAAACAGATCCAAGACCTCAAGGACTCGTGGGACTCCCTGTTGTCTTCCTCCATCAAATGCAAAAGGTTCAACATACATAGAACTGGCGTCCTGCTTCCCAGATCATTTCTTCTGCCTTTTGAAATATAATTAGTTCATAAAAATATGCTTTTCGGTATTAACAGCCAGCTGGAGGCTGCTTTGTCGCAGTGGACCAGCTATCAGGAGGATGTGGGTCACTTTGTGCTCTGGATGGACCGCGTTGAGGAAACACTGAGCTGCTCCGACAGACAGTATGCGGAGATGAGAGACAAGACTGCAAACCTGGGAAAGACCAAGGTATAACGCATGCATGAACATTTTTCAACTTGTAAGTCGAAAAACAAAGGCAGAGGAGGGTACGGGGGGTAGTCTTCAAGACAATGAACGTGTGCGTGTGCGTACATTCCAGCTTTTGTTGGAAGAAGTACTGAGTCATAGTTGCCCCCTGGAGACCATCGCATCAAAGGGGGCCAACATGGCGGAACACTACAATACCCAACAGGAAGTGAAGCAGCTTCAGAGTCGATACAGCGCCCTGCAAGAAACGGCCAAGGTATGCCACCAGGCCGTATTTTGCCGTATTCTGTACGATTTTTGCACATTTTTAGATGTGTACGGTATACAAGAAAGTTTGTAATGCAAAAATTGTTCAGTATAATTTTGAGATATTTTCAATTCCGCTTTCGTCATTAAATATTAGCAGTGATGTCTGTCTGGCAGCACCACCTCTGGACATTCGGGATATCTATATAGGGCCAGATCTACCAGCAAATTTTAGTTCACTGACGAAGCTCCTCGGATTAGAAGCGAATCGTCCGACACCTTCAAAGAAGTACAGATGATGGCTGACGAAACCTTTTTATAGATATTAGCAGTAATGTTAAAGGACAACCGACACCATTTTTTTGTTTCCAAACTGACATCAGAAAAACGTTTTATAGCGTCTAAAATACCCAAAACACGCAGGCTGATATTTTTAGTCAAATGCAAAACACCAATAAAGATGACTTAGTGTCCAAAAATGTCTTCAAAATGAAACCGGAAATGGCTAGTTTCAGAAGGTCCCGCCCCCTTGTTCGTGGTGTCACGCCAAGACGTCTTGCCTTGCTCGAGAATCAAAACAATGGCTTCAGATTCGGAGAAGATGCTTTCTTGTTACTCATCCAGATATGAATATGATTCAAATAGTTCTGAAGAGGAAAGCAAAAATGTTTGCAATCGATTAAAGGAGTCCTCCCATATCAATTCGAGCCGTCAATGACAGAATGTAGCATCCAGAAAATGCAGAAGATGGCGCCCAAGCTCCGTTGGAAATGGGCTGATTTATCTGCTGGGAATTAGTGTCAGCGAATATCAAATAGTTGTCTTGGTGCAACACACAACGATTCACCATCGCGTTATTTGTTTTTTCCTTCTAATTTCGCCATCAACACGGGTCAACACGAAGTTTTCAGGCCAAACAAAGTACCGCAAATTTACAAATTATGGACACAACTTGTCCGCAGGCGTCGGTTGTCCTTTAATTATAACAAATACTCGTAAAAAAGCGAAATTGACCTCCTGAGAAAACAAGTCAGTGCGAAAACAAAAGTTCAGAGAAGACAAGTTCTGGTCAAATGGAATTTTATTTTGAAATCAGTTAAATTAAACATTTTACCGTGTTTTTTTTTCCTGTAATATCATTCAGATTTTTTTATAAACATTATACATTGTAAGAACACAAATTCAAATTATTTTTATTTGCATAAACAATCCACAATGCTCTTCAACAAAGAACATATGCACTTGATTGCTAGAACTATTTTGTAACTTATTAAAATTATTCATATTTACATGTGTAATGTTAATACAATTGCGCAATAAAATATTACACACACGTTTTTTTTTTGTCAGTAAGGAAAAATTGAGCCGTTAGTAAGGTCGTAATGTCTCATAGGTTGACAGGTATGTGCAACCGTGTTTAATTTTCTCTCTTTTTTTCTCTTTTGTACTGATCGCCATATTTTATATTTCTTTATTTCACAAGAATGCAGTGAATAAGGCCAAGGGACTCGTGCTCATCCACCAAGAGTACCAGCGAGGGCTACATGTGTTTGAAGATTGGCTGGAGCAGGAGCAATCCACTCTGGCATCGTTGTCGCATCCGGAGGGGAACGTGGATACACTTGAGGAAACACTGGAACAACTTCAGGTCATCTAACGTTAAACCACATTATAGGTGGGAGGGATGTGGGGGCACTGTATTCACTTCCACTTCTATTCCTCAAAGATTCTACAGCAGCGCTGCTCGGACGGCCAATCGCTGCTTTCTACCGTGCTGACCAGCAGAGAGTGGGTTGTTCCCTGGGGCGTACCCCAGATTGAAGACAGAGCTCTTGACGCAGCGCAGCAGGAGTGGGGGGGCTACCAGGGCCAACTGGCCGAGACCCAGACTCATTTGAATTCCTCCCTGATCAGAGTGAGAGAGATGGGCCGGACGTTCCTCAGTTTGGCTCACTGGCTTGAAGAGATGGAGAAGGAGGCTAGTTTGAGGCTGCACCGAAGGTCAGATAGAAGCACGAAGGAGACTCAGCTGATGAAACTTAAGGTACCTGCATCCTAATGTTTTAAACAAACAAAACAAAAGAGGAAACACATATGCTCCCATTCACATTTCCCCCATTTCCTATGATGTTGGATTGGTTGGATTAGTCTTGCAGTGGAGAAATGTACATTTCACGGCAGCAAAGTGATAAAAGTTAGAGGTACGGAAAGGAAGAAGTAGAAAAAAAAATGCAGGAGCTGCTGTAAAGGCAGCCACTCTCCCGGCGCCATTTTGAAGTCAAAACAACAACAAAAAAGCGAAATAACAAAATGTGACACACCACAAAATACACCGTCATTCAACTTTAAGCACTTTCTGCACCCTTTTTGTTGCATGAAGCAACTATAGATGAAAGAAGAAAGGATCAAAGTGTCCTTTTCACAAGTGGATCAGGGACGTCATGGTGGAATGTGCGCGTCTGCTACAAGCTAAATGTTGAAACCAAACACGAAACATTGATGACTAGAGATTGTCTCACATCTCCTGTCAAGTCAAAGTCAGCTTTATTGTCAAATATGCTAATATGCATGACCTAAGCAAATCCGCTTCAATTCCAAGCCGCGGCACACATCGACGGCACCTTTCTTGTTATCGCTGGCTCCTCAAGCTATGCGTCCATCCAGCCACAGACTGTCCAACAGTCTGTTGCTAACCCAATCTGACGACTCATGTTCTTCTCCTTGTTGTTTGTGAACAGTTGAATCTTGAAACGGTGCTGACACACCAAAGTGAAATGGACGGACTCTCCTCCCTTGCCCAGCAGGCTCTGGAAGAAACCGGCATCAGCGGTCGCGTCGGCGCAACTGCAACCCGGCTTACTGAACGCTACCACACCCTGCTCCTCGGCATACAGGTGCTGTTGTCCCCTTATTTACCTATCTATGTATCTATTTTCTCTATTTGCTCAGGTTTAATATTACTGTATCATATTTTTGGGTGTGTAAGGCGCACCTTCAATGAATGAAAAACGTTTACAAATGTAATATAAAAATATATTTTAAAAAAATTCTAATATAAGGCACACCACATTATAAGGTGCTACAGTCGAGGCTGGGGTTACGCACTACTTCTTCTATGGGGGGAAATGGAGTGCTGACAGTAGTTTCGACACCTGTTGTGGCTCAATATGACTTCACCTATAAGGCGCACCGGCGTATAAGGCGCAGGGTCATCTTTTGAAGAAAAGTAAGGCATTTTGGTGCGCCTTATACACCAGAATATTTTATGAAACACATTTACAATATGTGCCTTGTATTAAAAAAAAAACTTCAAGTGTTTGGACTTTGTTTAAACAATCAACCACAGAAGTCCTTCCCATCGTCTGATCCAGCCCGTCTGTTTCTTGTCTCCTCCATTTTTTGTTGTTGTTTTTTTTTTGGCGCGGTATGATCTTTCAAAGAAAAATCAATGGGTCTGCTCTGTTGTTCGCCCAATGAGACAATATCACACAAGGCACCAGGAATGGAAGAGCTATCCACGGACCGCATTGATTTTTACACCTCCAGTGACAACCCTTTCCAAAAATTTCAAGCGGGTAAAATTGGCTTCACACACACACACCATTTGAAGAAGGAGGAGGTGAGGGGTTATTACCCCCCACCCCCTCTCATCAAAGGTGTGCACTCTGCAATGTCAGCTAATTGGAGCTCTGCACCACAGGATTTTTGGACATGGCGCAAATAAGGTGTCAAAGCTTGCAAAGAAACCCTCTGCATCCTCACGCTGTTGTTGACTCAAAATCTCAGTCAAGTGGATAATGCCCCCTCCCCACGTGCACCAACACTCTCTATTCTGCGGATGAAATGGGGTAGATGGGGGGATGAATATTTTCTGTTTTGATATCTGTTCACAGAGCTTTTTGCTTTTGGTCCTCGGTGATTCGAACCTGCCTGGGTGCAACTTTAAAAGAGGAGCTCATCCTTCCATACACTATCAGAAACAATCTGTAATAATGTCATAAAGTATTTGTCTTGTACTCAAACATCAGAGAGTACATGGGGAAAGTCGTTAAGATTGCACCAATGTCCATGTTTTTATGTTCCTGTTGTGTTTATTATTTCGCTTATGTTAACTATTATGTGAAGTACTGTTACAGCTGCAGCTCTCCCCGTCATGACGCCCCCTGTGCGGCTGCCTCTCCAGCAGCTCCTAACCAATTTTAAATCCCTTTCCGTTCTACTATTTTGTTCATTTATTTTAGTTCTATTATGCATGGAATACTTTGTTTTTGTGTTTTCACCCCCTCAACTCTTTAAATTTTTCCTGCTGTCGATTGCAAATTTCCCCATTGTGGGACTATTAAAGGCATTCTGATTCTGAAGTCTATTGCCAATCACATAGGAAATAACATATCGAAACAAATAGGAGAAATAACAGCTGCTATGAAATGCAGAATGATTCATAAATGAAAATAAATTTATGATAAGTACGACAAATACTAACTATTTTGACCTGTTTTTTCATTGACGCTCCTCTAGGAGACCATCAAGCAATTGCAAGAGGAACTCAAGTGTATAAAGGAGGCCGAAAAACTTTGCGCGTCCTTCACCGAGTGGCTCGGCTCGACTAAGAAAAGCTTTACAGAAGTCAGCGACATTTCGGAACCTCTCGACCGCAACGCGCTGGAAAAGAAGCTGAACAAATTAGAGGTACGGTTTGTAATTAACCATACATATGCGCTTTGGGGAGAGAGGGGTGGTACGGTTAATTAACAACTGCCATTTTATATCTTACACATGCTGTTGTTAAAGCGCTATATAAATCAATATGTACGGACACTCCCTAACTTACGAACAAGTTACGTTCTGAACGGTCGTTCGTAAGGTGAATTTGTTTATGGGTTGCTTCAGTGCTATATTTTGTATGGAATACTACTACTACTACTACTACTACTAATGCAAATAATAATAATAATAATAATAATAATAATAATAATAATAATAATAATAATAATAATAACACATTTTATTTCTATGCACTTTTCAAAACTGTCAAGGACACTTTACGGTCACTGAATATATGTTCCAGGCTTATATAAGTATATATAAGTATATTTAAGGTTTACATAAATATGTTTAAGGCTTGTATAAGTAACCTTTATTGGTTTGTTCTGAAAAATACATGTTTAATAAAAATATATGCTCTATAAAGATATGGACATGTTCAACTGGAGAGAATACTAAATATGTTATTACAAAAATGTTATGTACCATTGTTCGTAGCTTGAATGTTCGTAAGTAGGGGAGATTCATTTAGTATTTTCATTGTCTGGTACAAATTCCGCAAAATTATTCTTGTTAAAAATAATCCTTCGCATTTGTTTGTGGTACAGATGGCAGTGTGAAATTTATATTAGTGTGCATATTTTCAGGTTTTCATCCTTTAGTGGTCACAATGTAGCTTCTGGTTTCAGGTTTTAAAGCCCTTAAAGGAAATGCGGTAACGCAACACCACAGAATATTTCCTTAGATAACATTTTTTTGGCAGCTTCAGCATGCTTGGCCAAGAAAAAGGCCTTTTTGGTCTTTTTTTTTCCTTTTCAACACATTTTGTTTTAATGTCTATCTACCAAACTGGCAATTTCGGACAAGTGGCTCTCCTGCATTAAGAAAAAAAAAATCTAGCTTGCTATGCAAGATGTGAAATAGTTTCTATAATCACAAGTTCTGTGCGTGTGTATGTGTATCGATCCTTTGTCATCACAAAGACAAACCGGATTCAGCTTTTGTTAGGTGTTAGCAGGGTGTGAATCCCCCACTGTGATGACGAGGATGAAAAAGAAACCCCGGGTGTCAGGAGCCCGCTGGCTCAGACGCTATAATTGATGTGCCGCTTTCACCACAATGCTCTTGTGTCCACAGTAGTATCGAAGCATCTCCGGCAAACTACCCACCCCATGCGATTTCTCAACTATGTCGGCTACGTGGTGCATCTCATGAGCTCTGTCGTTATCCCCATCCCAGATCGATTGAGGACTTCTGACACATGTCCTTTCAACGACTTAGTGATTTCCCTGCAGTGAGCCCTCGAGGGGCGCTCATTGAACTGGGATGATTATGCATCGACACAAAGCATAGCAGTCAATAGCGATGCTAAGGGCGATTAGTTGGATTTGTACTTCGGTGGAAGTTCGACTTGACGCCGCTGTCAAATAGCTCGTGTATGGACAGGTTTAAAAAGTATTTTGGGGCTCCCCTACTGTCAATGTGCATTATTAAGGAGGCATGTAATTATTATCTTGTGTGTATTGTATTCTCCGGGGTATAAGGCGCACTGGAGTATAAGGCGCCACCCACGATGAATGGTGCATTTTCAAACTTTTCCCATATATAAGGCCCTCCGGACTATAAGGCGCACCTTCAATAAATGAAATAAAGTTTTCCAAATATATTATAGAAATATATGAGTTTTCCAAATATTAGGCACATCACATTATAAGGCGCGGCGGTATAGGCTAGGGTTATGCATTAATTTTTCTACAAGGGGAAATGGAGTAGGTGGCTCATGACACTAGTAGAGACCTTTTGTTGCTCAATATTACTTTACATATAAGGTGCAAGGCCATCTTTTGAAGAAAATCAAGGATTTTGAGTGCGCCTTATACACCGGAAAATACAGTATTTTTTTTTCAATGAGGGATTGTTTAATTCCAGCCAAAATTAAAAGTGCAATAACAATCCTCTAAAAAACAAAAAACAAAAATCAGCATCTCAAAATCTATTGATTTTTGACATCGCCTGTTCCATATTTCGATAATTACTGCAATATTTCAAGTAGTGGATGACGGCGACTGTAGACAAATATTGACCGAATGCTTGTCACACAAAGAGGGAAATACACATTAAATTATTAATATTCGCATGATGGAGGAGCGTTTAAACAGCCCAAAGGGTGCCCGGTGTGCGGCTTCTCATAAATAATGTTCAGCAGACTGTAATGTGTGTTACTTTAACAGGTGTTAATGAAGTAAGGATGGATCGTAAACGCACCATATCGACTTTTTATAAATTTATTAGTGGGCCAGACGCATGGCGGGTGGCTTCGAGAGGAATTTTCAGTCGGCATTCTGTGACACAGCTGGCTGAATGGCAATTACGTTCTTGTTTCTTGTTTGACTTCAAGTCCTTATTAGAGTCAAACCATGTGTTGGTTGTCTGATTAAGACTGTATTGGAGTAGCATAGGTAGGTCATTGAAAAGATGGAGGGGTAATGGCGAGATGTAAGCATGGACGTGCGCGGGTAGGCACATCACATGGTTAACTGGAGATGTCCTCATAGAGCGGAGGTCCACTCAGGTGCTCATTGAGACATAACGAAAGCTAAATGGCGCCCCATCGAGTTGGTGTCGGTGTTTCCATGGAAACCCCAGCAGCACCTTCTTCCTGTTAGGGGATCTTATAATTGACTTCACCTTCCATATTAGTCACCGGGCTTTCACCACACGGACTTCCCGGTACCTTCACGTCGATCTATCTGAAGAATGATACATGATGAAATAACCTTTATTTGTCTCACATTGGAAAAATGTGTGCATTTGTGCAAAGTTATTTGATTGCTGCGGCAATGAGAACCTCAAAAGTCCTGATGAGTATATTTTGTCTTATACTCTGGGATTTTAACTGATAAAATGCACCGTCACAATATGTATTTCTGCCCTGTTTGATCACACAGAGTCTACAAATAGATCTCCATCACGGACATACCTTCCTGAAGTCCTTGAGGGAACGGGCAGAGCAGGCTGCATGCTTTCTGAACGAAACCGGAGCCGATAGTCTCGGAGTGGAAGTTGAGGCCCGTCTTTCCCAGTTGGAGGAACTGGCGGGCTGGTTGAGGACCGAACACAGCTTCCTCGAGCGTGCCTCGCTCCTGGCTAAGGAATTCCAGGAGCGTTATCAGGCCCAGGCTCGGTGGCTGGTGGAGACGAAGGCTTTGCTGTGCTCGCCTCTGGAACCCAAAGCGGACCTTTATCAACGGAGGGTGCAGCTTACTAAGTACAAGGTGAAATAGATGATTTAGCATTTTTGAAAAGTGTGTTTCTAAATACAGTAAAGTCTCGTTATATCGATATTCAAGGGAGTCCGAAAAAATATCGATATAACCGGGACTATCGATATATCCGACCCTGTTTGCATGTAATTTTCTCCGTGCGTGCATAGAAATAGTATCGATATAACCGGGACTATCGATATATGTGGAGACTTGAAACCGTTATATACAGTACAGTACTCCACGGTGGAGATTGAGCGATAAGTAGTTTTTCACAATTTTTGGGGCATGGCTATACAAGGTCCAAGCCCTGTTGTGCTGAAGGCATTTTTTGTCATGCTGCATGTCACATGGCACCTATTATTTACTAATTGTGGTATAAGAGCATAAAATCATATTTCTTTTTGGATTCTCTGAAAAATGCCCACTTTGTTTGCCCTCCAGAATCTGCTGCAGATGGTTCAGTCCCACGATGGCTCCATCAGGTCGGTGGTAGAGAAAGGCGACGCTCTGCTGGCGTCCGTCCATTACCCCTCAGTCCGAGACAAAATGAACAGGCTGCAAAAGGACTACATTGACCTCTGCCACATGGCCATGGTACGCATAATACATACATACATACATACATACATACATACATACATACATACATACATACATACATACATACATACATACGTAGGTACGTACGTATCATTTATAAAATGATGTAATAAATCTATGAGTAAATAAATAGATCAGTCAATCAATCGATGACAAAATGCATAAATACATACAGGTGCTAAACATAAGATATTTTGGCTTGACTGGATCCCGTACGGTCTTGTTGCTCAGGCTCACGTGACGCATCTCGAGAGCCAAGTGAAGGAGCAGGAAACGTACCACAACGACCTGCAGGAGGTAGAGCGCTGGCTACTGCAGATGTCCAGTAGGATGGTGACGCCCGACCCTAGCGTGAGCCGCAGCCTGGAGGCAGCCACTCAACAACTAGCCAGGCACAAGGTGACCACTAGGACATTTATTTTTACGATATATACATTGGCTATACGAACTCTCACCATATTCATAGTTCATGATTCATAAGTTTTTTGAGCGCTTTCTGAAAGCCCCACAAAAAAGCCACGAAGCCCTCCCAAAATATGAATTGGTATCAAGGAAGTACGTTTACACCCTCCTCCAGCGTTACCCGATGTCTCCTTTTGTCCTTCTCAGGCCATCATGGAGGAGATCGCGGGTTTTGAGGAGCGCTTGGCAAGCTTAAAGCAGCGCGGGCACCACCTGGCGAACGGCTGCGACGAGCGCGTGCAGAGTCGGCTCAGACAGCAGGTCCACACTCACCAGCAAGGCATCAGAGACAGCTACTCCGCCATCTGCAGCACGGCGCAGAGGGTGAGCGAGACGGCAGAAGGGTTTTGAAGCCAAACAAATACATTTCATATGCATTGTCTTTTTTTCACACACACAAAAAATTGGCATTTGAATCTGGATGTGCCAGTTTTTAATGTCGTCTATGATGCAGAGTCACACTCGGCTCACATCAGTGTCATTCAGCGGAGCCGCCAAAACAAGCACTTAATCCTAACCCAATGTGACTCCTAAACCGTCTCTTGACGGTGCTCCTTCAGCGCCAAAGGCCAAAACGCCGTCTGACAATTGCCGCAGATGAAACCACCCAGCCAAAGTGGCAAACTCTATCCGGCCATATTAATCCCCGCATATCCCCCTGTCAACTCCACAGTTTTCATGCGTGCGCCAAATGACGACAACTGTTCAACGGCACCGTAATCCAGCGCCACTCTGCCATTTTGGCAACTTCCACTCTGTCATCATTACTGACCTCCCCAGACGCCACCACTACCGTTGTTGTTATTTCTCCCCCCAACACCAATCTGGCATTGTGTGATCCAGCCAAACTGCTGGCTTCGTCTCAATTTGTAAACCCTCCCAACCATTTTATCTGCCAATTTCGTTCCCAACGTAAGCTCTAATATCGTGCCTGCCACTTGCCGCATTGCCAGTTTTGGAGTCGTTGCCAAAAAAAAATCCAGGCAGTGTGCCAGTACATTTCTTGCCCCTCCCACTTTCTTTTTTTTTCTTATTTTTTGAAAAATATTGTCAATCAGACACCCCACATTCAACACCTGTCAAGTAAGATGCTGCACATCCTTTCTTCCCACAATTGTATCTTTTAAATGAAGCGTTAGATGCCGCAGTTTACCAATTCATCCGCCAAAATAAAGCCTCTATTACATACACAAGATAATATGCACTGTCAATGAGCTGACGGTTGCTTCGTAAGGAGCATAGTTCGCCATACTGGTGTATAAGACGCACTTGAGTATAAGGCGTAGCCCCAATGAATGGTTTCTTTTCAAAGTTTTTCCATATATAAGACACACCAGTGTATAAGGTCAATGAATGAAAAACGTTTTCCCAAATACAGTATAAAATATAAATATCTAAAAAATGTCCAAATATAAAGCACACCACATTATAAGGTGCTGTAGAAGAGGCCTGGGTTATGCACTACTTCTTCTATAGGAGGAAATGGAATGCTGACAGTAGTTGTGAGACCTCTTGTGGCTCAATACTACTTGATGTATAAGGCACACGTGCGCATAAGGCGCAGGGTCATCTTTTAAAGAAAATCAAGGCTTTTGGGTGCACCTTATACATCGGAAAATATGGTATTTGTAATTGAGCATCCATTAAATCCACTTTGAATGTATATATTTTTTTCTTCCCGAAATGGTTTCTAGGTGTATCATAGTCTGGACCATGAGCTACAGAGACATGTAAGTCTCCAAGACACTTTGCAGGAGTGCAAGATTTGGCTGAAATCCACCTCCCGTGAGCCAGAAACCCCAGCATTAACCCCTCTCAGCCTGGAGGAGGCCATTCAGCAGGTCAGGGAGCCGTGATGAATCAGTTTACTCGTGACATCTCTCTCAAAGATTGCACTCCCGGTTGTGTGACCATGAACTTATTTTGCCAGGTGAAGCAGGAGCGGGCTCTCCAGGAGCAGGCCAATACTTACCTTCATCTTGTGTGCACCTCCTACGATCTCTCGCTTCTTCCTATACAGGAAGTGGCTACCGCCATCCAGCACGTCAAACTCCAGGTAAGTGGCTACATGCCTTCACATTAAAACATATTTTATTGTCAAAAGTCATGGTTCACAGCCTTCTTTGAGCCAATGACATTTTAACTCATTCACTACCAGACGTGCAAAAATGTGTCCACTCCAGTGCCAGGGTGTTTGTCATTGTCACGTAAATTCCAGGACCCACAGAATATTGAGTTTGTGGACTGCATGAACATTCAATAGAGCGTTAGAAATCTTAGACTCTCTTCTCTCATCAGAAAAAACGAGTTAATTCCTAAATTATATGGGTCGGAAGTTATATGAGCTGGAAATGAGGACGGCTGTCCAAAATACAATGAAATACATACATATTGCTTTATATAGCGCGTTAACAACAGCTGAGGCTGGAACAAAGCGCTAACATGGAAAATGGAAAATGCTGCCCCCTTGTGGAAGGGAACAAACATTGCCTGAGGCCATGGCCAGCGTTTTATCGGCACCCCAGCATTAAAAAAAAAAGAACAAATTCAAGAATAACGCGCTACGTCATATTTTCATTTACAAAATACATTCATGAATGGCAGCGAATTAGTTAAAAACGAGTTTTGACAAGACAAAAAATATACTGGATAAAGTGTATCTTCGTAATTCTTGAACTCTTTGGACAACACAGTTCCTTCTGTACACAGATCGATAATCGCAGGCTGGTCTGTGAGAAAGTCGCAGACAGCTGGAGAGGCGTCGAGGAGCACAAGACTGATCTGGAGGTTCAGCTCCGAGAAACCGAGCAGCAACTTGAGAACCTCATCAGATGTCCATCAGAGCTCGAGCCCAGAATTGCACAGAACCAGCTAGACAGAGCGCAGGTCTGCATTTCGGCTTATGATGTTGAATAATTTTAATGTAATTTCTGATAGAATGTTTAATCGTGTAAAATAGCAGATTTTATGTAACTGTTGCAAAGTCACAAGAATTCCCAATCAATCTTTCGCAGGAGTTCCTCCAGCAAGTCAGGGAGAGGCAATCCACTGTAAACCGTTTGATCGAAAGCATCGAGCGACTGACGGATGGACGGGAGTGCGACGCCGCTGAGGAAGCGAAGAAGCTGCGTAAGATCTCGATGGAGATGGCTCATCGTGCCGAGGAGCTGGAGGCGGAGCGAGGGGAGGACATGCAGTGCAGCGGCGAGTACCAGGAGAGCGTTGCTGCCGTCGAGGAGCTTTTCCATCAAGTGTCCAGGGAATGGGACTACCTTGCGAGGTACTAATAACATAACTCATTCCGTCTTACGAACTGTCCCGTCGCAACCGGAGTCGAACATGTGTACGAAATGCTGCTCCTTTCTGTGCACAGAGCAGACACTGAAAGCACACGGGAGCATCTCGGGGCTCTGAGGAAGTTATCCAGTGATCTTGCGGATCAACATGCAACACTAGAAGATCTCCGCGAGCAGAAACAAGCCATACTGCCTCGAATAGGTCTGCTGGACAAGGAACTGGTCAAACAACAGGTAAGGCACATCCAATAAGATTCCATGTAAGAACAGCGGCAAATTTTCTGTCATTTTAAAGTCAATAACGCTCTGTTCTTTCTCTGCTCCTCTATAGGTGGGTCATCTAGAGCAGCGCTGGGCCCAGCTCGAGTCTCTTATCCAACGGAAAATCCAGGACTCCTCGCAAACCCTCGAGGATCTGACGCAGGTGGAAAACCAGCTGAGGGACGCCCGCAAATGGGTCCAAGAGCAACGTCCCGCTCTCACCTCGTCACTGAAGACCAGCCCACCTCCCGACCTGGCCCAGAGTTTCTTATTCGACCACCTGAGCGTGTGCGTGGAACTGGAGGCCCAACAGCAGCTTCTCGTTCGAGCGGTGAGCGAGGCCCAGGATGTGGCCTCCAGGTTAGGGCTGAGTGAGAGGAAATCCTTGCAGGAGCTCGTCAGACAGGCCCAGACTGAACTGGAGGCATTGGAGGCTCGGGTAACCCAGAGGAGAAAGTATCTCGGCAAGGTAAGCACATAAAAGATCGATGTTGCCTCCAGTAATTGACGAGCAGAAACGTAATCGACACACCTCCAAGTCCCCTACAGCCGTTAAAACTGTAAATATACCACCAGCAATACTGCAGTGGCGCTACAACAAAGACATGACCTTCTAAATCCATAATTATCTTTCTCTAGGCCTTCACAGAAAGGATGCAGTTCCTTCAAGGTCTTAGCCGAGCTCTCTCTTGGGTAGAAGAACAGGAGAGAAAGGCTCTGATAGATGACCACATTGCTCTCCTCCCGGAAGACCTTGAAAAAGAGGCGGCAGCGTGCCGGAACATCCAGAGCGCCCTTCGAGCCTACCAGAGGGAGCTGGCTTCTCTCTGGGTTCAAGGTCGGGAACTGGAGAGGGATGCCACGGACAAAGAGCGTGAAGAAACCCTGGCAAAGCTCCAAGAGCTGCAGGCGGTCTACGAAATGGCCTTCCAGAGAACCAGCCAGCGTGTTACAACCTTGGAAAAAGCCTTGACCTCCAGGAAGTACTTCCAGGTTGACCTGAACAAAACTTGTCAGTGGCTGAGGCGAGCGGAAACGGTCACCTTCCCTGAAATCAACCTCAGCGACATTGAGGACAGCTCGGAGATGCAAGAGCATCTGTCCGCCTTGCAAAAAGTCTTAGAACAAGCGTCGGAGAACGAGAACCTTCTCCTGATCGTTCAGAGAATAGGCCAGGAGATCCTTCCCACTCTAAACGAGATCGACCATTGCTACCTGGACGAGCGTCTCAACGCCCTCCCGCAACAGTACAACAGCATCCTGGCCCTCGCCAAAGAGAAAAAAGAAAGACTCCAGCAGTTCATCCTTTACCGGAAGGAATTCAGCGCTTTTTTGGAGGTGACACGAAACACTGTGGAGAGACTTCAGGAGCAGTTTGACAATCTGGAGAAGATGACGATCAGTACAAATGAAGAGCAGCTTGTTTGCTTAATCAATGATTATCGCCAAATCGGCAAATGTCTGGATCACGTCAGCAGTGCAGTGCGAGAACTTCACGGTAAAAACGAAGGCTTTCTCTGTCTGGGTCACACGTTCAGAGCAGAGGAAATACATCAAGTGGTCCATCTTCACGCGACGTTAAAAAGTGGAACCAGTATGACTCTTCAATGTTTGGATGAGGCCTTGAAAACAATAGTGGAGCATAACAAACGATTCATTGACTTTAACCAGCAACTTCAGTCAACCAAAGACAATCTGAATACCCTCAGATCGGACAAAGAAATGAATCCCCTTGATAAAATGACGTCTCTTTACGCCTTACTTGAACACCTGGATGCTGTTTCATCTCAGGCCAAAGAATATAGCCAACAGATCTACAGTCTCGGTTTAAAGTTTAATGACTGTGCCTTGCGCGAAATGACAGCCCAGCATGAATCGCTGCAATCATTACGCTCAGATATCAAACGCTACGTTGAAGAAAGCCAAAATGACATCACGCAATGTGACGACATCATGGGGGAAATGCAAAATACGTCAGAATGGCTTAATTCTGTCAACGGTATTCTGAGGGAACCGCTGACAGAAGTCAACGTGATGAAGTTGGAGGAGAAAATGTGCAAAGTGAACGTCATGAAAGAAGAATTGCAGAGTCGATTGAAAAGAATTGATGACTTGTTTAGTCAAGAGGAGAAAATGTTTCATGGCAGAAAGGAAACCATTCAAGTCCATGTAAGGCATAAAATGGAGGAACTGAGGGCACTGGCAGCTGAGGTCCAAAAGCAAATCGGTGTAAAAGAGGTAAGTCAAGTCTGTTCATTTCATACAATACAATACATATGGATTTATATGGCACTTTAACAAAAACTGAAGCTGTAACAAAGCGCTGAACATGGACAACTATCATAAAGGAAGTATGCTTACATGGCTTTCTCCTCACCCTTGTTAGCACTCTGCCAGCCATCTCCTATTCTTAATTATCTGAATCACATCCATGATCCACTGGTGAAAAGGACGCTTCTATCCTCTCCTTTTTCATCTGGAACTGCTTCATATTAAATAGAGGGTGCATTAAAGTGCTTAAGATTGATTGTCATATTTTGTTTTTGTTGTTGTTTTGACTTTAAGATGGCGCCCGAGAGTGGCTGCCTTTACAGCAGCTCCAGTATTTTGTTTTTCTACTTCTTCCTTTCCTTTTCTCTTCGTTCCTTCCATAACTTTGCTGCTGTGAAATGTAAATTTCTCATCTGCGAGACTAATAAAGGCTAATCCGATCCAATCTGCATATTGTAGGTGACATTGGATCAAGCTCTCAATCTAGTCCGGAAGTATCACTCATCACTGCAGTCCTTCCAGAAATCTCTGAATCTTGCAGTTGATTTCCTCCAATATACGACGGTCACCATGGAAATCGCGCATCATGCAGAGTGGGTACCGACCCTGGAAGAAATCAACACCGAGGAGAAGAACATGACGGCTGTTTTAGAGGAGATGATGACTCTGGAGCCGCTTGCGGATAATTTGGTGATAAACAAACTCAGAGTAGAAATTGAAGCTACTCAAAGGAGGAGCGCGGAAATCAGACAGCAGATGGAAGCCCGCCGGGAAGTTAAAGAAAGGTGACGAAACACTGTCCATTTTCTTTTGCACTCATCCAAAATCTGTGGTTGTGGTTATTTTTGCAAAAGCAGCAATACAGAGACAAATTTTGTAGTCATATTATTCTTATTTTATTTTTTAGATGCGCATTTCTCTGGGCCTCAATCCAACATGAGCGAACAAGCCTCATCGAACAGATGAACGACACAGAGAGCAAGATGGCCATGTTCTCCACGGCGAAAGCAGACAGTCTCCAGCAGGCGGAAGACAAGTGTGACAGATACAAGGTAGGAAACACACATTTAAGACATATGAAGTGGGCTACCACATTTGTGAAGTTTTGTTGACCCCCCCCCCCCCCCTTCCCCCCGCTGCAGTCTTTGGTCACTCAGGCTGACCTACAGGAATCAACCCTCAACTCTCTGAATGAAAAGGCGGTCGAATTAGAGCGACTGGTCGCCGACACAGATGTGGCTGTTATCACTTGTACGCTCTCGATGGTACGGCGACGCTGGAATAGGCTTCATGGCGCGGCAAAAGCCCACGGGAGGGCTTTGGAGGACACGGCGCAGGAATGGCGAAACATCGAAGAGAAGGTCAGGATTGGATTGGATTGGATTGGTTTCGCCTTTATTAGTCCCGCAGCGGAGAAATTGATATTACACAGCAGCAAAGTGATGAAAGTAAGAGGAAAGGAAAGGAAGAAGTAGAAAAACAAAATACAAGTCAAAACATCAACAAAATGACAAAATAAACAATATGACAACACAAAGACACAGACAATAATTCAATCCTAAACACGGATGATAACCGGTCGATTGGGAATGCTTACAAATGAGAAAATGTTTCCTCTCTAAAATTTGGCAGCTTCAGCTTTAATGTTGAAATGTAGCAGGTTAACGTTTTTTGGTCTGGATGTATTTACCTTTATTAGTCTTGCAGTGGAGAAATTTCTCCACTGCGAGACTAATAAAGGCAAATCCAAATCCAAAGGTATGAAAGGAAGAAGTAGAAAACAAACAAGAGCTCAAGCTTCTTCCTTTCCCTGTAAAAATCAAAACTGATATGGGTCATACAGCTCCAAAACCATTTGCTGGTCTGTGATGTAACACCAGGCAGTCGTTTCCAAAACGTATCACGCTGCCTCTCTTTTGAACATAAACATGTCAACCATCGAGAATTCCCATAATGCCCAGCAGCCTGAAAGGGAAATGAGGTCAAAATGAGGGGACATTTCCTTCCTGACACGTGTCACTTCTCAGTTGTCCTTCGCTTTTCTATGGGCTCTTTGTTTAAATAGTCATGATGTCATTCCCCCCAAGCTTTGAACTTGCCACTATTGATCTCTTGTGCCACTCTCGACATGACTAACTGAAATCAGGCATTTACAATGAGTCCTGGTGAGTCGCAGGAGGACTTTTGGCCCACTTTTCGTCACAGAATTGGGAACTGAACTTCCCATCTCACAGCTTGATCTACTATGTTCCATTTTTTTCACTCAACATGAAAAAGAACCCGAGCATGTACTTTATTTTTACATACATCTAATTTACATGGTCCTTAGATGGATAAGGTACGCTCCGTTTCAATGGACCTCCTCGGACGCATCCCCGATGGCACCGTGGAGAAAGCGGCCACCAAGGCGGCCCTCCAAAACCTCCTGGAGTACCATGACTCTTACATCCTGGAGGTGGAAAGGGAGAAGTCGATCCTGGCTCTCCTCGCACAGCACATCCACCGCCTGAGAGGAGATGAAGATCAGGATGAAGCGTTGCAGAGGAAGATTGAGAATGGCCATCAGGAATCGCAGTGCATGGATGAGATCAAATGCTTACAAGAACAGTATGAAAGGTGGGTGTTAGTATCTCGTCCATATATGGCGTACATGATTCTACACATATTTTATTTTTTTATACTGGATGCAAATGAACTTTGTTTGACTTGTAAATTGTCTTTTCAAGCCTACTGTCTCAAGTTCGGGGCAGCAGGGTGCAGGTTCAACAGGAGTTGAAAGAAAGAGAAGAGGTGGAAAGAGAGCTCAGCTTGGTCAAAGATTGGATTCAAGATACTCGAGGCTTGCTCCTGAGCCCCACCGCGGACCTCGACACGCTGCTGCAAGAGCTGGAGGTTATTTTTAAATGTCAACGTGTGCACACATTGTTTCACACCCATTTTATTTTATTTTTGTATTTATTTTTGGGTGACGTTGCAGACCGCTCACGGCGGGGTCATCAGCAGACGTCAGAGCGTGGAACGCATGACGGAGATGCAGCAGTCCAAGTATCACGACTTGCATGCGGGTCTCCCGTCCGAGCTCAGCATGCAACTGGCTGAGGTGACCTTGGCTCTGGGCTCTGCCGAAGACCAGGTGGGCATCTAGACCGGCCACACATGAGAATATGTTGCTGTATTTGTTTACCTTGTATCCTAACTTCCTTTCATACGTCTTCTCCTCTCACCAAACAATCTTGAATATTTACACCATGTGCTCTAGGTCCAAGCCAGAGAACAGGAGGTTCAGCAAACGCGGGATGTGAAGGAGGACTTCAGCTGCAGATTGAAGGACATGGAGAGCAAGCTGAAGGCCATCACGTTACGGTTTGAAATCAAGGGCGTCAGTCTGGAGGAGGCCAAAGAGGAGTACAGGGTAATCAACCTGACTGATTGAATAATTAGCAACAAATGACCTCCTGTTGAGTTGGCTATCTAGTGGGCAGATGCTAAGGTTAATGAATGTCAAAAATGGCCGCAAAGTGGATTCTGCCTTCAAATGTGATCATTTTGTTGTAATCTCCCATACATTTGTGGTTCATAATTTTCATATTCACCTCCTTTTTTCCTGCAAAAACTAACCCAATACAATAAAATGCATATTCATTTGTATAGCGCACAGCTGACGTAACAAAGCCCTTACCATGGACAACTATCATATACAGTAAATAAAGCAGTCACAAAGATAGTAGAAAGCACCAGGGAGTAAAACTAAGATGAAGTCAGAATAATGTTTAGTACGTTTTTAAAAGGAAAAAAAAACATGGGATTTTTTTTTCCTGCAGTGAGAATGCTATCTCAAAGCGCCACCTGTATTGCAGTTGTTCTACCATTTTGTGAGGTCAGCACAAATCCCATTTCTGTCTGCAGATTCTCCGCGATGAATGCCAGTGCTGCGCTCACACCCTGGCCGACCTCGCGGCCGCCGTGCAGGAGTTCAGCGAGCAGAATCCCCTGTTGTGCAAGCAGCTGGGCAACATCGTTGCCAAAACGGCCGAAGCACAGCGTCATGTCACGCAGCAGGTCCAGGACAGAAGCAACAGACTAAAAAGGGTCAGTGTTTGAAATGTTTTCATTATCACTGACTTCAACCTGGAAACAACAGTACCACAGGATGGCATCTAATTACCATATTTTCCGGTGTATAAGGCGCACCCAAAAGCCTTGATTTGATTCAAAAGATGACCCTGCACCTGATACGAAGGTGCACCTTATATGTGAAGTAATAGTTCCCTCCATTTCCTTCTGTAGAAGAGCTATTGCCTAACAGCCTGTATTATAGCGCCTTATAATGTGGTGTGCCTTATATTTGGAAAACCTTTATACATTACTATATTATATTTGGAAAACTTTTTTCATTCATTGAATTATCATTCATTGAAAGTGCGCCTTGTAGTCTGGTGCACCTCATATATAGAAAAAAGTTTGAAAATGCACCATTCATTGGTTGTGCGCCTTATACTCCAGTGTGCCTTATACAGCAGAAAATACGGTAATACTGCCAATAACTGATTACCACAGTAATCACCTTGCATCAATTTTTTTCTTTGTTTTAGCATACTTCTTTTCCGATCACGATTATTCTTATTATGATGTCTTCATTTGAATTAATCCTACCGTCTATTCTCCTCCATCTTCTCTTTATAACCCCGAGCAGGCCGAGAAGCAGCTGTCAGATTATCAAAGCGTGAAGAAATTTATTTTGGTTTGGGTGGAAAAAGCGGAGTCTCTGGTTTCGGGTAGTGTTGTCTGGAATCCAATATCGCAGCTACAAGAGCAAATCCGTGCGTATCAGGTGAGTCTTGATTATTTTTTGCTGGGTACATTTACAACTTTAATATTTTGCCAGTTAAAAAAAATATGGTAATTATTTTTTTCTAATTCCATTATATAAATGTTTAACAGTTTCGGCATAAAATGCATTCCGTTTAATCTCTTTGCCAAAACAAATAGCAGACATATCTGCAGCTAATTGGAGTCCCTTACTTTAAATTTTATCTCTCTGAATGTCAGCTTGAAGAGTGTTCAGCACCCTTAATTCGTGCCATTTGACAGCCCGACAAGTCTCCTCCCATTTTCTCATGTAATTTCCACTTCTTCCATCATAGGTGTTGCTGAGGGAGTGTCGCGGTCTCCATGACGATCTGGGGGCCGCGGCAGAGTGGGAGGCGCAATTGGGGGATGTGCTGGCAACCAAAGGGTGGAGTCAGCAGGTAAAGCAGCTCAGCGCACGCACGGAGGAGCTGCAGCTGACGGTGAAGACTCGCCTGCAGAGTCTTCAGGATGCTGTGAAGGTAAAAAAAAAATCAGTCAATGCAGCAAAAAAATGCGACAAACTGAGTACAGAGCGAAAAATGGGGGATTACTGTAATCCGTTGAACCCTGCTGGCAATGAGTGAATCATGCCCCACAAACCCATCTTCCACATAAGTGACTGTTTACATTTGCTCGTGGCAAGTTAGTTTTGTCATGAGACTGCACACAAGCCACCTTTGACTCACAAAAACGGGTTTTTTGGAACAAGCAGTGGAAATTGCGGAGAGGCCGATGGACCACGTGTAAAGATTACCATGTGCAAATATTATTTCTCACACTCGAGCTCTAACTAACAGTGAGTTAGATGGCATTTATGAAAATGTCAGTGCCATTAGGAGAGAAAATATTATTGTAATGCTCCTTCATTATATCCCTGCATGGTTGTCAGTTGACCTATTTTTTTTTTGGGTGGGTGAATTTTGAAACCTGGCTGATTAAGCAAACACTGCCCTCTAGAGGCTTGTATGGAAAACAAGCATGACATCTGGATTGGGTCTTTCATTGATGGAGCCCATCAATCTGGAACAAGGTCAATCTGGACTCATCAGACCACTTGATCCCTTTCTGCATTTTCTCCTTTCTATGATCGGTGAAAAACAGAATCCCTCCACCCCATTTAGCCTCATGAGTAAGTGGCTGTCTTCGGGCTGCGCAGCTGTTGGGGTCCCGTTATTTGACCCTTGTGGAACGCCGTTTTTAGACACACGGGGTATATCTTCCAAATGCTAGTCAAATCGACTGATCCATTTCACTCATGGTTTGTAGTTGACTGACGTTACACATTTGTTCGTCTATCTCCTGCTTCTTTTCGCTTCCAAATTGGTTTTCGTCTTTCATCAGGACATATCGCACTTGGAGGCCGAGGTGAAGAACCTCCACGCCATGGTGGACCAAGTCCAAGTCACCCTGGCCTCCCCCGATCTCAACCGGCTCAGCCTCAGAGAGCAACTCACACAGAGACAAGTAAAGACGACAAAGCGGCGACACATATAATTGATTCTGCTTTCAATACACCCGCGACTTGTCCAAATCAGCGTTTGCTGGCCGAAATGGACGGCTTCAAGCGGCAGGTGGCGGCCGTGCAACGGTGTCAGAGCGCCCTCCGACTTCCAGAAGAGGTGGTGGCCGGTTTGGCCGTCTGCCGCACGGCGCAGAGCCTACAGCAGGAAACCAGTCAGCTGCAGCATACCACCATCCAGCAGTGCAACATCCTGCAGGTAAAGGGTAATACAATACAATACAATACATAATGATTTATATAGCGCTTTAACAACAGCTGAGCACTGTAACAAAGCGCTTAACATGGACAACTACAGGAAATAAAGCAGTCACGAAGATTGTAGAAAGCAGCAGATAGTAAAACTAATATTTTAGGAGGATGTCGGCATAGTATTGTGGTGTTGATCCTAATGATAATGGTGTTGTTTTTAAAAAAGTAAGCATTATGATGTAATTTGATGAGGAAATGGGTGAACTTGAAGAATAATTACACAGATATTCCTGTGATTATTTGTATTATTATTAGACTGTTTCCCAAGGTGTATGTCTGGAATGTCTGGCTTTTCTTTTGAGCTCCCCCCATAGTGGTATTACCCTCCAATCTCCTGCTTCTGGGCTGATTTACCTTTAAGCTCATTGTCGTGAAGCTTAGTCATTAGAGGAAGTGTCTTAGGATGGCCAAAGAGGACAAATAACACCAGCATCAAACAATTTACAGTTTACAAAACTTAAAATTGTTCCCCCAACTTCAAGATAGAAGTGAAAAATGGTTGAAAATGTTCCTTGGAAAGGAGCATGTGGACACAAATAAACATCTATATTATCTTTCCAGGAGGCTGTGGTCCAGTATGAGCAGTATGAACTGGAGGTGAAGAACCTGCAAAGGTTAATCGAAGAAGCCCACCGGATCATTCAGGACCGGACCGTTTGCACCAGTAACATACAAGAACTTCAGGCACAGATTCACCATCATGAGGTCAGTTTGGGACTTTGATTAGATTAGATGAGCCTTTATTTTTTCTCACAGTGAAGACATTTACATTTCACAGCAGATTAAATTAGATGAGCCTTTATGTCTCACAGTGGAGAAAACAAAACACAGGAGCTGCTGTAAAGGCAGCCACTTTTGTGTTACTTTTTGTCACGTACGCAATTATACACTTTTCACAAGAGCGGGAAGAAGTTGAAAAACCAGAGGAAAATTCGTAAGCAAGGCGGCGGGACTAAATTGTAATATAAGGCGGATTTTTATACATCTGGGCATTACAATACAATACATATTTATTCCTATTGCGCTTTAACAGCAGCTGGAGCTGGCACAAAACGCTTAACTTGATCAATTATGGTTGTGATTTTCTTACTCAATACCCTCCGAAAGGTGATTTCCAGAAAGTGGATTTCCTGCAATATTTTGTCAGCGTATGTATACAGGAAATATGCTGCGAGTATAAATAGTCGCCACACTTGACAAAGGTAGTACAGTATTTTGTTTATTTTGGTGAGTCAGTTGGGTGAATGGTTCGATTCGCTGTCTGAAGAATGAAGTCATACTTTACCCACGCTACATATTAACAGGCACAAAACAAACTAAAGTCATTTCGTGAGGCTTCATCAAGACTCCCGCGGATATTTTGACTTGATCTGATACAGCAGATTCCTGTTTGTCGCAGTGTGTCAAATGTTTTGCGCACCCTCCCACTGCAGAAACTCAACCCGTAAAGGCAAGCAAGTAGAGAAACAAGCTCCCATTCCTGGAAGCGTGCCTCTTGATTTGATGTTATTCTCAGCCGCGCTTCACCAGCGACTGAAAACCTCCTCACATCAACGCGGCGCTCTGATGCCTGCGGTTGGCCTCTTAAACCCCGAGCGTCTCGCATCTACCACTGGCCTAGTTAGTCACGTGACCCGATTATATGAGTTGACCATCTGCGGCACTCGGGGTCGAGTAAGAAGAGGAGGAGGAGGAGGGCTCGGCCGCCATTCACATTCATACCACAGCTGAAACCCGACACCGTTTCTGTCACTCCTCCAAACACTCCTCTCAACGCCTGCTCCCTTTTGTCAGAAGGAATCTGGCTTGAGGATTGGCAGAAAGAGGAAGAAAGAGAGAGGCAGGCGGTGACATCACATCCTGTTTCCCCCCTGTTTTTTTTCAGAGGTTTGAAGGAATTTTGAATTTGGTTGGCTCGCTCTCACAGTCTCTCGCCATCTCTCTCAACCTCAAATCCTTCCTGTTAGGCTGACCGCCGCCTCTGAATCATACGACTGCTCTCTGCTCTGATTGGCTCAGAGATACAGAGGCGAGCGAGCGAGCCGGAGCTGTTGTCTTTCTATGCCAACGCTCCCAAAAAAAGCAGAGGTTGGGAAAGGGAGGAGAATGCTCCGTTCGCTCTACGCATGCCGGCGTCTCATTCAGCGTGTGGCAAACTCGCACAAATTTGCCTTGTTAACCAGGAAGTAGCTGACTCTCCGGGGGGGGTGTTGGCTTCTCTGTTGTCGTGGCTATGCTATGACAGGAGCTGGCCCAGAAGATCCACGGCTACCAGGAGCAGATCGCCTCTCTCCATTCCAAGTGCAAGATGCTAACGGTGAAGGCCAAGCACGCCACCATGCTGCTGACTGTCAGCGAGGCGGACGCCCTGTCGGACGAGCTGAGTGACGACGACGTACCCTGCGCCGGAGGAGCCGGCGACAAGGAGCTTCCTGCGCACCCCTCGGTTGTCATGGTGAGTGGCAGAGGCCCCTTACACATCTTGGGTGTGTGTACGTTTGGGCTTGTGTGTTTGTGCATGTGAAATATCAGAAATCCACCATATTTTCTGGAATATAGGGCGCAACGAATGACATACTTAAAAACCTTTTCCATACGTAAGGCGCACCGCATTATAAGGGGCACCTTCAACGAATGAAATACTTAAAAACCTCTTCCATACATAAGGCGCACCGCATTATGAGGGGCATGGTCAGCTTTTGAAAATAAATATTTACTTTTAGCTATAGTGCAGAAAATACGGTAATTAAAAATGTTACATTGTTCCTCAAGGGATTGCAAGAGTAATTTTTAAACTTTTTTTTAACTTTTTTTTTTTTTAAATTTTAACATGTGCAAAAAATGTGTCCACTCCAGTGCCAGGGTTTTTGCCATTGTCACTTGAATTCTAGGACCGATGACCATTTTGTTTTTGGGAGCCTTTTACTGAGCGAGTTGCTTGTTCTGTAGCCACAAAGGGACATCAGTCTTCTTGTGCCGGTCCCAAGCCTGGATAAATACAGATGGTTGTTTCAGGAAGGGCATCCGACGTAAAAGCTTGGCCAAAACAAACATGCAGATCAAACCTGTAAAGATGGAGGACTGATTTGCTGTGGCGACCCCTTGAAGGGAAAACCCGAAAGGAAAAGAAGACTTGAATTCCAGACCCCCACAAAATATTGCGTTTTAGGATGACATAAAGATTCAATGCAGCGTAACAAACCTTATTCTCTCTTCTTTCATCAAAAAAGAGTTAACTCCTAAATTATATGGGACTGGAGTTATATGAGTTTGAAATGAGGGTGGCTGTCCAAAATACAATGCAATACATACATATTGGTTTATGGAGCAGTTGAAGTTGGATCAAAGTGCTAATATGGTAAAAAGGGAAACGTTGCCCCCTTGCGGAAGGGAAAAAAAAACATTGCCAGACGCCATGGCCAGTGCTTTAACAGCACCTCAGCATGAAAAAACAAAACCCAAACAAATTCAGGAATGGCGCTCGACGTCAATATTTTCAATTCCCGTCAATATTTTCAATTCGCGTCAATATTTTCAATTCCTGAATACATTTGTGAATGAGTTAATTTCAAACTATTTTCCATAGTGTGTCCCTCTGCTCACGTGTGTGCCTATGTGTGCGCGTGCCTGCGTGTGCACTTTTTTGCTGTTCCATACATTAGCCGGCTCTGTTTGGAAATCTCACACCACCGTATACATCTCACATTCCATGGCCTTGTCACCGCTGTCTGCTCTGTGTTGCACCAGGAAACAGGATATCACTGTGTGCGTGGGTGTGTGGGTATGCGGGTGTGTGTATGCGCGCGTCGCCATGATAGTTGAGTCACTCACGTCTTCAGGATCATTTTCTTTGTTGACCCAGTGTCCACCCGTCTCCATGCCACTGAGAACAAACTTTGCACGCCGGTGGCCTCCATTGCGCCGCATTGCATCATCAAGCGTGTACAGTATTTGAGTATTTTACCATGTGTGTCCCCTTTCCCCTTCACCCGAATGAGTTTAGCAAAGTTGTGAACTGCCAAAAACCAGCGGCGTTCGGCCTCAGCTCCTGTTTGATGACTTTTATGTATGTTGCTGGTTATGCATTTACACAGACAACTGGGGCTTTCCTTTCCTATCATGGATGCATTTGTTTGTTGACACCAGAAGTCCTCAAATATTTTTGCATCATTGACTGGTTTCCCGTCAAGCAATACGGCAAATGTTGAATTGCGACTGTTCTTTGGGGTGGGGGGTGGGGGGTTACACTGCCAGACTGTGTGTGTCTTGGCCGCAGCAACACCGACGGCTGTTTTTTTTTTTTTATTATTATTGTTCCCCATATATTTAGCAAACAATATCCACATCGCAACCTGCTCAACCTGAACTCCCGCTTTGAGGTCAAAACCTTATTCTCGTGCTTGCCCCCCCCCCCCTTTTTTTCTGTTGTCTCACTCTTTTCACCCGGCTTTCTCCTGTCCTATGTTCTTTCCGTTTTATTCCCCGCCTCCTCCTCCCGCTTCTTACGGTGTGGTCAGATGACGGCAGGCCGCTGCCACACGCTCCTCTCCCCCGTGACGGAGGAGTCGGGGGAGGAGGGCACTAACAGCGAGGTCTCATCTCCCCCCGCCTGCCACTCACCCTCCCCTGGGGCTAACGCTGATGCTCTTCCTAACCAGGTACTGCCCATCCGCATCCACAAAATCCCTGTGGCGACCCGCTGTTCCCTGCTTGGCCTGCCAGCTCTTCACATCATCACCCTTCATATTTTTTTAATAAACGCTATTTTGCTCTTGAAGAATCAAAATTTGAACCCCTAGAAATATATCAGTACATTTTTTTTTTGTTGTGTGATATTGAAAGATCATCATCTGGTTGGCGTGGTATATGTAATCCATTGTTTTATAGTTTTTTTCCAGAGATACGAGCTCTCCTCCCTTTTATTCTTGCCATCAACAATGTCAACACAATGACCTATTACAATTAATTTATTATTCGTCCCCATTCAATATATTTCCACTCCCCACACACCTAACATGCCGTCATGTAACAGGGTCGAGGTGGTCTGAGTCGAACTGCCCTCCAAGAGCTCTACGACCCGTCTTTGGAAACAGGCACCGCCAACTTGGATGACCTCCAGAGATCCTGGGAAACTCTCAAGAATGTGGTACGGTTACGTTGCCCTGATATGAAAAGACCTTGCGTGTATGTCGTTTATATGTTTGTTTGTTTTTTGTCGTGCCCCAGATAAGCGAGAAGCAAAAGAGTCTGTATGAAGCCCTGGAGCGACAGCAGCACTACCAGGAGTCTCTGCAATCCATTTCTAGCAAGATGGAGTCGATTGAGGTGGCGCTCGGCGAAGGCCTGGAGCCAAGCAAGAGCCCTGAAAGCCAGATGGCGACACATCAGGTGAAAGGCGATAACTGCAAAAGCGTTACGGAAAAGATGAATGCACTGAAAACATCCATCCATCACTGTTATGTGCTGCTTAATTTTACATCCAATAAACATCTTCCACGTTCCTCCTCGCAACCAGGCTCTGATGGACGAGATCCTGATGCTGCAGGACGAGATCGGCGAGCTGCAGACGTGCTTCGCTGAGGAGCTGGCGGACGGTAACGGCGAGCCTGCCCACCAGCTGGCCCTGCGGTCCACCCTTACCGTGCTGGGAGAGAGAATGGCCACCATCAGGATGAAGGCCTCTGGGAAACGGCAACTATTGGAGGTGAGCTGAAAAATACAATTTACACATACAATTTACTATTCCAATGGTGAGACATGACACTCGTTTTAATTTTGGGTCATTGATTCCTTGCAGGAGAAGCTCAGCGAGCAGTTGGAGGAGCAACGTCAGGAACAGGCGTTGCAGCGCTACCACAGCGAGGCCGAGGAACTGGACCACTGGCTGCTCAGCACCCGCGCCACCCTCAGCTCAGCGCTTCACCTCCAAAACGAAGACCTCGACATGGAGGAGCAGCTCATTGACTGCCAGGTGAGGTGCTAATATTGCATCTTGTACTGGAGAGGAACTACATGAAGTCGTTTAATCTCTTTAAATCAGGGGTGTCAAAGTCATTTTTTGCCGCGGGCCACATTGTAGTTATGGTTTCCTCTCGAGGGCCGTTATGAATTTGGGGAACCCATTAGAATGTTTAAATCCCTTCAAATATTACATATAGAGCACACAGCAAATTAATGAATAACTCGTTTTCAAATCTGAAGTCAAGAATAATGACTTTTATTGTGGTTGACATCCAAAAATATGAAATTTTGGCTCAGATTTTAGCAATCATCATGGAATTTAACAAATTTGATTTGCTTTCGCGGGCCGAAAAAAATGATGTGGCGGGCCGGATTTGGCCCGCGGGCCTTGACTTTGACACCTGTGCTGTAAATGATCTCACAGCCACAGAAACATCCTCCTACTGTTTCTATGGTAACAGTAAATGGAATTTATAATCGCGGGCTGACAAAATTGGCCCTCTAATGCATCCTAATTGTTCTTAGTACGATAATAATGTGTGTGTGTGTTTTTGTTTTTTAAAGTCAGCGGAGGTTAAATAAGCTGATTATAGCTTGCATATGGCTCCTGTACACCTCCCTGAAACCAACTGGTAGCTCCTCATCTCCTGAGGCTGTGCACCAATGCTAATCCTTGTCTTTTGATGGCTTTGTTCAATTATAACCCAGTCTCAAAACCAGGAGGGGTCTTTTATTGTAATCCTTTCCCATAGATTTTAGTGGAGCCTAAATGGGACCTTCAAGAAAAACAGTTCCCTTTGTCTGTTTCTCAGAACATGCTGTTGGAGATCGAGCAGAAGGTGTCGTATCTATCCGAGTTGTCAGTGCACAGCGAGAGTTTGCTCCTGGAGGGTCGAGCCGAGACCAAGAGCGAGGCAGAGCAGCTCACGGTCAAGCTCCACTCCTTGAAAGACAGCCTGGTGGAACTCCAGCAGATGCTGCAGGACAAACAGGTGGACATACAGGTGAGTGAATGTTCAGTTTTGGGGATTTTCCCCTCGAAATGTCTGCATTACCAATTCTTTTTCTAGCCCGACTCAACCTCATAAATGCTCAGTCCGTCGCCAATCTTTCCAACCTTTTTTTTTTAATCCGCCAACCAGGGTTCCTTCCAGGAGCAGGATGACAGCGAGCCGGACTCGTCGCTTTCGCAGAGCCCCAACGTGCAGGATTGGCTCTCTCAGGCTCGCTCTTCGCGAACACAGCAGCATCATGACAACCTTCTCCAACAGAGGGTGAGAGCAGAATAGATTTTGTTAACCAACAAAAACTAAAAATATGTTCTAATATTTATGAATTAAAGGTTCTATTATATACAGGTGGATTTTAACCCAAAATCTACAACAAACTACCCCTAATTTAAAAAAAACGGGATATGTGTACCCTGTCATAGTCATTGAATGGTCCCTTAGAAAATAAATGGCTTTCAGGAAATACTTGCACAGTTTCATGAAAAAGTTCATTCATTTAAGTAATTCAACTCATAAGGTGAAATGAATATATTATTTAATGTGACCTTGAGAGTTTTGAAAGGCGCTTATAATTGAAATTTATTATCGTTATTATTTAGATTGATAGCATGCATTGCAAGACATTTCAAACTTTTTTTGTTAGAATTTTGATTATCATGGTTTACAGTTTATGAAAACCCTAAAATCTGTGTGTCAAAAAAAATAAGAATAATCAATTTAATTTACAAACGCCTTTCTGAACACCCAAGGACACATTACAATTAAAAGAACAATACACAAAACAATAAAACCATAAATGAGAAGGTTTCTTCAGCCGTCATCTGTACAAAAGTGAAGGTTTCGGACGTTTCGCCTCCTATCCAAGAGGCTTCGTCAGCGAACTAAAGTCTGACTGGTCGTATTGGCCCCATTTATATATCCCTAATGTCCAGACCTGGTGGCGCCGGACACAGCTATGATAGGTCCCTACTCTCAGGTTGGGGGAGGCGCGGGACCCCCCCCTGTGGCCCCACTGATTGTTCCTACATTCCTGACTAACGATTGGCCTATTACACCCACTCCCCCCGGTATCACCTCATCAGCATAACGACCCTCATCAGCATTGCGAAAGTTGCCTAACCTGTTTTGCCTGAGCAGGCTATTGTATGAACGATCCAAATTGAACCTCACACCACCAGACCGGTTTAATGAAGGATTTTGTTGTTTTATAAGGATCGCCTCTTTTACCCCCCTTTCAAACCATCTATGTTCTTTCGCTAAGATTTTAACCTCATTGTCGTCAAATGAGTGGTTAGTAGCTTTTAGGTGCAAATGTGCTGCCGATTGAGGCCCACTAGTATTATCCCTGCGATGTATTATCGCAGGGATATCGCAGAGGGCACACAGAGGTGTAAGGAGGAGGAGGATCTCATCATAGAATATCATAGAATTAGAATATCATATTAAATCAACACAAAAATGAGTTTAACTAAATGAAAATGTCAGTCATCAGAAAAACCTTTAACTTTCTTAACATAAAGAAAATATTGAACATTAACTGTCCTAAACATTGCTTATCTTGCCTACTTGTTCAGCTCCACACACAAGTTTCATTCATACATGGGCCACACTAACATTAATCTTTCATATCAAGGTGGGCCGCAAAATATTCTTTCGGGGGCCGCATTTGGCCCGCGGGCCGCGAGTTTGAGGCTTGCTGTAAGCCATAATAATCAAAATTCTAACAAATACAAACTTGAAATATCTTGCCATGCATGTTATGAGTCTAAATAATACATTCATTTCACCTCATAAGTTGAATTACTTAAATGAATGAACTTTTTTACGTTTTTCTAATTTTCTGAGTAGTAACTGTATTTGAACACACACATATCACATTTCCTTTGTTTTCAGGAGCTGCAGCAGCACGTAGCAGAGCAGCAGAGGTTGCTCGAGTCAGTAGCCAGTGTTGGGGAATACATACGCCATCAACAGATCGCATCCAACGGGGAGAGGTATGTTCTCACAATTCGGATTTTAAATATTTCATCTCTTTATTTGGTATTTATCTCCTTTCTCTCCATCTTTCCGCAGTGAGGTTTCTCTTCCTGTTGGAGTGTTACTGGATACAGAGAGCTCGTCTCAGGTAGACCTCTTGAGACAACGTTGGGAGAACCTGAACAAAGACCAAAGCACTAAACTGCAGCTATCGCTCAACATATTGGAACAAGATCAGTTTAGCCCGGTATGATCTCTTTGCTTTGCATAGAATGTCATTTTCATGAGTTAGCTCAGTTAGCTCATGCTAACTGTGTGTGCAGATCATCCACCGGTCTCGTCTGACCAGTCCCAGCCTGGTGTTCAGAGGCGAGTCCACCAGCCAAGACTCTCGCTCGCCGAGCGCTTTATTTGAAGCCTGCAGCCAAGCTCTAGAAAGAATCACTGAAGAGGTCAACCGATTTCTCTTAAACCATTTTATACTGCATCTAGCGTCACAGCGTAAACACTCTTTGCTCCTCTTGCAGGCAGAAAGCAGCGACCAGAAGATGACAATCTCCTCTTGTGAGATGGCGCTACAACAGAATCTGTACGCCGCTGTGTCGGCCGCCTCCACCTGGTTGGACGCAGCTGAGAACGAGATGCTTTCGGGCCCTGTGTTGTTGTCTGAAGACACAGAGACACGGCTCGCACATTTAGAGGTAAGAAAAGCGACCAGTGATTCACTTTGAGTCGATTGAGTTATGTTGTTATCGGTTCATCCGTACAGTGCACCAGTAAACATCTGAAGGACATAAGCAGAGAGGTGAACCGGTGCAAAGATTTAATGGGTGGAGTTGCGGGGAGGCTGTGTGGAGGGGAGGAGCGAGCTTTAATGGAGGACACGCTAGAAGGGCTGCAGGAGAGAATGGGCTTGCTGGACTCTGCCCTTGAACAGCAATGCGACACCATGAGGGACAAACTCCAGAAGCACTTAAATTTCCAGGTAACATTCTCATTATAAGTCCTGATGATGTGATTTTTTTTTTTACTTGCTTCGTCACCATTTGCTGTCTTTGTACCAGAATGAGCTCCAAATGCTGTTCACGGCTTTGAGCGAGAGTAAACACCTGCTGCTACAGAAGATGGCCGCCACAGTGGATAGACCTGCGGCCAAGCAGATTGAGGTTGGGTGCATACACGCACCGTAAACGATACAAATTCAGTCCCACATACGCATCAGAGCAGAGCGCCCATGCGTATGTGGATGTCTCGGTTTGGAATTGAAGCGGATTTACATGGGACAGGAGATGTGAGACAGTCTCTTTTTGTCAATGGATGTGACAGCTTCGTGTTTGCTTTCAAAACTTAGCTTGTAGCAGACGTGCACACTCTACCATGACATCCATGATCCACTGGTGAAAAGCAAGCTTTGATCCTCTCCATCTAGAACTGCTTCATGCAACAAAGAGGGTGCAGAAAGTGCATAAAATCGAAGACTATCTGTGTCTTTTGTGTTGTCACATTATTTATTTTTTTCTTTGTTTTGTTTTTGACTTCAAAATGATTCCACGAGAATGGCTGCCTTTACAGCAGCTCCTGTATTTTGTTTTTGCTGCTGTAAAATGTCAATTTCTCCACTGTGAGACCAAAAAGGCTCATCTAGTCTAATCTCATCTAAAAATGATTATAATCTGCTACTATAGCCGAAAACAGCTACAGTAGCAAATTATCGACTACATGCGCCGCCAGCATTAAATGGCGTCGCCAAAGTATAATACATATTTGTATTATCTACTACATATAAGTTTATCATCTACAATCACTCGATGAATACAAATAAATGAACTAATACATTTGAAATATTCCAGGACTCTTGATTAAATTATCTGTGCTCTGGTATCCTTTGCAGACATTGTCAGAGGTGGAGGAAAGTTTGAGGGAGTTTGAGCAGAGACTGACCGAGCTGAAGACAGAAGCTGAAGGGCACCAATCTGACCGACTCTCCCACCAGGAACTCCTTAAACTACATGTAAAGCCTAAAAAAACTAGATTATATTCTCTGACGGCATTGGTAACACATTTGGACATCTGTTCGACAGGACGCATATGAAGAATTGCTGCTGATGGTTGGCTCTCGTGGTAGCGGCTTAAACCGAGCCCTCTCCCTCAAGGCTCAGTATGAGGCGGCGCTCCGAGACCTCACAGACCTGGTGGACACGGCCCAGGACAAGATTGCCGCCGACCAGAAAATGACAGTCGCGTCAGTCACTGAGGTCCAAATGTTACTGGATAAACACAAAGTAAGGCGCCTTATTCTAAGAACATTTAATTTTTAACAGGACTCGTGACTGGGATTGAGAAACGGATTTAGTTTGACATCTATGCTTCATGATTATGTTTCCTTTCCCTCCTCCGCTTCAGGAGTTCTTCCAGTCTCTTGAATGCCACATGATACTCACTCAGACCTTCTACCGGAAAGTTTCTGGCTTGGTAGCACCCCGAGACAGCCAGGCCCTTGAGGAGACAATGTCTTTAGCTCAGAGTGTCCTCAAACAGGCCCACAGGAGAGGGGTGGAACTCGAAGGGATTCTGGAGGTTAGAATGAGCCTCGCTTTTATTGGAGAGAGAGCAGAGTGCTTATGATGACCTTGTCGCCCCCTCAGTCATGGAGCAGACTTGTGGAAGACTATCAGGCTCTCTGTAGACAGCTTGAAGCGGTCGAGTGCAGCATCCCGACAGCAGGCTTGGTGGAGGAGACGGAGGAGAGACTTTTTGAGAGGATTGGTCTCTACCAGGTAAGACTGAGATCAAAAAAAGGGCCGAGGGGTCTCTCTCCATTGGTCTTAAACCATCAAACTCCAGAATCAGCTAAATGTCTTGGCATAAATATTTTGTGAATGTGCAAATGTGGTGTGATATGCATGGTCTGTGTCATTTATAACACACTCTCAAAAAGTAACATCATCAAACTAGGTGTCAATAAATGTGATTGTTGATACCTAAATGACGCCCACTATCTGCTGCATTTCAGCGTTTGAAGGCCAATCTGACCGAGCATCAGCCCCAACTGTATCAAGTTCTGGAGGAAGGCAAGAAGCTTCTTTTATCCGTCAGCTGTTTAGACTTGGACCGCCAGCTGACCCAGTTGGGAGAACATTGGCTGTCGTCCACAACCAAAGTGAACAAGGAGCTGCACCGCTTTGACTCCACCCTCAAACACTGGAGCAGGTCAGACTCAGGAAAACAACGTGTAACCGTTAATAACGTTGTTACTGATTCATTTTCTTTCTATTCTGACACCGATTGAATCTATCTCTCGTCATTTAATGGACAACACCAGGTACCAAAGAGAGTCCGCAGAATTAATCAACTGGTTGCAGTTGGCACTGGAAAGACTTGAATTTTGGACCGCGCAGTCGGTCACCGTGCCTCAAGAACTGGAGACTGTCAGGGATCACCTTTGTGCCTTTTTGGTATGTTCTGATGTTCTCTCTTGTGAGATGTTTTTGGATATTGATGGAAGTTTGTGATCAAGTCCAAAATGACACAAATCGATGACTACAGAAATAACTGAGTCACTTCTTCCAGGAGTTTTCCAAGGAGGTGGATGCCAAGTCGTCATTGCGTTCCTCCGTCCTGAGCACGGGGAACCAGCTGCTGAGATTAAAACGGGTGGACACTGCGAGTGTGAGGACAGCCCTGAGGCACGTCGATACTCAATGGACTGAGTTGCTCACTCGCATTCCTGTCGTCCAAGAAAAGCTCCATCAGGTCTGTGAGAGGAGACGATATGGTCCTTTGTCTGCTTCTGATTTCTCATAAGCATTTGTCACCTGTTGTCTCACAGCTGCAAATGGAGAAGCTGGCGTCTCGACACGCCATCGCCGAGCTCATCAGCTGGATCACCCTCATGGAGGACATCATGAACGAAGACCAGGAGAAAATCGCCGGGGCTGTGGGCTCTGAGGTGGTCCAGAACTTCTTGCAAAAATACAAGGTAATTGTTTTCAAAATAATGCGGTAATGTTGCAAAATGATAATTGCGACCTCTCTCTTCTTTTCCACAGGGTTTCCGCATCGACTTGACCTGCAAACAGCTGACTGTGGAGTTTGTCAATCAGTCGGTATTGCAGATCAGCAGTCAGGATGTGGAGGCAAAACGCAGCGACAAAACCGACTTTGCCGAGAGCCTGGGCGCTATGAACAGGCGATGGCAGACGCTACAGGGGCTCATCACGGAAAAGGTAACTCATCCTTTTACATGTCTGTCATCTGCACTGAAATGGCACTGAATCATGTCTTTTTTTCTAGATTCAGCATTTAGAAGGACTTTTGGAAAGTTGGCTCGAGCACGAGAATGGAGTCCAAGCCTTGAAAACATGGCTGACACTCCAGGAGGAGAAACTGAAGAAGAGACACAGGATAGAAGATGTTGCATCTGTGCAGAATGCACTGAAAGATTGTCAGGTAGTTTTATCAATGTGGCCCTTTTTTTCCTCCAGCAGACAGAAAAGCACATGAAGTTACTTTCATTATGTTGTCATTCTAGGAGTTGGAGGAACTAGTGAAGGAGAAAGCGAAGGATCTGGAAAAGGCTGAGGAACGAGGCAACACTCTCATTAAGGATAAGAAAGGAGAAGCATGCACTGTTGTCAAGGAGACCCTCAAAGGACTCAAAAAATCCTGGTCTCATTTGGATCAGAAGGTAAGATCATCCGTCAATCAAATTACCAACATGATGTCATTCAGGGCAAAAATCCGAGGGTTGCTGTCACAGATAAGTCAGATGAAGGTGAGCCTACGTTTGGTCTTGGAAGAATGGACCTTGTACAGGCGGATCGCAGAAGAAATAGATGGTTATCTGATGGAGGGCAGGTACTGCGTTTCCCGGCTACCCCTTACAAGTGGCTCCTTGGAGGCTGTGCAGCAGCAGGTGGAGAGTCTGGAGGTGAGTGCTGCTCAATCAGGGGAGCAACTGTGGCACAAGTTGAATTATGGGACAGTTGCTAGCCAGGCTCCTTTGAACAGACAATGAAAGCTGTGAAATGTTGCTGCATTAATTGGCAATGAGGATGGTTAAAAAATATAACTGGGTGTTTTTTTATGTACCACCCAGAACCTGCAAGAGGAGATGGAAAAGCAGGAGAGCAGTCTACTCAAGTTTGGCTCTGTCACTCAACAGCTCCTTACCGAATGCCACCCGTGTGTGGCGGAAACACTCACCAGATCCCAACGAGATGTCAATATGAGGTATCACAGCAAAAAATATATTTATACATATCCCAATTGGAGGTGAAATCCCTAATGTGGACATCGTTTTCTCAGGTGGAACGATCTGTTAGAGCAGATCTCGGAGCAGCTGAGGAGCAGTAAGGCCTTGCTGCGGCTGTGGCAGCAATACACGGAATTATTTAGCACTTGTGTGAAAGCGGTGGAGAGACAGGAGGAACGTGTGGACCGCCTGCTCAAAAATGCCACCGACAGGGACATTACAGAGGAGGAGAGCAGCACCTGGATAAAGGACTGCGATGTGAGTACAGCACTTGACAAAGTGAATGGTGGATTAAAAAAAAAAAATCAAACGCACATACACAAAATGAGATGAAAATTGCTCCTAAAAAAGACAATGAAATGAAATCTCATCGTTATGACAGGGGTGTCTTGGTGAGCAGGAGTCGGTGCAGCATTTTCTGCAGCAGCTTCGAAATTTGGGAGAGCAGCTGAAGAGCCAAGTGGACATCTACTCGTTTGCAGCCTTGCATTCGGACCAGATGTCGCTGACCCATCGATTGTCCATGCTGCCAAACTCCCTACACAGGCAGCAGGAAGCACTTCAGGTACTATTATGCTGCCGACTTTAGATTAGATGAGGCTTTATATGTCTCACAATGGAGAAATTTACATTTCACAGCAGCAAAAACAAAATACAGGAGCTGCTGTGAAGGCTGCCAATCTCGCGGCGCCATCTTGGAGTAAAAAATATATCCAGTATATGTATATTAGACACAGATAGTATTCAATCTTTAGCACTTTCATGGACGCCGCGTTATGGATTGGATTACAATGGATTTGCCATTATTAGTCTCGCAGTGGCAGTTCACAGCAGCAAAGTTATGAAATGAAGGAGAAAAAGAAAAGAAAGAAGTACAAAAACAAAATACAGGAGCTTCTCTAAAGGCAGCTACTCTCGCGGCGCCATCTTGAAGTCAAAACAACAACAAAATAACAAATATGACAACACAAAAGACTCAGTCAGTCATTCAATCTTAAGCACCCTCTTTATTGGATGAAGCAGTTCTAGATGAAAGAGGGAGGATCAAAGCGTCCTTTTCACCAGTGGATCAGGGATGTGATGGTGAAATGTGCACATCTATTCCAAGCTTAATATTCAAAGCAAACACAAAGCTGTAGCATCCATTGACCAAAAGAGATTGTCTCCCATCTCCTGTCCCACGTAAATCTACGTCAATTCCAAGCCGCGACGGCTCCACATACGCATCTGCACTCTGCGCTTTCTTTAACCTTAAAGGAAAATGTGTGTAGGTCGTGAAAAGATTTTTATAGGATATATTTGTATGTGTGTGGAGAGTGCGAGTGGGCATCTTGAACTTGTCTTAACATTTGATTGTAACATTTCACTGCCTCATTCAATATGGTGGATGCATTTCCACAACGCATGTGACTGCAATTATGATGCATTATTTTATTATTATTTTTTACTAGTGTGGAAGTCGGGCTTGTGAGGGCTTCAGGGACCAGTTAGACACACTCATTCAAACAGACGCTGAGGCTGCTAAAGTCTTGAAGGAGTCCGAGCAGCTCAGCTCGCCGGCACCGTGTGACATTCGAACACGGATGGACCAACTAAAGGTAGGACATATGCTCCCACAATATTTTTTTTATTTGTCCACCTATCTTGATTTGGGATGCGAGTGACCAATTTCTGTTGTTCGCAGGTTCCCATGTCCAAGCTAAACAGTCTGTCTCCAGACTTAGAGCGTGTCAATATCCTCATGTACAAACTGCCGGTTAGCGACGGAGACTTGAAGCGTCTGCAGTGTCTGAACAGAACGTGGGCGTCTCACTCCGCACTCCTCAGTGAGAGGTTCAGGTACGTTACTTTGCTCTTCCACATCTCCCTGTTGTGATCTACCCTGGTAGGAAAACAAAATAACACTTTTGCGATTTCAGTAAACTGCAAGCGGCGTTGCTCCTGCACCAGACATTCCCGCAGAAGTGCGAAGCCTGGATGGACTATCTGTCTCAGGCGGAGAACAAACTGACTTTTGAGATAACAGGCAACTACCAGAGTCTGCTGGAGCAGCAGAAAGATCACGAGGTCAGAAACGCACTGAAAATTAGTATTTTCCGGTGTGTAAAGCGCACACAAAAGCATTGATTTTCTTTAAAAGATGACCCTGCGCCTTATATGAGAAGTAATATTGAGCCTCAACAGGTCTCGCAACTACTGTCAGCAGCCCCCTTTAGAAATAACGCATACTCCAACCTCTACTAATCACATTATAATGTGGTGTGCCTTATATTTATAAATATTTTATCTATTTCTATATTATATTTGCAAAACTTTTTTCATTCATTAAAACTGTGCCTTATACAGTAAAGTCTCGTTATATCGATATTCTCGGGAGTCGGAAAAAATATCGATATAATCAGACTATCGATATAGCCGATCCTGCGGCATGTAAATTTTCTCCTTGCGTTCATAGAAATAGTATCGTAATAAGCAGTACTATCGATATAATGAGACTTTACTGTATATGGAAAATGTTTGGCAATTTCACCATATTTAGCCTTTCTGTGTGTGTTCACAGTTGTTCCAGGCTGAGATGTTCAACCAACAGCAGATTCTTTACTCCATTGTCAGTGATGGGCATCATATGTTAGACGAAGGACAAGTGCATGATGGGTAAGCAGACAGAAAAAGCCCATGATCTGAAATCTAACAGTTATAATAAAAGAAAACACAAATAATAATAATAGCTTAGATATATTTAGCACCTTTCAAAAAAAACGAAACCCCAATGATTGAGGATTTGTGCATAGAAATATACCACCACTTCGCTAAACAGAATATAATTAACGGTCTGAATGCTCCAACAGAGAAGACTTCAGCGTGAATCTGGCCTTGCTGGCCAATCAGTGGCAAGGCGTGGTGAGGCGCGCCCAGCAGCGTAGGGGCATCATCGACAGTCTGCTGCATCAGTGGCACACCTACCACGAAATGTTTGAAAAAGTGTCGCGCTGGCTCCAGGATGTCTCACGTGAGCTGGATGTCAATCAACCCGCAGGAGAAACTGTCGCACTGCAGCAGGCCAGGAACCTCCTGGATCAGATACAAGTATGTGTATATATTTTTTATACTTGGAGTAGGCTTACTTGCACTAAAAAAAAAAGTGATATGTGAGTATGTAAGTGAAAGTAGCGATTGGCGTTTGTATCTCCAATCTTCTTTTTCTATTGAAATTAATGCAAACGGTCGACCATCTGATCAAAAGACACCAATACACAAACAAACTTCTAAAGGGTGTATTTCTTACCCCCAAACCTCCACCCTATCTCTAACCGTCCGTAGACTCCCTTAGCTAACCTCTCCCCCCTCTGTCCACTTTCCCTATCCCGGCTACTGCAGCTACGTGAACGTGTACTTAAGAGGCAGCAGGGAGGCTACATCGTGACGATAGAGGCCGGCAGAAGCTTACTGCTGTCGGCCGACGCTCAGGCCGAGTCCACGCTACAGACGGAGCTGATGGAGATTCAGGAGAGGTGGAGACACGCCCATCACCGCCTTGACCAGCAGAGGAAGGAGCTCCATGCGCTGCTCAAGGTGAGAGAATTGTGCATATTTTAAATATTGGACCCAAATAAAATGGTCATTTTAATGAGGAAAAATACACAAAACATAATCATGTATATTATGTCATTGAAATGTAATTATGAAATGTAATTTTCTCCACTGCGAGATTAATAAAGGCTAATCCAATGCAATCCAATGTACTGTTTAAAAAATTGAACACAAAAAATCACCACAATCTGCAAGTCTGATCAAATATTTTACTGTCAATTCCAAAGTTGGAAGCAATGTCGTAATGATAATATATTTATTCATCAATATATATATATTTATCAATATTTGGAGCTAACTGTAAATAATCCTTTGACATCACACCAAACGTTGCATCTGCTGACTCGCCTGCGACATTCCTTGTTAAACACGATCCCGTTTCATCCTCAGATGCCCCTGAGCTATCCACGCTCTAAAAATAGCCCACGGCCATTGGAGCACGGCGTTCCCTGTCCGCTGCGACTCTTCTGCGCTCTCATTTTTTTTTTGCTTTTATGTACTGTTTCGGCACATAGAATTGGGAGCGGTGCGAGGAAGGTATCAACGCCTCGCTGGAGAAGCTTCAGGCCTTCAAGAGGAAGCTGTCGCCTCCGCTGCCCGACCGTCACGATGAGCTGCATGCAGAGCAAATGAGATGCAAGGTGAAAGATGCTGCGGAATCCCGTTATTATTAATGCGCATGCGGCAAAATGAGTCATGCATCGCATGTATAAACAGGCGAGCACAGAGTGAAGGAGAGGTAGGGTGAAAGAGCATCAAAGAGGGAGGAGGGCGATACGTGGTTGCATCCAGTGTAGGGGATGTAGCTTCTGTAATCATTCCCATGCCGTGTAACTGATTGCTAATATCATGCCGATGACAAAGAGTTCACCGTGTCATGTGCACGCAGGAGCTGGAGAGCACCGTGGAAGGCTGGAGCAGTGACCTCACTTCCTTGTTCCACCTGATGGATACCCTGGTGGGTGTGGTAGGCAGGGATGACATCACGCTCCTCCAGGAGCGCCTCCAGCTTCTCCAGCGCCAGTGGGAAGAAGTGTGTCACCAGGTAATGTTAGAATGTGCTTGCTTGTTAAATTGAGCTCTCCTTTTATTATTATTATTATTATTATTATTATTATTATTATTATTAACATTATTTTTATTTTATTATTATTATTATTATTATTATTATTATTATTATTATTATTATTGTTTTGTTTTTAATGGCTCATAATTTGAAAATATGTACATGTTATACATCATTTTTTAAACTTAATTAAATTGATATATTTAAGATGTATATATTCAAGTCTGTCTATATTCAATTTTCAAAAGGAATTAAAATTTTTGTCTGGTGTATTAAAATGGTTCTTAAAAATATACGTGAGTTATTTATATTCACTGGTTGAAAATTAAAACGGTACAAATAATTGGATTATGATGTTGAAATTTGATGGATTGTTATGTAGAGATTATTAAAAATTATATATGTATTGATCATTTTTTTTTGCTAGTGATGGAATTTTCACTTTTTATGTCATTCAGCAAGCAAATTACTTCCTTCAATCCATCTTGCAACAATTTGTATGACATAATTCTTTTTGGGTTTCGGTTGTCAGGTTTTGCTGCGTAGGCAGCAGGTAAGCGAGAAGTTGAACGAATGGGCCGTGTTCAACGAGAAGAACAAGGAGCTGTGCGAGTGGCTCACGCAGATGGAGAGCAAAGTCTCTCAAAACGGAGACATCAGCATCGAGGAGATGATCGAAAAGCTGCGCAAGGTGATCCCCGGCGGGCACTTGACAATACAAACATCCTCCTCAGCCTCACATCTTAACTTGTCATTGGCTCTCTTCTAGGACTACCAGGAAGAAATCAGTGTCGCTCAGGAGAACAAGCAGCAGCTCCAGATTATGGGCCAGCGCTTGGCCCAAGCCAGTCAGGATAGCAAAGCAGCCGACATACAACACAAACTCAATAAAGTCAGCGAGCGGTGGACGCACCTCCTCGACCTCATTGCAGCCAGGTAGGTCAAACCCAGAGTTGTGTTTGGATTGGAATGGATTAGCCTTTATTTGTCTCACAGTGGAGAAATGTACATTTATATCATGTCATTAAGTATTTGTCTTGTACTCAAACATCAACGAGTACATTGGGAAAGTCGTTAAGATTGCACAACTGGCCATGTTTTTGTGTTCCTGTTGTGTTTATTATTTTGCCTTGTGTTGACTATTATCTGAAGTGGTTTGTTATAGCTGCAGCTGTTGTGAAAGTGCTGTATAAATTTGGATGTATTGGATTGTAATAACAGAGCAGCATATTGATGGAAGGAAGAGGAAAGAAAAGGAAGAAGTAAAAAAACAAGAGCTGCTGGAAAGGCAGCCACTCTCGCGGCACCATCTTGAAGTCAAAAGAACAAAAAAAACTAAATAACAAATAATAGGACAACACAAAGACTCAGACGGTCACTTTCTGCACCCTCGTTGTTGTATGTAGCAGTTCTAGATGAAAGAGGAGACGATCAAAGCGTCCTTTTCACCAGTTGATCAAGGATGTCATGGTGAAATGTGCACGTCTTCTACAAGCTAAATGTTGAAAGGAAACAAAGCTGTAGCATCCATTGACGAAAAGTGATTGTCTCACATCTGCTGTCTCATGTAAATCCGCTTCAATTCCAAGTCGTGACATTTCCACCTACACATCAGCGCTCCGCGCTGACGCTCCTTTCTTCTCATCATAAACTAGAATAATAATAAAAATATCATGAATGTCCTAAGATTGTCAATCAGTGTGGAATTAAAATGCAATGATAGAAATCAACAAATATATGATAATAATATGAACACAAACATGAAATTAGAGACATAAAATAATCCACTGTATTATGCTCCACAATAAATGCCGCCTCCATTTTCCACCGCCGCCATCCGGCTGTTGTCCTCTGTCGGCAATCACGAGAAGGGGCACTCTGACTGACCTCCCGCGGACAGCTGCGCTTTCACTGTCGTACAGTTTGCTCGAGTGACGCATAGCGGGGTTATTAACTTCGAAGCAATTACTGAAATCTCTTTGCAGTGCCGTTATGATAGTTCAACTGTTTAGCGCAGATCTATTTTCCGTACTTTGCACTAATCGTGCACGGCTTCGCTTGCCTTTGCTTACATTCATTTGCTACATTTTTTTTTTCCAGCCTGTCTCTTTGGCACATTCCTCTGAGACTGTCAGTCCACATTTAGCAACAGCAGTACTTGTCACTCCAACCCCCCCGACACATTTTTTTTTTAACCTTGGGAGTACAACAGTTGATGTGCCATGCTACACAGCACCAACTGCCCCGAACCAACTTCCTTACCACACACATACACACACACCCCCGCTGGAGAAAGTCCCCACGATAGGAGAAGGTGGCTAACACTCAGACGAGGAATAACACTTCCTCGCGAAACGTCCTCTCTGGGAATTTTTCACCCACATGGTTTTGGATTTTGGGATGCAGAAAATGGCAGACCACTCTGCTGAGGATCTGCCACATTGCGATTGCGACATCACCAGGCAGGACAACCTCCACATTTTTTTTGCTCGGTCTTTAAACTATGTAGTCTGCATTTGGGGCTTAGGTGGATTTTACATGGCGAGTTAAGGATCAGCAAGAAGCCTTGTAGCAATGATGCTCTTTTTATTTTGTATTTCTGCATGCAAACAATTTCTTTTGTGCAATATTGCGTTGGTTATGCGTCAACAATACGTTGATAGTTTTGCACGCTGTAGGTTGTGGTGCCAAACATTTATTTTGTGCTTTACACTCGGAACCCCATTTGTCATATGACCACACTTTCCAGCATTATGTGGAAAAAAAACTAACCACATGCTTTGAACACATCAAATTACACTTTCAATGCATTTCATCCCAAATACAATCAAATTAGATAATACATTTAATTTACAAGCGCCTTTCTGAGCACCCAAGGACACTTTACAATAAAAAACAATACATAAAACAATAAAATCATGAATAAAACAATAAATAATAAAACAGCAGATTAAACTAGACCATGAAAGCAAGTTTAAACGGGTGGGTTTTAAGGTGAGATTTGAAATGAGTGTCTTTATCTGTCACTTTTAGTGCTTAGTGTACATTCAGTGCATTACTGTTTATCTGCTTTCCATCAGGTTGAAGAAATTGCGGGAGACCCTGGTGGCCGTGCAACAGCTGGAGAAAAACATCAGCAGCCTACGCTCTTGGCTTGCTCATATCGAGTCTGAGTTATCCAGGCCCATTGTCTATGACACGTGTGACGAGAAAGAGATCCACAGGAAGCTTAAACAGCAGCAGGTTAGATGCCCACCACCTTCTTCCCCCTTTCCAGCAGTCTTGATATTACTTTCAGTCTCTCACCACCTCAACATGACATTCCTGCTGTGCTCTTTTTTCTCTCTCTCAGGATCTACAGAAGGACATTGAGAGGCACAGCACGGGCGTGGCGTCCGTTTTGAACCTGTGCGAGGTGCTCCTTCACGACTGCGACGCCTGCTCCACCGAGACCGAGTGCGATTCCATCCAGCAGGCCACCCGGGGGCTGGACCGGCGCTGGAGGAACATCTGCGCCATGTCCATGGAGAGGAGGCTGAAGTCGGTGTCTTGAATGAGCTGGCGCAGGAATCAAAACGGACAATGAGTTGATCAAAGCAAATCTGTAACCTTTTCTGTTTAGGATTGAGGAGACTTGGAGGTTATGGCAGAAGTTTTTGGATGATTATTCTCGCTTTGAGGAGTGGTTGAAGACCTCGGAGAGAACGGCGGCGATGCCTAACTCTTCTGGAGTCCTCTATACTGTTGCCAAAGAGGAACTCAAGAAGTTTGAAGTAAGATTGTTTTTGTGATATTGTTGAATGTGGAAATCGGAAAATAGATAAGCAGGGAGCTTTATGTTTCTGTTTGTTTGTTTGTTTGTTTTTATCTTTTGTCTTTTATTTTATATTTTGTATTATATCAATTTATTTTTATATTTGTTATTTATTTTATTTATTTATTATTTTGTACTTTGTGTTTTTGATTAATCGTTATTTTATTTTTTGTATTTGATTTTATTTTCTTATTTTTCTGTGTATTTCTGTATTTGTTTGTTTGTATTTATATTTATTTATGTAATTATTTTTTTTAATTTTACTTTATGTATTTGTTTTTATTATGCATGTATTTTTTATATATTGTTTTACATTTACAGTAAAGTCTCGTTATATCGATATTCAAGGGAGTCCGAAAAAATATCGATATAAACGGGACTATCGATATATCCGACCCTGTTTGCATGTAATTTTCTCAGTGCGTACATAGAAATAGTATCGATATAACCGGGACTATCGATATATCCGATATCGATATAACGAGACTTTACTGTATTTAGGATGTTAATAAAACATTGTATAACCACTCAAGTGTTGAGGAAACATGACATGGTCATGTTACGCATACCCATCCAAGCTGGTCTGCTCATCTGTGGCAGTCCCTCACGGCGCACGTGCACAATCAACAACTTGTGTCTAATCTTTACCCCCGATTTATTCAAAAAATAAATAAAAATCTTTGTGTGCAGGCTTTCCAACGGCAAGTCCAGGAGCGCTTGACGCAGCTGGAGCTGATCAACAAGCAGTACCGTCGCCTGGCCCGTGAGAACCGCACAGATGCGTCCTGCTGTCTTAGAGAGATGGTGCATGATGGGAACAGGAGGTGGGACAACCTGCAGAAGAGGGTGGCCGCTATCTTACGCCGTCTCAAGGTATCGAGTCCCCACTAAAGCCTAATGATTTTTCTTTTAGCTATTACAGTGAGGGTAACACAAATCTGCATGTGTCCTGCAGCACTTCATCAACCAACGGGAGGAGTTTGAAACCGCTCGAGACAGCATCCTTGTGTGGCTGACCGAAATGGATCTACAGCTCACCAACATTGAGCACTTCTCCGAGTGCGACGTACAGGCCAAGATTAAACAACTTAAGGTCATCCAGGACACAACTCGAATCATCCATGGCCTCACTAGAACATTGATGGTCATGTTTCGTTTTGTTTCAGGCATTCCAGCAAGAGATCCACTTGAACATGGGCAAGATCGAGCTTGTGTTCGGGCAAGGCGACGCTCTGATCGAGAAGAGCGAACCTCTTGATGCTGCTGTGATCGAAGAAGAGCTAGAGGAGCTGCAGAGGTACTACCAGGAGGTCTTTGGACGTGTTAATAGATACTACAAGAAGCTTACACGCTTTCCTGTGAGTACGCTGAACACACACGGTTAAAATAGAAGCAATTATCAACCAAGATTTCATGATGTCACACTTTACCTCATCTCACAGTTGGCCGATGATGATGAGCTGGATGGTTCCGACACAGAGTACGGCGCTGACCTGTCCGTGCTGCAGTGGCCCGAATCGACGCCTCGCAACCCCAGTCGCCCGGCATCAGGTCCAGCCACCCTCATTCGGGCAGAACGTTCGGGCCGGGAGACCCCAGCTAGCGTGGATTCCATCCCGTTGGAGTGGGATCACGATTACGACTTGAGCCGGGGTCTGGAGAGCCCCGGTGGACGAAGCCACGGGGGAAGGAGCCAAGGGCAAGCGGAAGAGGAGTATTTGAGGACGGCGACTGCAGAGCTGTCAGGTTCGACTTTTCTTCTGCTGTTTTACTGGCAACAGAGGTCACTGTTGTCTCGCAAGGCCGATTTTCTGCTTGACGCGAGTGGTCTGGTCTATAGCTTCATAAAACTGTGTTGACAAGACAGTGAACGAATATCCCAGAGGTCAGGACACACATGAGCTACATAAACAAAAGCATTTGGGACACCTGCCCACACAAACAGGAAGTGAAAAATGACCACAACAGCGTCGACTCCCGCGGGAAGACTTTCGGCAGAAGCAGATTTGGAGCCACTTCATAAAAAAAAGGAATGTTCTGTTTTTCCTCTTCAGACGTAGTTATTCCCGAGAGTCCTGAGGCCTATATAAAACTGACTGAGAACACACTGAAATCATCCTCCGGTAGGAACCGCAGAAGCCATTGGAAATGTCACAGCATTTTTCAGGAACGCGCGGCATACTAAATCGCATTGCCAAACAAACGGCAGCTGCATGTCGCCATCCATCATCGTTAATATTGAGCAGCATGTCAAGAGGAATCCTTTGCATGTTGAAGGTCCACCCATAATAACAATGTTTAACCTACCTCACCTGATTGCATGCATGCATCCTGCCCATCTAAAAACTGACTAAAACGTAATGCTCAATTCAGGATTTTCACTATCTTGTGTTTTGTCTTCAGGCGATCCGGGACAGCTGGAGGCCAGCCTCAGACAACTGGACCAGGCGCTGGACGCGTCACGCTACCAGCTGCAGGCCAGAGAGGAAGCCGCCAGCCGCTCCAGCCCCGACGCTGACTCTACATACATGGGCTACGTGCGTCCTTGCTATTGATTCAATATCTGTTTGGATTTCAATGCCGATGGTTTGGATTAGCCTTTATTAGTCTCGCAATGGAGAAATTTACATTTCACAGCAGCAACATTATGGAAGGAAGAGGAAAGGAAAGGAAGAAGTCGAAAAACAAAACAGATTGTCTCACATCTCCTGTCCCACGTAAATCCGCTTAAATTCCAAGCCGCGACAATTTATATATGCATCGGCGCTCTCCGCTGACGCTCCTTTCTTCTCATCGCGGGCTCCTCGAGCCATGCATTCATCCAACAAAGAATTTCATTTTGTGGATTTGGGTAGAAATTCTGTGGCAAAAAGTCTTTGTGCTTAAATCCACTATTCGTCATGTAGATGCGTTTGATGGGAGAGTGTCGCGGCAGCATCAATGTGGTGAAGAGAGCCGAGGAAGAGCTCACAGAGGATGAGGATGAAATGCCCGGAATCACAAACCCGACCAGCACTGACAGTCAGAATGCAGGTTTGTATTTATTCATGCACTGCAACAGATTTTTTTCAAACCTATAAACAAATCTGAAGCATAAAAACCGTGTCTTCCATACAGGTGTGATCGAGCGCTGGGAGCTGCTGCAGGCTCAGACAATGAGTGATAAGCACAAGCACAAGCAGAACCTCCAACAGTGGCAGCAGCTCATCTCGGACCTGCAGACCATGCGTGCGTGGCTGGGTCGATGCGAAGCCGAACTGGGCCAATTGCGAGGCCTGGAACTTAGCACGGATATCCACACCATCCAGCAGAGGATCAAAAAGCTCAGGGTTAGTGTTCCAAAATTGAAAACATCTTTCAGCAAAGCTTCTTTTTGAATCATTTCCACGTTCCGGTATGGATCTTAGGAGCTTCAAAAGGGCATGGACACCCACAAGTCAGACGTCCTATCCATCAACTTGAGCAGCGCCAACTTCCTTCAATCAGAACCCGATTCAGAAGAGGCATGGGAGCTGCGAGATGCCCTGAAAGAAATGAACGCGCATTGGGATCGGCTCTGGACTTCGCTGGAGGAGTGGAGGGAGGAGCTGCAGAGAGCGCTCATGCAGTGCCAGGTGCCGCACCCACAAAACAAAAAACATTTCAGGGTACTTTTGGAATCGTTTTTATTGGACAAGATACATCATAGATGTTCTCATCAAAATCTTGTGACTGTAAAGTGACAGTGAGAGTTTTGAAAGGCGCTTATAGATGAAATGCATTATTATTATTATTATTATTATTATTATTATAAACCAAAAAAAAATCCCCGCCCACAGGAGTTCCACGAGATGAGTCACGGTCTGCTGCTGTGGTTGGAGAACATCGACCGCAGGAGGAACGAAGTGGTGCCCATCCCTCCCAACCTGAACGTGCAAGCCCTGCGAGCTTGTCACAGGACGCTCACGGTACTTCCCGCGTTGTTGCCATTTTCATCTATTTTAGTCTTTGATAGAGAATAGACAGAACAGAAGGTATAATATTTCAAAGTTTCATGCTATTGTATGCTTAGTTTGCCGAACACAAGGCCTACAATGGAAGCACAGAAAATCTGGGGTCCATGTGAGGTGAACAGACACAGCCTGTTAAACTGTCATCCTCATGTAGGAGATCTGGCCTTGGGCATAATTTAGGACTTGGTAAACTCCTTCACAGGAAAGAGCTCATTAACCAGGTTACAAATCTAATGGTTCATTGAAAGGACAACCGATTAAAATGTCCATGCTTTGTTGTTTTATGAATGTTGGTGCTTGGGACGTGCAGGGGCGTGATATTCAAATCGAGAAGATTATGTTTTACTAATGTATCACTTAAAATTGCATATACAGTGATACCTCAGCTTACGAACTTAATTGGTTCCCAGAAAGTATGTGTAAGGCGAAGTGTGTCTTCCAAACATTAATTTCCCATAGAAAATGATAAAAAATCAGAATAATCAATTTCCAGGCCCCCATAAAAGTAAGCCTTAAAAAATAAGCCTTAAACTGCACAAAATATCCCTTATTTTATGTATAATAAATGTGCTATTGTATTGTAATTAAAGAAATAAACTGTACTGTATAATGGTTGTTTTATTTACCTTTGTGATGGTCGTTGATGCAGTTGTCTCTTGATGATATCCGAGTGAAGTTGCCGTGCTTTCTCGGCAATAATACCCTCACTCACACTGTCCCCTGCTAGCTGCTTTTCGTGAATCCAAATCAACAGAAGTTTTTCAACCTCTTCTATTGCCCGAGACCGTTGCTTAGACAACACGGAAACACCCATAGCCACACGTAGCAATGGTCGATTTAGCATACTGGTACTGGGACGCTAAGTCACACAAACACACACCTCGTTCGTGTTTCTCGATGATCTCCTTCTTCTGCTCGAACGTAATTTGTTTTTGTGTCCTCTCGGCTCGACACTAGTCTGTGGTGAGGTCTTTTTCCCATAATAGCAAATGTATCCTTGATAACAAACCACATATGCACTGAGAGAAAGGGTGTGTGGAAAAGTTGTCCGGCAGCCAAGGTAGCGCTGTTCGGCCATGTGTTTTGGTATTCTTCCGCCGAATACTAGTCCGCCAGCCATTGTGGCGCTCCGTGTGTTTCCCGAAAACTAGCCAAGATTATATTTTCGTGAATTTAATGTTCATAAGGCGAAACGTTCGTAAAATAAAGCGTTCGTAAGGCGAGGTATCACTGTACTCTCAAGAAATAGTTTGGCAGAGGGCTCCAGACGTTGGGCGTCTGTTATGAATGGCGGAGTCCCCTGCCGGCAGTAAAAGACAATCTTCCTGTGTTCAAGCCTTTGTTCACAGTGTCTGAACAAACATCTTTGACAGTCTTCTTGACTCAACTTTGTCCTCATTCTCACGCAGCAAATCAAACGCGAGTTGCTGGACTCGCAGCAGAAGGTGTCGTCCCTCCAGGAGCTGTCGTCTCACCTGCTGGTCAGTACGGCGCAGCCACCTGCGCAGCCACCGGCGCCCCTTCACCATTCCTCTAGCGGGGAGTGTCTAGAAGCGCAGGAGAAGGTCCACGTGATCTGGAACAGGTTACGTCTGCTGTTACGTGAGGTCGACGCCGACCTGGAAGGGCTTCAGAAGCGACTGGAGCGGCAGAGCTCGCAACAGGTGGCGACGGAGACATTTTCTAGTGGACGACAGCCTGTTGTTTTGAAGACTTGACCCTTTCTGTTCTTTTTAGGAACTCTCAACACTATCTGTCAGTAAATCGGACATCGCCGGCGACTCTGCGGCAGCTACGGTTCTTTCTGCTGCTTCAGAGTCAAGTTTGCGAGCAATGGTAATGTCACTTTTCACGTGATAAGAAATGACATCAGCCAACATTTCAAGGGTGTACGAGGGCCATGCTGAAAAGACACATTTGTGTCGCCCTCATTCTCCTCCTTCATGCAACTTTTTAATTTTTATTAATGATCCTGATGTTGTTTTGCCAGTAAACCAAAAAAATGTCTCCTGTAATATCTTCTTGTCGAGCTCGCTGCTTGTTTTTGTTTTTTTGGAGACGCCGCTTTCAACATTAAGCTAATGCTCAAGAAAACCTGGCATTTGTTTAAATAAATCTGACTTTTTTTTCTGTAGCAGGAATTGAGAAGCCAGGTTTCTTGCCAATCGATCAAGCATTGATGATTACATTGCTGCTTTGTTGATGATAAATGATTATTTTTGGCTTAAATCTTTTTAGTTCTTTTATGTCCTCATTTGCCTCTTGACTGAAACATTTCCTTTCTTTTTTTTTTTACGCCTCACACCCACTGCTCATTACGCTCTTCAGCCTCGAGGCAAAAGTAGTCAGGCCCAGCCAGGATCCCCCGAGAGCGCACCGCGCCACAGGTACCTTGAGCACCCCTCCTTGAGCTCTAAAAAAAAAACGAGACTGGGATGGAACCCAAAATTTAAACCAAATACAAAAGGGCTTCGCTTTGCGTCACTTGATCATTTTTTGTCAATGGTGTTCCATGGTGTCCCGTTTTTTTTTTTTTCTAGAGGTCATGCGACCGGCTCCTAAGCGATCGGGGAGTAGCCTCCTTGTCAGGCTCTTACCTTCTCGCTTTGTATGTTTGCTTCATTTTGCCGCTTGTCCACATGTCCCTGCAGCCCACTGGATGGCAACCACTTTTTTTTCCACTTGTTTTATTTCCTCTCATTCTTAGCAGGATCTAATGTAATAATAAGCTGTCTTGTTTCCCCTTTCACTCCGACCTTCCTTTCCTCTTTCCATTTTCCTTCCCTTTGGTTTCAATCAAAAGTCCCTAAATTTTAATCCTCTTAATCAACACGCTTAATCTGGTTTATTTTGCGTCTAAAAATTACATAAAAAGACACGCGCGCACACATTATATATATATATATATATATATATATATATATATATATATATGTGTGTGTGTGTGTGTGTCTGTGTGTGTGTGTGTGTGTGTGTGTGTGCGCGTGTGTATGTGTGTGTATATTTATATGTGTGTGTGTGTATATATATATATATATATATATATATATATATATATATATATATATATAGCACTTTGAAGAAGGTGTATTGCAGACATGCTATGTTGTGCTATCAGAGGCAATGCGTCGCAGCACTTGTCTGTGAGCTGATGGTCGCGGTAAGAACACGTCGTCCTGTCTTCTGATTCACCGCACTGACAAGAGAAAGTACCCAGACAGACACTTGTAGCATTACCGCTGCTTGCGTCTGCACAAGAAGTACATCATGATGTTGAACTCTCAAACACTGCCCCCCACTCCTCCCGCCCCCGTCCCCTCCTGCCACTTGTTCTTCCATGTGCTTGAATTCATTGTGCGTTCTGGCTTCTGGTCACAGTTGTGTGTGTTTGTGTCCGTGCATTTGTATCTTTTGTGTACAACTTTGGTGGTCAGGACAAGAAATAATAACTTTTTTGTGTAGCTTGCGTAAGGTCAGCATGTTAGAAACTCTCAAATTGATGTAGCGCAGCAAACTATATGAGAGTAAGATATCGTTAACTGAAAATGAGCTGAGCGATTAAAGTGGCTATTTGCTCTCAAGATGGTCATTACCGAAAATGAACTGTCCAAAGTATCTCAGCGATAAGAGAAAAAAATAATTTTGGTGCAAATACCTTCATTGAAATGAGTTGACTGCCCATAGCAATGCTTTGCAAACACTCGAGTACTTGACTCCTTTTTTCTGCGTATCCTCCCTTCCAGCCGCAGGAGGTCACCCACCGGCGCCGCTGGCTGCGTTTCCTCCCGTTCTGACCTTTTGGACGGTGTCTCGTCGTCATCCTCCCCCTCCTCCCCCTCCTCCAATCAGCCGTCTTTCATGCAGAGGGTCATGCGCGCGGCATTGCCGGTGCAGCTACTCCTCTTGCTCCTCATCGCCCTGGCCTGTATGGTGCCCATGAGCCAGGAGGACTACAGTTGTCACCATGCCAACAACTTTGCCCGCTCTTTCCACCCCATGCTTCACTATACCAATGGACCTCCGCCCATATAGCTGACCGCCCCCATTTTACTCTCCCTTTGCCAAGGACTCCTTTGAATGTGCCCTTTTCACCCCGTGCCGTACACCAACATTATTACGACCAAGACGTGAGACAAATATGTCAACGTCTCAAAGGCGTACACATGAAACTTCTTGAAATATTTTATTTTGTTAAATGTGTCTATCTAAATAATTATGAGGGTTGTTAATTGGTTTTATGTTTTTTTTTTCAATGAGGAGAAACAAATGACTATTTATATACACTCAGTGGGAGCCAAAGTCGTCTACTATTCCCAGTGCTGCTATTATTTATGTTCAGCTATCAAGATGATTAGTCAACATCTTAAATATAATCCTAAATGACAAACAGCACAAGGAAACGGACAAAAATGTGACTCGAATCACTTTAAATTTATTGACGTTTGTTGTGAAATGACATGTTCAAAGCAAATTTGTGACACTTCCTAGGTCATTCGCTTCAAAGGATAAACACCTGAATGTAACAGCCGCCTTATGTGCTATTAATGGCCGGAAATAATTACTTCTTGAACGCTAAACTTACAATTTAATCTATATGATTTCTCCATCTTTCTTATTAACTGTGTTTTTTTTTTGAAGAAAAAGTGTCAGAGCACTGGTTGTGTGAAAGGTACTCCACTGACGAACTGAAATGCCGTTGTTTGAGACAAAAGGGCTGCATTCTCCCCACCAAATGCCAAGGCTTGTATTCCCGTTTTACTTTTTCAAGTTCTCTATTTAATCATTCGGGTTAATTATGGTTATTTTAATGACCATTTGTCCGAAAAAAAAGTATTATATTTTTAATCTTTATGTATGCGCATGCACTTGATACTCCCCCAAAGCGAAACAATCACTGGTTGTGAAGCTAATGACAATGCGCTTTTATTCTCATCATGCTAACTATTATTCCTGAGCAATCAGGGAAAAAACATGACGATGTAAAAAAAAATGACATTTGTTATTTATGTTTGTACAGTTTGCTAATACTGAATACCCTTTTCAAGAAAATAAATTCTGAAATATTGTGTTTGAATGGATAGCAAGACTTGTAACCTTCCAAAGGACCGAGTCAGAACCATCATTTTATCTTGGTGTTTATGGTATGGATGGATGATAAATGAAGTTAATTATGTGACTTTCAAGATTCGACCTATGTGAGGAATGTCTGGTGAGAGAAATGCACCAGCCGAGCCATACAGTTTGATAGTCTAATGCGGAACACAAAATACTTCACAGCTTAAGTTATTTCGTGTCCCAGTAAAGCACTGGTGTCCAAGTCAAGGCCCGGGGGCCAAATCTGGCACGTCATTTTATTCGGCTCGCAAAAGCAATTCAAATGTGAAATTCCATGATGCTTGCCAAAGCCCTAATCAAAATTTCAAATTGTCCCATGTAAACCACAGTAAGTCATTATTTTTTACTTTGCATTTGAAAAGTAATTACTCACGAGAGGAAACCGTAACTGCAAAAAGCTTTACACCCCTGCAGTAAAGCAATCCTCAGAAATGCACAATCAAAAGTATAGAAAAATAATAACATTGGTGTCATTTGCTTTTTCTGCAAATCAAGAGGATAAAAATAATAGAATAAGAATTTAGATTTTTGTGGGGAAAAATCTTGATTGTATTTTAAATACATATTGCTAAATACATGTAGTGAGGAGAAAACATCAAATCCAAATACATATTATGAACCCTTTGAGGCATGTCCGTTGTTCAAAATTCTTTTTAATCTTTTTCCAAGTAAATGACACAATATATCTAAATTTCCAAAGACACTTTTTTTTTGTCAGTGAATACTGTTCACCACCAAATCGTGATAAAACAAGACAAGAAATAACATTGAATACAAAACAAGTCCAAGTAAATAAATCTACAAATGACAGTTTGGCTCAAACTTGAAGCTGTGTAACTTGCAGATTTTTTTTTTATTCAACATTGCGGCAGACAGAAACACAAACACTGAACAATATAGTGTATACAAATATAATCAAACTGGTAATAGTTTTGTGAACATTAGACTTGAGACAGGCTGGTACTCAGGTGGTAAGTAAAAATAACCAATGTAATTAATCACAGTTTATTATGCAAAAAAAATGAAAGTAATGCCCAATAGCCCCTTTAAGCTAAGGGGAAGTGCACTTTGGTTGAATGGGAATTAAAATGAAATATAACAAAACATGAATTTCAAATCATGCAGTTTGTAAAGAGAAGCCGTGTGAGCCACCAGTTGAAAAATCAAGAGCCTCGAGTTATGTCAAAGTGATGTCAGAAATGTATAAATAATCACCAAATGTACTCAACTGCATTATTGATCTTTTTGTCCGTTTTCACAGGATTTCTGCGCAATCGGGGCGAGAGCCTCCGAACTGCAGCACACCCGGACACGGGGGGCCTCTGCTCAGGCTCTCGTGGGCGCTGCGACCTCCAGAACTGGAGGTGGCGCCGTTACTGCCGCTAGGAGGCGTTTTCTCCGACTGGGACCATATCTGTGTGGCTCTGACGGGACGGTGCAGGCGGTGAGCGTCCAGCATCTCCAGCAGCAGGTCGTACAGTGGTACCTTGTTCTTGCACTTCATACTGTATAGGTGCTCCATGCCTTTGTTACTGCAAGCGTGCGTCAAAATGTTAGCATGATGCTAATGGAAAGAATGAGAAAATATGACGTGGAGCGCCATTCCCGAATTTGTTCGGGTGTTGTTTTTTTCTTGCCGATAAAGTGCTGGTCAGACCCCTGGCAATGAGGTACTTGTTATTTAGTTGTGTTTTTTTTTAACTTCAAGATGGCGCCGCGAGAGTGGCTGCCTTTACAGCAGCTCCTGTATTTTGTTTTTCTACTTCTTTCTTTCCTTTCCTCTTCCTTTCATAACTTTGCTGCCGTGTTACTTCCGGCTAGAGTGAACGCTGGCGCAAATAGCTGCCGCTGCTCACCCGCACAAAACAGAAAGTTCTTATCCCGTGACTGTAACGTGCCCTTGAAAGTTTTGAAAGGCGCTTAGAAATTAAATGTATTATTATTATTATTATTGTCACAATGGAGCCTCACAAGGTGAAAAGTTTAGTGGGATGCAAAACGCTGCAGAAAATTACTTCAACTGTATTGAGTAGATTTTTCCAGCATCTGAAACCGAAGTCGCCTTTCGCTGTTGCAATGAATGGAAATGCCTTTAATCCGTTCCAAACGAGTCAAATAGTACTCTTTACAGACTTTTTCCTGGTTCAAATTGAGCTAGAGATGGTACTATCCTGCACCATGACATGCATTCTGTAAATTCACTGGAGTCATTTCATTGTACAGAAAATATACTTAAAGTTCCAATAAGAATATGACTCTTAACTCATTCACTGCCAACCCAAAATTTTGAGGTGGAATTGAAAATATGATGTGGAGCGTCATTCCCGCACTTGTTCGGGTTTTGATTTTTCTTGCGCAGGGGTGCCGATAAAGATCTCTGGCAATGTTTTTTTCCCTTTCACCAGGGGGCAGCATTTGCCTTTTGTACAGCCACCCCCATTTGCACCTCCTGTTACTCCAGAACCAAATAAGCTAGAAATGAACTATTTTTTCTGATGAAAGAAGAGAGTCTAAGGTTTGTAACGCTGTATTGAATATTTATGTAGTCCTAAAACTCAATATTCCTGGAATTTGAGTGAAAATGACAAAAACCCTGGCACTGGAGTGGACGCATATTTGCAAATGTCTGACAGTGAATGAATTAAGTGAGGGGCCTTAGCAAAGCCAATCTGATGTCACAATTTACTTCAGTGAACTGACTACCAAAATGCCCATCACCATTGAAGCATTACCCCTAAAAAGTATCATTCACCTCATGTGTCTGATGTGAGATAAAAGAAGGAGCAGCTGGGCCTGGCGCCTGGCCTGCTGCTGCACCGAGCATCCTGATTGGCTGATATGATGTATGAGGGCGTCCGTGATGGTGTCCAGCATCCCTTGCACTGCCGCGCCGTTATGAAGCGGCTCCATGGTGCCCGTGCAGAACGCAAAGGCGCCTGCACGGGAGAAGCACGACAATCATCTCTTCATTCGCAATAACACAAAAAACACTTTGTAATTTAAAGGACAACCGACATTTCCGGACAAGTTGTGTCCATAATTTGTAAAATGGCTTCAAATGACTTCTACTGAGCGTATTTTACAAAGTTTCCACAGCATATAGCTATATTTTACGTTTTAAGACTCGCGCTGAATATTCAGCAAGTCTTGTTTTTGAGTTGGTGACGAGTCCGTACGTGACGTCACTAAAGGACCGCCCCTGACCGAAAAAAAAAAAAAAAAAAGACGCATTGTAGCGGTCCTTCCATCACGTCAATGTATTTTGCTGTAATGTTTGGTCTGGGGACCTCGTGTTGCACCCAAAAGCCGCCAGAAGAGGGCTTCCAAGCTCCATATAAGGAATTTATCAGCCTGTGGAAACGGACGTGGCCACAGGAGGTCGCCATTTTGTGCCTCTTTTTCAGTGAGACATTTCCCCTCAATGTTGCCTCAAAATGACAGGGAATAACTTATTTAATCGATTGCCAACATGTATGCTTTCCTCTTCAGAACTATTTGAATCATATTCATAACTGGATGTGTAACAAGAACGCATATTCTCCGAATCTGAAGCCATTGTTTTGATTCACTAGAAATGCAAGACGTCTTGGCGTGACATCACGAACTGGGGGCGGGACTTTCTGAAAATGCCCAATTCGCAGCTTGATTTTTTGCAGATTTTGGACACTTTAAGTTTAAGTCATTTTTATTGGTGTTTTACATTTGACTAAAAATAGCATACTGTGTGTTTTGGGTATTTTAGATGCTATAAAACGTTTTTCTGATGTCAGTTAAAAAACAAAAAAGTGACGTGGGTTGTCCTTTAAGTGACTGATACACCCTTTGACGACTAATTGGGTCACGCTGTCTAGAAGTGCAACTATTTGAGGAAGTAGTGCAGGAAAGTTTATATTAAAGGTCGAGAGCAGCGGTTCAGATGCCCACGCAGCAATCACAAGTCCATCCGGCTCATGCAGCTGAGTCGCCATCGTCATCTCTTTGGTATTTTCGCTTTCCCGCTCCTGCCAAATAGCTTCATCGTTTCGCAGTGAGCTCTGCCTTTTTTCTTTTTTTTTTTTTTAAATGCGTGTGCAGCACACGTGTTGTCATGGTAATGCTTGCTGGCATCACCGGCGCTGGAGGACCTTTTCGGGACACCGTGTTCGCACTCCAGCTACGGGGGTTTGCGGGTGTCGTTAGGACGCATCAACTCCCGAGAACGCAAAGAATCAACAAGGATGCATTTTAGTCCGTCGCTAACTTGGCAACGGACAAAAATGAAAGCTTTTGTCTTACCGGAGTTGAGCAAAATGATGGCTTTGAGGCAGACGAACTCCTCGGACTTGAGTCTGAGCATGCGGAAACGGGAGGCGGTGGCCAGTAGCATGTCGAAGATTTCCGCCATGCCTTCCACGCAGTCGCCTTCGCTTCTGCACAGCACAAACAAACATTGCGCCAACAACTCATCCTTGAAGTCCACAACGAAGAAGTCGTGTCGTCAACGCTCAAGACTGCATGTCTCATCCGAGTTATTATTTAAGTCCATAATTTACTTGTTTGGCAGTGGTTGGAGTGCTTTTACATATCTGCGTCTGTGTAGGCTCTCAGTTGTACATGAGTGGTTTACCGAGGAAAAGGTTTCTTCAGCCCTCATCTGTACTTATTTGTCGGCTGTTTCGCTCCTCATCAGAGGAGCTTCGTCAGCGAACCAATGTTGTGCTGGTAACTCTGGCCCTATATATATCCCTAATGGAAAAACATGGCGGTTCCAGACCTCTGCTCTAGACTTTATCAACATCGCAGGGGCAATGCTAGGGTGCCTCAATCTGCAGTACATCCTCACCTTAAGGCCAGCAACCACTCATTTGGCGATAGTGAGGTTAACATCTAAGCTAAAACAAATACATTGTTGGTAAGAGGAGTAATGGAAGCAATTTATTTCAAACAGGAAAACCCTTCACTAAATCGCCATGGTGGTTTAAGGTTTAATTTAGACCGTGCTTACAACAGACTTCTTAGGTCATGACCACATAGGTTTAGTCGTGTTAATGAGGTGAAACCAGTGCCAGGGATAGACCCTGTAATAGAACTATAGAGGTAATCAGATTGGCTTCAGAGAGGTTTAATCTAGACCGTGCTTACAATAGACTTCTTAGGCCGATACCAGTAGGCTTAATCATGCTAATGAGGTGATACCAGTGCTAATGGGGCAATCAGAGCCAGGCATAGACAATAGAGGTAATCTGACAGAAAAAAAGTAGAAATCAGATTCGATTCAGGGAGTAGTCTCCTGCTACCCCTACCTTAGGGCAGGGACCAATCAGGGCAGTGGTCTGGCACTACCACCTCTGTCCAGTAGTTACCAGCACAACTTTAGTTCACTGACGAAGCTCTTCGGATGAGGATCGAAACGTCCAACACCTTCAAAGAAGTACAGATGACGGCTGAAGAAACCTTTTCCTCGATTTTGCATCTTTGCCCCTAATTTTAAGGATCTGGGTTCAACTACTCATCCTTTCTCCTCATTTTCGAAGGATATGCAGGTTAGGTTGAGTGAACGGTCTCAAATTGTGGACTTGGACCGGTATGCCACCTCTTTAGCTAGCCGGGATACGATGGATGTTTTTCCCTCTATCAAAAGCCAAATAACGTGTCTGGATGAGGACCTAATGGAGCCACCGTCTTCGGTGCTCGACTTTCGGAGCAGCAGACAAGCGCCAGGAGGTTGGACGCTATCAGCGAAGGTGGCGCTGCAGCTAAGGGAATGTGTCGACCCTGACCCACTGCGTTTTAGTCATCATGGCCAATCTGGCAGGACACTTACGCTAGGGGCCGGCTTTTTACAGATAATACGCTAATACATTTCCCGATCAAATGGGAGCATCAGCCACAGCAAGCTAAAAGCTTTGTCTGTCTGCCTCTGATTCATCTGTCATTTTTTCGTTTTTTTTTTACAAAGGTAGAAGTGATGATTGGTCAGGTTGTTTACTCAGAACGCGGGAAGGGCTGGAGTAGTAGGGGGGGAGGCATCTCCATTTCCTCATCCTCGCAAGTCTCTCTGTCTCCGTCGCTATTCATTTTCTATCATTCTGTGCATCGAGGCTTTGATTACATCTATCCTGGTTGTCAGCGACGCTCGATAATGATGCGGTGAAGGGAGGTTGGGTAGGGGGTCCTCTCTACACCACAGGGGGCACATAATTAGTCTTTCACTGTACCGCACTGTATGACAAGACGTGTTGGGATGGCACAATGGCTGCCAAGGTGCGAAATGGAAAATCTACAATGCTGATGTGTCACCCTTGAGGGGTGTTGTGTGAGAGTGTGATGGGAGACGCAAAGAGCAGGCGGACGCGCCGTAAGAACTAGGCCAGCGAGACTCTTTTACCTGTCGAGAATGAGGTCCTGAGCAAAGATGAGCTTGCCTGGACAGTGGACTGACCTCCACACGAGGCCAATCATCAGTACCTCCAGCCACGAACTCTCCAGCAGCTGCACCTGGTCGTGCAGGGATAGCTGGAGGAAGCCTGAGCACAAAGTCACGTGACACGCGTACAGCACATTTGACAGTCGCCGCGCGGCCGCTTGAGCAAACGCAGACAGCTTTATGTGGATGATGAGTCACGGTGATTAGCTTCTGCCTACTCACTCAACGCTAAATATGCAGACTTGCCACTGTGGCTTCTGTTGTTGTTGTTGAAACCACGTGTAGTCGCCGTGTTGTCACAACATGCCTTATCACCGCTACTCGGCCGCCTCACTTTACCCTTGGCGTCTGTACTCTCATTTGCAATTAAAAGCAAAGCTTTTGACAACACGCGAGGTGGTTGCGTGTTGGAATCTACTCACGGAAGAGAGCCGGAAGCGACACGGAAGTGATACATTTAGGAGGATCCTTGCCCAGTGCTCCCAATAACACTTTATGGCAGGGATGTCATTTTTTTGCCGCGGGCCACATTGTAGTTATAGTTTCATCTTGAGGGCCGATATGAATTAGGGGAAGCCATTAGATTGTTTAATCCCCTCCACATATTACATCTAGAGCGCACAACAAATTAATGAATAACTAGCTTTCAAATCTGAAGTCAAGAATAATGACTGTTATTGTGGTTTACATCTAAAAATGTGAAATTTTAGTTAGGATTTTAGCAAGAATCATGGAATTTCACAAGTTTCGTTTGCTTTCGCGGGCCGAAAAAAAATGATATGGCGGGCTGGATTTGGCCCCTGGGCCTTGACTTTGACACCTGTGCTCTATGGCAAGGCTCATTTTTTTTAATCGCAGGCCAAATTGTAGTCACGGTTTCCTCTCGGGGGGGGCCGTTATGAATTTGGGGAAGCCATTAGAATGTTTCATCCCCTCCACATATTACATATAGAGCGCATAAGAAATTCAAGAATGACTAGTTTTCAAATCTAAAGGAAAAATAATGACTAATTGTGGTTTATGGACGACAATTTGACATTTTAGTTTGGACTTTAGCAAGCATCATGGAATTTTACAAGTTTGATTTGCTTTCGCGGACCGAATAAAATGATGTGGCGGGCCATGTTTAGCCCCCGGGTCTGGGCTTTGACACCTTATGCTCTACTTATTTCTAGTAGCTCGTTTGTTCCTGGGGCTTTACCTGGCAGCTTTTTGGCCCATGCGATCATGTGGACAAGCTCCTTGTCAGCCATGCTAGTGAGTAACATCATCATGGTGACCTCCGTATAAGGTCGGCTCAGTTTCTGTCGAGAGCATAATATGGGGGGTTCGGCTCCCTGTAGCAGGAGAAGCACCTGACGAAGGCGAAAAGAAACACAGTCTTCAAATTGAATGATGGCTCCATCCGTTGAAATGTACTTTTTGGAACTTTCTTCCTGTGTGTGATTCAGAACCTGGTCAGGAGGGATGTCTGTCACTGATGATCTTCCCCCACCGGCAATTCCGCCGCCGCTCTGCTTCCTCCCGTCCTGGGGGGCCACTTTTCTATGCTCGCTCTCTTTGCTCAACTTCTCCGTGGCGCCTGTCCGCCGCTTGTCACGGCGTGTAATGCGACCGCGGTCTTTGCGCACACCTTGTGGAAACAGCAGTGCCATACCAAATAAAATGGATTACCGTATTGCTTTACAAAACACCTTTAAGTCCCCCAAAAATAAAATAAATAAATAAAAACACCCAGTAGACACCTACTTTTTTCTCTCCCAAAGATAGAAACAAGTGACAACTGTAATATTCTGAGTTGACAGACAATATTGTTCACAAACGAACAGAAAAATAATAAACTAAACCCATTTGAACGCCGTCACTATCCACAACAGCAGCACCTACCGAGGCACGTAAAGAGGCGCAGATGCACTGAAGTGAGGAGTCTTACCGGCTGCCACTTGGATGTTATAAACGACTTCCCTGCACAGTATGAAAGCAGTTACATTATGTGGAAACGCCATCTTTACGGGGATCAGCCTCCCCGTTGACTCACTGTGCTCACTCCACACTATTGTGGGCATGCATTCTTATGTTGGTGTTCATCTCCAGTTTCATATGAACAATATATTATTTACTTTATTTAACCAAGAAAGTAACATAGATCAATAGAGAATTTCATGACTAGCCCTTATTGATGGCTATACTCAGGCCCGGATAGGGCTGGGCAATTATGGGAAGAAATAATCACCACGATTATTTTTTATCTCTATTGAGATATTAATTCATAAAACCATTAGTCATTGAATTCAAAACTTGCTTTTCTTAGTCAACTATTAGAACTCTGAGTTATCCATGTGTGTTGAACAATTTATGATTGAACACTCTTATCTTTTTGTTAGGTTGATAAATTGACCCTCTATATATCATGTGGAAGTCAACCCTCTTGTATTTTTACTCTGCTACAGTACATCCACACCTTTCCTGCTTTGTGTCGTGGTCTATCAGTCAAACTGTCTATAAGCACCTCACTTTTGTCTGAAACATTAATTGTTATGTTATTTTTTATAAATTAATTATTATTGTATTGAATTTTTATACCTTTTGTTCACTATTAATCAAAGGATTGATGGGGTGTGTGCGCTGACCGCTAGAGGGCGGTGTGGTGCCTTGCGTCCACTAAGTGCACTCTTAAAATGCGATAAGAAGAGTAGAAGAAGAAAGTTGCGATTGAACTCGACGAATATAACTTTTTTTTTTTTTTACAGATCAGGAAGAATACGTGCCTGTAAGTCTAATTATTTCTACCAATGTTTATGTTTCTACATTGTGTTTAAATAGTTGAAGGAATATAACTATCGGTATTGGTAATTTCCCCATTCGCCTATCAATGGCATTTTACATTGATTTTCCTATTAGCCCTATCAATGTCATTACAACGAATCAATTGAAACATTTGAATGTTCAATTCAAAAGCAATGCACTGTTCTACGCGATAACTTGGCCTCTTCGATTCAAAGCCAACATTTAAATCATGATTTAAAATATTGAATAATTGCCCAGCCCTAACTCCTAATGATTGCTTGGTTCACTCTGTAGTTGAGAAAATAAATGCAGCCCAGCTACCATATCAGGAAATGGGGTGTAATAGCTATTAACTGTGTTTGTATGACAAAATAAATCACAATGCTTTACAGCTAATAACTGGAGAGTGTGACATGGTCTTGAAATAGAAGTCAACAGGCTAGCAGCACATAGTTTAAGAGATTCAAGAAGTATGAAAACAAAAGTGTGGGTGTGCACTAATCAGCGCTAGTACTCCTTAAGAGGAAACCACTTCAAGGTTAAAGTTAAACTTAGCCTGAAGAATGCCAGTGGATGCACATATTTGTGGCTTTCGCAGTAGGAGCGCCTACATGGCGTCACGTGGACTTAATCAATTTAATATAGAAAAGTTTGAAGACTAAGATGATTTTTTTTGTGTTCCTGCCCACCTCCTTTCATCATGCCCACTTCATAACACTTCCTTAGTCGGCACGCTTGGCAGCTCTTCCTGCGATTCCTGTCAATAGTGCACTGATTGGTTGCCGGGCACACGTAGTCATTGTGGCCTGAAAATGGAGAAGGGAAAAAAATCTATTACAGACTTGAAGGGGCCCTGCTCCAGTGTTCAGTTCACATTGAGGTTATTTAGTGTCCAGGAACACTCCATTCCCGTTTTAAATGGATCTGTGATGGAGGAAATTAAAAGGTGGCATCCTCGGCATTGTCATTGCCATGGAGACTATTGGATTCTCTGACCGTTCTATGCATCAATATGGCGTCACAAATATGACTAAGCCACACAGAGCAGATGGAGCTTTTGCTGTGTACAAGCAGAACCGGAGGGGTGTTGGACATTGAAAGTAAGTTTGAATGTTTTTGCCCATTTGTCCGTCACATGGCAACAAGCCAGCTTCTGTTTGATTGTTTGGTTCACTGTCAAGGTTAGTTAACAAATCTATTGGAATACTGACAAAATCAATCAGAATCAATGATTGTTATACTGAGAGGAGAGCTTTTTAGTGACATGAAGAAGTCACACTCAACATAAACTTATTGATCAGATCTGTGTTCCTGTTTCCATCAGATAGTAGCAAGTTGTTGCGAGGCAGAATTGTTTTTTTGTTGCTATTGTTGTTTGTGGGTATTCATTGTGCCCATAAGCCAAGGAAAATGTCTGTCATTTTGATGACACACTAGAACTTGACTATTTTCCCTTTTATATTTGTCAAAGCAAATATGGAAAGAGAATCCTTTCAACCGTTTTTATAGAAAGTAGTGCCTACCTTGAATACTCCTCTTAAAGAAGGCCTTGCATCCTTCGCAGGACCACACCCCGTAATGGTAGCCCGAGGCATAGTCGCTGCACACGGCACAGAAGCGCGTCTCTTTGGCCATCTCGAAGACCCCGATGGCAGCGGCGGCGGCCTCGGAGCCCCCCAAGACGTACGCCTCGTCACTGGTGCCGCACTGGTCTTCTCTGGATGCCTGCTGCTGACTGACCGCCTCGCTGGACCTGCCACAGGTAAAAGATTTCTTGACGTACTGGAACATAAACTGTACGTTCATGCAAATTCAAGTTTCCAATTTTATTTTATATATGGAAAAAATGCCCGCGATGCTCTTTATATATTGATTCTGGCTCAAGGTCCTTCAGAATGGTACATAATCTTTGGAATTAAAAATCAATTCTGTTCGTAGCGATAATTGTCCATGTTTTGAAGAGAGTCATAGATTAAGCTAACAGTCCCGTCACATTCAGTAATTAGTGTTAGCGTACAACCGACGGGGTCACTCACTGTTGACAGTACTGTATGTTTTTTTTTTTTTTTTTTTTCCACAAGTTGTCCTTCGGCGAACAAGATAAAAAGACTTGATTTTCAATAAAGGCCGACTAAACTGTCATAGCGGTTGTTTGGAGTTGCGTAATCACCAAAGTAATCAGAGTTGTGGGAGGTCTGGGGGTGTTGGGGTATTACCTCCCCCTTGAGAGATGCCCAAACTGACAAAGAGCGTGAGAGACAATGAAAGTTGAAGAGGGTTGGGTCTCACCTGTAGATGGGTGTTGAAGTGGTTTCCAGATAGTGATGGCCGGGGGGGTGCATGAATGGGCTGAGTCGAGGGCTGGTGGGCACAAACACGAGAGGGCTCGTGGGCCCGCTGCCCAGGGACTGCAGGCTGCCGTCCGTAGGCGATCCGTGGGTCTCCAGGGGTGCCGAGTAATAGCCCGGCACGGGGTGGCTGTAAAGCGGCGCCTGGGCCGGAGCCGGGGAAGCGTAGTCGTACGTTCCCTCCAGGAAGTCCACCGTGGCAACCCCACCGGACCCCCGGCTTTCTTCGGGGTACATGCCGCTGAGGGGGGCGCGAGGCGGGGGCGACGGGCGCGGCGGAGACAGGTTCTCCAGGTCTGGGGCGGCCGGGCGGATGCCGGGTCCCGGCGGCGGTCCGCAAGGCTTCCTGTTCTTTGCCGGGCTCTGCCTGAGCAACATCACAGCAGAGCAGGACTGATAAGCAACATGATTTAGACTTGCTCTCCCCTTGTCGGGGAGAGCGGGTGGGGGGGCAGGAACGAGTGGCGCTCTCTCTCCTGTTCCACTGCCTCGCGCACGTACAAATGTGATACTCTTCTTCTTTTATTTGTTGTTTTTCCCCTCAGGGATGGGCAACTTTTACCATGTGGGGTGCACCGTTTTTACATCATCGCTACTATGGGAGCCACATTGCAAATTTGAGTCGTTTTTAAAAAAAATCAAGCACATCATATTTTCATAACCATACTATGATAGATAATATAGTTTGTATAATTTTGTTGTTTGTTTTTGACTTCAAGATGGCGTCGCAAGAGTGGCTGTCTTTACAGCAGCTCCTGTATTTTGTTTTTTTGCTGCCGTGAAATGTAAATTTCTTCACAGTGAGACAAATAAAGGCTCATCTAATCTGCATTTATGAATTAAGGGTTAAAATCATCAGCAGTTTTTTTTTTTCCTGAAATGTCAGAATTCTAAATCTAAATGCACGGTAAAAGCCATATTAATAATATATTTCAGTTATAAGCAAGTTTCAAAACTCTCAAGGTCACTTTACAGCATTGCGCAACTATTTTAGAGGTCAAACTTTAAACATAAATCTTAAAAACCTAGTGTGCTAAAAATATACTACTACTACTACTAATAATAATAATAATACATTTCATTTCTAAGCGCCTTTCAAACTCTCAAGGTGACTTTACAGTTACGGGTTACATTTTTTGCTGTGGGTGAGCAGTGGCAGCCACACACGCCAGCATTCACTCAACCCGGAATAACTAAAATAGATAGAAAGCTAGCTAGCTACTTGAATAACTCAAATAGATAGAAAGCTAGCTAGCTAACAGATTGCAAGCTAGATAGCTAGCTAATATGTTTCCTGACTCAAACAGCTAGCTATCTAGATAGCCGATAGATAGTTAGCTAGCTATCTAGATAGCCGATAGATAGCTAGCTATCTAGATAGCCGATAGATAGCTAGCTAGCTATCTAGATAGCCGATAGATAGCTAGCTAGCTATCTAGATAGCCGATAGCTAGCTAGCTAACTATCTAGATAGCCGATAGCTAGCTAACTATCTAGATAGCCGATAGATAGCTAGCTAGCTATCTAGATAGCCGATAGATAGCTAGCTATCTAGATAACCGATAGATAGATAGATAGATAGATAGATAGATAGATAGATAGATAGATAGATAGATAGATAGATAGATAGATAGATAGATAGATAGATAGATAGCCAGAATGTTGAGTATTTACTATTTTGACAATTTTTGACTTATTTTGATTGGAAACCGTAATTTTCATGAATAAACCGCAATGTGGAATAGGATAATATGGATTTTTTTTAAAGGTTGGTAGGAGAAGCAATAAATTAGTGTCTGCAGAGTGGGTATGGGCCACTTGCAGCCCCCAAGCCTCCAGTTGCTTTCCCTCAGCTCTTCCACCAGAAGACGACCGCCAACTTCATTTCCTATCTGTCTTTTCTCGAATGTTTAGAAGGGATGTCTAGTCAGAAGGGAAACACAAATAGACCAAGTTGGACAAAATGGAAGTGGTGTTTCCTGTAAAAATTTGACTGTTCCATCCCACGCCACCACAGCCATCTCCTCCTCCTTCCGCCACCTTTGTTTTATGCAAGAAAGGATGCTCTCGGAATATTCATAGTTCATTTAGCTGATCTCTGTCATTGACGTAGAAGCGGCCGCGTTATTGAACACACCTGAGACTCTGATAAATCAAATCACAGCATGGCGGACGAGGACCAGCGGCGAACGAGAGCCAAGCGGCAACAAGACGACAAAAGCGCCGCTCACCTTTTTAAACAACACGCGTCGTCTCTGCCGCAGGGCTCGTTTCGTTCATCCCTTCGACTCGCGTTCATTCAGCTCGACTCGCTTGGGCGAAGTGGAAACAGTGGAACGGTGGGCCGGGTGGAAAAAAAAAGGATAAACAAATTAAAAGATGCAGTCAAATCGATGGAGGCAGTGCGTTTGAGCGCCAGGTCACCATAACACAGCAAACAACGCAGGAGGTCAAATCTCATTTCGGCAGCCAGTAATTACACAATCCTCTCCCAATGATGGAATCAAAGAGATACAGACTAGTTTGTATTTATCATCGTTTCCTGACATTAATATCGTTTTATTTAGACCGTGATGCCAATTTGTAGCTATTCTACCTGAGCAAACTTCGGGACGGCAGTCGTAACGCAGACAAAAGACCCTAAAGTTAACTCCGTGCGTCAGGAGTCCTTGCATGTTTCGGTGCCACATGTCAAGGTAAAGAAAAAGCCTTGCGCTGTTGAAAACTAGTCACAAGCAGCAAGAAGTTCTCGCTGCCTCAACCCCGCGAGAGATTATAAAACACCAAACAATCCGGCGCTTGAATTAAAACGTGTGCATTTGCGTGCGCGCTTACCTATCAGCCGCGTCGTTCCCGTGCGAGCCTTGAAAGCGACTGCGGACCTCCGGCGGGAGAGGAAGAGCGAAGCATTTTGGCAGAGGCTTCATTTTCCCATCTCTTTCTTGAGTAAACAGCCCCATTTTCAGAACATGTCAGGTCAAGTGGAAAACAAGTAGCCCTGATGATGATATATATATTTCATTGCATTTCCCCAGAGGAGGGACAAAATGAAGTCGGATTAGATTGCAAGAAAATACAGGGAGCCAACCAAATCACCTAATTGACTCATTTTCGGGCCACTTAAAGCTCCTTTAGCATTGTCATGCACGTTTTTGCATCTACAGCAGTTGGGCGGGCTCCACAGTAGAGTCTAACCTGACCTAGAATATAGGAGGTCAACATGTCAACTGTAACGCCAGAATAAAAACACGACGAGAGAATATTAATGGGGCATTTGTACAGCTGTGTCACTTTTAGCTTCACTCCTTGGCTGCGCTGCGCTGACGTAACATTTTTTTTTTTTGTCTTGTTGACATCAAAAACCGTTACTTTCATAAGAGCAAATTTGGATGCAAATGAGGCCATATTTCACGTGTGTCGAATGACAACAGGGATCAGGGAGGAGACAAAGTCGAGTCAGTGCAGCTCTTTATTTGATGAAAAGTCGGTCATTAGAAGGATAAGATCGCGCCAGGAATCCACAGTGGCAATAAGGGCTTGAAGTGCAGACATGCATTTTGATCAAATCCGCCGGTCTGTTGCGTGCACTGTTGGCTGCCTTTACTGCATTTTGTTTCAGTCCTAACAAAAAAAGATAGGTAGATGGCTAGCTAGCTAGATAGATAGAGATAGATAGCTAGCTAGCTCGATAGATGGGCAGCTAGCTAACTCGATAGATGGGCAGCTAGCTAGCTCGATGGATGGGCAGCTAGCTAGCTCGATGGATGGATAGCTAGCTAGCGAGATGGATGAACAGCCAGTTTACGAGACAGATAATCTTCCTGAGATAAAAAATTATGATACAATTTATCAAGTGCTTTCTCGATGAAACATTTAAGCGACAATAACATCATGTTATGGCTTGAAGGCGAGAGTTGATTGTGAGGGTCAGTCTTGCCGATCCGAATTTGGACTGTAGAACTGAATCACGGCATACTTTCCACATGTCATCCAGTCCGGGTCTTGGAAGCTCAGCTTGCCCCCCTGTCCCGGCTGCAGACCCACTTGAATGTTAGCCTTAAGAGTCCTCAAACTGCACAACGGTGCTGGTCCAAATCCCCTTAGTGCAATGTCAAAGTCCACTGTGTGGTCCCAGGTGCGATCTCCCGCCAACTTCCTGTAGTTGAGATCACCTTTGAACAGCAGCAAGTCTGCCACCTGCAGAGCGGCGTACAGGTCCGGGGCGTCGGCCGCCATGTCGCAAAACTCATTAGGCTGCGTCCAGAAAGGATGGTCGTGATAAGACCACACGCCATCCTTCATGTATTGCTGCCACCGCAGCCCTCCCTGGGACATCCACTTGTGATTGGACGCCATGGTCTGACGGACGGTCCAATGAAAATCCTCGGCTGTCACGTCAGAGACGAACCACGGGAAGGATTTACCGTGGAAGCGGACCTCCCCGGCCATACCTGAGGACACCAGGAAATCAGCCAGGACCAAGTCGGTGACCAACTCAAAGCCGGCGTTATCCAGAACAAAGTCCACTCGTCCGGAGCTCCTTTTCCCCGACTGTCTCTGTCGCCGTGCAGAAGTGAGCGTTGACCACACGGCGTCAGAGTCGTCCACTAAGATGAACGTCTGCAAGGTGAGTAGAGAGTCGATGGGACTGATCTTCTGCGAATTGTCCATGCCGGCAGAGATTGACAGATCACATTTGTTCCCCCAAAGGCAAACCTTTGAAAGAATCAAGAAACCAGGATCAGAAATTTTGCTTTCAATGTGTGTAAAATTATGTATTGACCTGGAGCAGTTTGTTGAAATACTCCCGAAGTTGATTTTCTGAGATGTCGTTTGTTTTGTTGTCGAAGGCCTGAAAGTAAGTGCATAAAGCCACGATAGCCTGCTGAGATTCAAAGAAGCTCCGAGTTTTCCCCTCATTGAAGACATCATAGCCACTGATGGGAGGGCTGTAAACAGCAATGTCATCGGTTACTAACCAATGTTTTGTCAAAAATATTGTGCGCATTATAATCACAATAATCTGTGGAGATGTGTGTGTTCGCGCTTCTCACTTTAGCCAAAGGGCCTCCCGTATCCGGCGGTACATATAGCACTCCACATATAGCCACGGCGACTTGAACCAGCTGACCACTTCCTGGCCTTCACACTGCCGCTGTTGTCTCTGCAGGTATTGGTTCCAAGCATCCGCATCCTCCAGGCCGTCTGTTAGGGCGAGCACGGGTTTGTCTGTTTGCAGCTCGTTTCTCAGCTTGGACAGCAGAGAAATGGTTTGCTTCTCTGCTTGGAGTCCTTCCTAATGTCAAGAGTTCACAAAGCAGGTCAGACTTCAACATTCAAGACAATAAATGAAAGCTTCATACTTAAAAATGAGTTAACTTTTACAAGTGAACTGTATACATACTATACACATGCACAACTCGACTTTTCGGTTCTTTTTGCCATTGTGTACGTGTATTCAAACTAAGATGATCAAGTTAACGTGAAATGATTCCACTTCATTTTCACTTATTTTTTGGGGAATACATTACCTCTCCATATTCTTCAAAAAACTTATTTTTGTTGCGATGGATCGTATCGATGACTTTAGTAAGGATGGTGGGCAATCTGTCTCTCACAGTCAAGTAAGCGAATGACCTACAAGGAAGAGGATATGCAGCGCATTTAAATGCAAACTCGGAACATCAGCAGAGCCTTAGACAATTCGCAGCGTGCACGAACACTTAGGCGGTACTGTACATGAATTGTACAATCAATGTTTGGATTTGTATGGCCTCACGTTTAATAACCAGTCGTTTTGTGCAACACTGACTGCTGAATGCTAAAGCTAGTTCTCGTTCGACTACATTCGCTTCCACATTAATTACACGTTAATAAATAGGACAATGAATAACGGCATTGCACTACGTTGTTTCGAATCAAGAAAACGTATTTCAAGAAACTGTCATCCTACATACCCAACTACTTTAGCTGACAGAGAAGAAGGAACCATGTCGCCCATCCGGTCGGCCGCCATGATTGTGGGGGCGGACTGAGTCAATTTCACAACTTTATTTAAAAGTCGTCGAAAACATAAGCGTTGGGTGTTTGTGTTAAAATGAGATATTCGTAAATTATGACGAATTGTCTCCAATTATGTAATTATAAAGGACAAATAGAATACAGTCGTTCATCTTTTTATTTTTGATAGAAACGTGTTTCTTTTACTTTACGGTGATTTGCTGCCATCTAGCGGTCACCAACGTAACTGAGTGTTACGTTATTGTACTTTTTTTCTAATTTATTGTACAATTTAAGTGCTTCCTCAATGAAACAGTTAAGCGACAATCACATCATCAAAAAATATGGCTTGAAGGAGAGAGTTGATTGTGAGGGTCAGTATATTCATATATTTTATTATATTACTATATAGTTATACATGTATTTATAAGCACCCTTCAAAACTCTTATGGACACTTTACAGCCACACGTTTTTCTGTGGGTCAGCAGCGGCATGTTTTTTCTGTATATAAATAAAACGATTATGTAACTTATAATCGTTAGCCAAAAGTGCCACACTTCACATATATTTGTGGGACGCATCTTAGGGCATCCTAGATTCTCCGTGGCAACTGTTGTCAAGGAAACGCGGTTTGGTCCTATCAGGAAATAGCAGATTTTGAAGCCCCTGCGGGCTTTTTTTGGCGGGAAAGGAAGGAAAGTGGGGTAGTGCGCATATTTGGATTAGGGTAAGAAATGAATATAGCGAAGTATGCATCGGTGTGTCGTACACAGTATTTGCATGTAGGGATGCAGTTAACCTCTTGTGTTTTTGCCGAATTTCCAAAGAGAGCCAACCATGATAAACAAATCATCTGTTGAAGAACAGCGCAATTCATTTGAGACTGGGACGTCCCTCGTCTCTCCCGAGCGTCTCTGCGTGACCAAGCGATTGGCCCCGGGCTACCCTGCCTGCTTGTCTCGAAAATATAGGCATATCAATTGATTCTGACGCCATCACTATGGGAACACGCCGGCCCATTGTCAGGATGTTAGGGGGGCCTTGAGTGTGGGAGTCCAGCTGCGTCCACCTCCGGTGCTCAGCCACCACCGGGCCGGGCCTCCCTTCCCCCCACCGGACTGCAGCCTAGCCGGATCTGTTTGTGTGTGTGTGTGTTTTTTTTTTAAGACCGAGAGGGGAGTGACTCACCACTCCGGTTTCCAAAGGACGCGGAGTTGGGGGGAGGGCAGCGGTTGAACGTGAAAGGTCCTGTTTAAACAGGTGTTCCGGCACATGCTTGTGGCGTTGACCCGGTTGCATCTGCGGCAATGGAGGTGCTGTCACACAGTTGCGTGCTGACGTCAGGCTAATTTTACGCTTCTGTCCGTTGATTTTTTTGCATGCTACGCTGCTGGTTTTATGGCAGGATCCAAAATGAATTTAGTGGTGGGACAAACCCGTGTGACACTGTTTTCAAAGAGCAGGGATGACGAGAAGGGGGTTAAAGCAAGACCCTCGACAGCGGGTGTTAGCGCTTTGGCTACCTGCTGTGAGCCTGGCAGCATAAGTAAACAAGCTTTTTTTGTTGTTGTTTTTGTTCCATTTCCATTTAAATGTAACTCCGCTCCACCGGAGCTTTTGTTTGTCAAAGATTTGGTGTGCCTCCTCACCTCACAGGCCTCTAGTCACAGACATGATCAGATGTTTGTTGATAGGACAAACAACAGGGCCTCGCTTCAGAGGACAGTCCCTCCCGCCCCGTGTCTCTTTTTACATACTCGACTTTTCCTGCCCGCCAAGCGTCCTGTGGACTCCCAGTCCCCGGTCTGAATGGCTCACTGTTTTACAAAAGAATAACGCCAATCAATGGCCGCTTCCGATAACAACACACGACTTAATAAAGTGATTGTGAAGAAGGGGCCGTTTCAGTGGGAAGTTCTCTCTGGGCCAAACTAAATTCAGGAGCAAATATGCAATGATGGAACCAAGGTCTAGCATGATTTTTCGGTTTGTGGTTTGTTAGAATTGAATTGCAAACTGGATCAAATCCTCTCGCCTTTGGGCTTTTAGTGGAAATCGTGCATACTAAAATTTGGGACGAATTTGAGAATTTTCAACCCCTCGTGATCAAATCTACCAAAGGCTTCATTGTCATATGTCTCTCAAAGATTAATCTCAACAACTATCAAGCGTACTCCGGTTTGATTTGATTTTCTCGCCAAACGTTGAGTCGAGAATCATCAACGTTCGATATGTTGAATATTTAGTTCACTTCATACTTGGTGAATATGTGAGTGGTTGTACAACTGAGGCTGTGTTTATAAGTAATTGGCCGCAATAAAAAATAGTGAGATTGTAAGCAAAATGTAGTTACCAGAAAAACTAATTGTTACATTTTTTTCTTGTTTGTATTTTACAGATGTCTGGCATACCCTTGGTACCATGCTGCCTCTCAATGGTCACGTTTGGTTCTTCAGAAGACTACTTTGGGAACAATGGAGATGCCTTATCGAATGTTTGATATCAAGTACGCCAAGCACGGTAAAACAAAACAAAAAATACATATATCTGTACTCTACTTTAGGTTACTCCTGGTCCATATCGTTTTAAAATAGCAGTCCCTCACTTTAAAAAGTGCCCACTAAGCAATATCCTGTTTATGCACTGGCATGCAACGGATGTTTTGTGCTTCTCGATGCTGTCTATGCATGAGAAAGGATGTTCTTTAACAAGACATGGGCAACAAAATCAGCATGAAACTAGTCCACAACTATTGTATAACAGTGCCTTTGCATTCAGACCATATTAAACAATCAATATAAAATGATTAACTGGAAGTTGTAGAAGTGGGAGCACAGTAGGTTGTGGGAATAGAATTATGTTTGATGGGGTGGGGTCTCATATCTCATATATTCAGTGTTTCAGGAGGTAATTTAATGGAGTTGCTATCAAGTATTCTGCTCTGATTCAAATTGGTACAGGGACATTGTTTGCAGTGCATTGGAGGGTGGGGGCCTTTAAGGAGTTGCATGTTTAATTCAGCATTCAAAACAAATAGTAGCACGCTCTAGTTGAATGAATGAGTTAGCAGCCAGCATGTAGCCGCCCTGGTTGAAAGTCGCCGGCTCGTCTCGTCAGGGCTTTTTTTTTTTACTCCAACGGCGGTTTAAAGCAACAAAAAAGGGGACACCGCTTGGACTGGTGGCGTGTGTGTAGGTGGGGGACGGAAGGGGGGGGGGGGGGGTTAGAATTAACGTTACCGCGACCGCCCCCTTGGCCAACGGATCCTTGCAACGGTCGCATTTGGCTGGGCTCCTTCGCCACAGTCATGTGATTGTAACGTAAAACCCCCTAACCGGAAAACAACCGACGACCCTCTCCGCCGCCGAACGAGCAGCTTACAAAGCTGCAAGGAGCCCGGAGAGGACGGACGTGTCCCCCCACCCGATGACAAACAACCACCAAAAAAAGAGAAACAAACGGCGGTGGCGTCAAGGCGACGACTATTTCGACGGGAGAGCAGCGGATACGGTAAAAAGCTGGCGACACACGAAACGCGGTCGTTGGCTAATAACTGAAGCACCGTTATGTATTTTAGTTGATTTTTTTTTTTTTTTTTGGGGGGGGGGGGGGGGGGTGCGCACGCCATACGGAGAAGTTCGTGGTCGTTTGCAACCCCATCCCCCTCACGTCCGTTCGTCCGTTCGTGCGTGCGCGCGCCTGCCTCTTTCCGTGGTTGTCTGGACTTGCTGCGCGTGCGCGCACGTCCGCTTCTGGCGCTAGCTTGGAGCAAACCGAGAGGCGACAACGGGCACGACGCGTCGTGGTCGGTGTCGTGTCTCGCTTTTCTGCGTGTTTAATCTGTCGTTTTTCTTCTAATTTAAGTCGCCTTTAAAAACACTCGTCTGCTGCCTTACATTTGATAAATGTTTGCTGCGAGGATACGTTTAAAGTCGTACTGCGGAAGTGAGTTATACACGTGTCTGCCTCTCAGCAGGGGCGGTGCTATGCCCTCTACAAACAATTGTCTCACAACCACGAACGAATTGTTTTTAGTTTTTAAGAAATCATTTGAATTGTAATTGCAGTTGTCTGACGGGTGCATAACAAAATTAAAATGTATAATTTAACCCCCCTCTGAGGTAAAATTATTGCATTGCAATTTATCCCTGCCTGGGTTCTAATTTGGTACCAAGCGTTAGTGTATTTTCTCTACTCCCACACTCCAGAAACCAGAAATAAAAAAATTAGGACCCTAAATTGCCCATTTCTGACTATACTAGTCTTAGAAGCTTCTTTAGCTGTGTCCAAACTCGTCGGTTGAGTCCTCCATGGCACAAAAATTAAATGGCTTCAGATTAAATCAAATTAACAATTACACTTGTGACTCAAAACACTTACAGTATCTTAAATAATCTTTCCCCATTGTAATGAATGGAAATACGATTAGTCATTCCACCCTCACCCGCAAACCGAGTAATTTAATAAGGGAAAAAATGCACCTCATGACAATGTACTTTATGAAAACATGTTAATTATACAATCAAAACTAAAATAAGTACAGGGAACTGCAAAAAAATAGTTCAATAATGGATTCATTTCAATTATTGTCTTCAACTAAGCAATGAATCGGGACAAATAAACCATTTATGTATTTCCAGCCTTTTATTTTTATATATTTATAAAGGGGCACATTAATTCAAATTGACACAGCAGAAAATGTCAATAGATTTGGATTTAAATAAAGCATAATGTGTGTAATATTGTTACGTTAGACACCATTGTGGATGATGTCAAACCGACACTGACTGTGTCTGTCACATCTGTGTGGTTACACTGCACTGTCATTGGCAGTTATGATGTACGGATCAGGTATTTGTTCACATTTGGAATAGTCAACTTCCAATGTCATGTCCCCCGTCCCCATTTACACAGCCACAACTCATCTCCCACTTGTGTTGCCTGAAAGCATGAACCATTAAATCATCTACTGTCAATTGCATTTCGATTCTGTTATGACCCAAAACGTGCTTGCCAACCTGCTCACATAATCTAACTTGATCTTGCCTTCTCACTGTTGCACAACATAAATGAAAACATTTATTTTTATTCATTAAACGTGTTCAAACGCAGGCTGCCTTAACTCAATAACCCAACCTCTAAAAACCTGACCCCGCCACAGCATCAACACCCTTTTGAGTAAATAAATAGCACTAGTGACTATTTGTGAATGTCCGGTGAATGTCATCTTTGTATTTTTGGCGAGCAAAACATATTAGGTATGCCATCAAAGCATTTCACTATTATGGGAAAACAGATTCATAATTGAATCAGAGCTAAAAAAAAAAAAAGACACTGGTGAAAACATTTTATTGCGTAACTGGACAGAAGATCACTGAATTGTGGATGAAGTCAAAGATGTCGGTTCCTGTTGGTGTTTTCCGAGTGACAGGAAGTTGATGTTTTGGTTGTGATCTGAAGTTGTGTGCAGACCTCACTTGTTCCATGATTGTTGCCCTTATCCTGCTATTTTGTTTTGCAAGCAGTCTAAATGCCAAAAATATTTTTCATTCTACAGAAAATAGCCAAAAATATTTCTTTTTAGTCTCCGTTAAGCAAACACTTGGCCACAGTGGCAACCCCCGCCCCCTCCATCCCCTTTTTTTTTTTAACTGGGAGGAGAGAGACCCGAGGGTAGCAGCTCCACACTCCGGGTGTGCGACCATCTGGTCGAGGCAGATGGCGAGATAGACTGTTGTGTACAATAAGTCTCCGGTTTATAAGTAATGCTGTCTAATTCACCAGGAGAATAAATAATCAATGGTGTGATCAATGTTAAGCGCCATAATCATAATCGGCGACGTGAAAACATACATGGTGATATTACACAAAGATCCCCCTAACCCCCCCAAAAGTTGAGCGTCCGTCTTCATGTACCTACCGAGAAAGTGCTTGTCCGTCATCCCCCTCCACAAGGGCGTGGGGTGCTGGACGGCGGCTGGTTTTAGAACCAGTTCTGGTCTCAGGAATGTGGGGCGACGCCCCACCGCCCTGATCATGTGATGGCCCCAAGCCGTCCCCGGTCCTTCCAGTGACCTCAGAGGGGTCGACGGCAACTCGTCTCGATTGGTCAAGTGGGGGTTACATGTCCCGTGAGGTTGACTTCACACGAGCTAATGTCTTAATGGTAAAAACAGAATTGTGCTTGGTCAAACGTTTTTGGATTGAAAAGCTTGGTAAGTTGATTCCCTCATGCGGTGGTCTTCCAAGTAACGACTTACCCAAAGGACATCAACTCTCTCAATCTCTCGCTGCGTCCGTGATGGGACTATCAGGTTTTATTCCATTCGCATCCGTTCTCCTGTGACTGACAATCTCCGCCGTACGATATTTTAAGAGACTGTTTAAAAATCGGGCGAAGCATTCGCAGCAGTCACGGCCTGTCGAGTATTCGCCCACCATCAAATACATTGTGTATGCCACAGCTGCTGAAATCAAACAATGCCCGGATTGATTAAAATGACTAAAATAATGCTTTTTAATTCATGGAAACACTTTGCTGGAGTCTTAAAAGATGTGAAACCTAAATAACATTTTTTACTCAGATATGTGCGAAAATGTCTCCACTCCAGTGCCAGGGTTTTTGTCATTGTCACTTGAATTCCACGACCTACAGAATATTGAATTTTCGAACGACATAAATCTTCAATACAGCGTTAGAAACCTTAGGTTCTTTTCTTTCATCAGAAAATTACTTCCTATATCACAAGAGTTCATTCCTAAGTTACATGGATCTGGAGTTATATGAGCTTGAAATGAGGGTGGCGGTCCAAAATACAATGCAATACACACATTGGTTTATATAGGGCTTTAACAACAGCTAAAGCTGGTACAAAGCATTAACATGCAAAAAAAGGCAAATGCTGCCCCTGTTTGGATACGAAAAAACATTGCTAAAGGCTATGGCCAGCGCTTTATCGGCACCCAAGCGTGAAAAAAAAAACAAAACCCGAACAAATTAGGGAATGGCGCTCTACGTCATAGTTTCAATTCCCGAATAAATTCAGTGAATGAGTTAATGAGAAAATGTTATTTATTTGCATTCCTGAACACAAAAATGTGCTGCAGTGGTTGAAAAGCCCATTAGTCGACTCTAATTTGGCTCTCAAGTTGGGTAAATTCGGTGTCAAATATTTCAATCCTTTTCAAAATGATAAAAAGTCGAGAGGTCATTGAAGTCGTAACAGTCCCTTTTAAAGCACTTCATAATGCCGGATGGTCGCCTGTCATTTTCATGACATGTCGTCGAATAAATGTCATTTTTCCCCCTCCTCTAAGCGCTGAATTGGGCTTTTTAACTTTAACTTAGAACACTCTTGTTATGCTCAGGAGCAGCATAATGTCCCTGAGTCAATTTGACCTTGCCCGTGTTTTTTATCCAATTGTGTCCGAAACCTCAAACATGGTCGTGACATTTAAAAATAAAAATAAAACAACAATTATTTGTTTATTTGTTTAACTTTTAAATGGGTCCGTTTGTCCAGCAACTTGACGGTAGGGTTCTGTCTGAACCATCCTGGTGTGACAAGCGCTTGACCATACTGATCATATGAGCGCACTGCTCAGGAAATCAAACATTCATAATCAGCTCAGTGTGCACGTCACTTTTTAAACACAAATTCTCCAAAGGAGTTTGCTGAGCCGCGACTCCACCGTTAAGCTCTGGAGCCTTTCAAAAATGTCTCCCCACCCCACCCCCGTGCGGTTGTTGTCGCCTCCGGTCTCGTCGCAGACAGGAAACTGACTGGCTCTCGTGTGTGCGTGCAGGTTGAAGAATGGAGTTGGCCAACCACGGTCTTATCCTGCTGCAGCAGCTCAACGCTCAGAGAGAATTTGGCTTCCTGTGCGACTGCACCGTGGCCATCGGAGACGTGTTCTTTAAAGCCCACAAGGCCGTGCTCGCCGCCTTCTCCAACTACTTCAGAATGCTCTTTATTCACCAGGACAGGTACAAGAAACTGTACGCACACATAATCAAGAACAATAAATATTGTGGATGCCTTGTAGCAATCCAAAAAATAAAATCAGGTTTTATATTTTCTTCAATAGAACGAGTGAATTAAACATCATGAGCTCACAGTGTGCTATTTTACTCTTGTCCAAAGAAACTGCTCACAATCCCCATTTGAACATTTCTGAACAAAAGCCCGCATAGTAGTTGCAGCCAATGCAGTAAATTTATTCCACGCTCTTTCAAGACAAACTTATTCAACATTCAGAATCACACACTGACTAAATGGCTAAATTAATGCAATAAACATGGCAGGGCTGTTTATGATGGCAATATCGTGCCAGATTTAAAAAAAATGGAGCAGGCCCAAGGGCCTTGCTTCTCAAGGGATGCATCTGGGCCGCACCCTTGCAAGTCTGTGATACGATTAGCGCACATTGCTACATGATCCTCGCCATTTATGACCTACTTCTGCTAAAATAGCTAAAGAAATTTAGTTAAAGGACAACTGACGTCTCCGGACAAATTGTGTCCATAATTTGTAAAATGGCTTCAATTGACTTCTACTGAGCGTATTTTACTAAGATTCCACCGCATATACAATGAGACCTCAATTTATGAACTTAATTGGTTCCCAGACAGAGTGTGTGAGGCGAAAAGTGTGTATCTCAAAAAAAAAAATTCCTATAGGAAACCATTAAAATGGGAATAATCCGTTCCCAGGTTTCCATAAAATATACTTTTCAACTAAATAAGCCTTAAAACTACATGCAACATACCTTATTCTATGTATAATAAATGTGCTATTGTATTGTAATGAAAGAAATACACTGCATTGTATCATAAAGTCACTTTATTTACATTTGCGATGGCAATTTATGGCTTGATGGAATGGCGTTGGAGGTCAAAGGGAATTGCTGTTACATGACGACTGTAATTAAAGAAATAAACAGTGCTGTAAAATAAAGTTTTATTTACCTTTTTGATGGTCGTTGATGGCTTATGGAAGGAGAGTCACCTTCCATAAGGACTGTTGGTAACTTAACCTCTGATGCTGTTCGGTCGTGTGCTTCCACCGAAGATCACTCCGCCAGCCGTGGTGGGTGTGTATTATGAAAATAGTGCTTATTATAAGGTTTAATTTTCATAAATTTGACGTTTGTAAGACAAAAAGTTTGTAAGTTGAGGTGTTTGTAAGTTGAGGTTTCACTGTAGCTATATTTTACGTTTTAAGACTCGCGCTGAATATTCAGGAAGTCTTTTTTTTTTTTCTCAAGTCAACTGTCGACTACATTTTTGAGAGGATATGTTTTTCTAGTTGAAGGACACTTGTTATCTGATGTTTCAGTGACTGCGTGCGTCTGAAGGCGTCGGACATCCAGCCCGACATCTTCAGCTACTTGCTCAACTTAATGTACACAGGCAAGCTGGCCCCGCAACTCATCGACCCCACGCGTCTGGAACAGGGTGTCCGCTTCCTGCACGCCTACCCTTTGCTGCAGGAGGCCAGTCAGTCGGTGTACGCACATCCAGAGCAGAGCATTAACCTCTCCACCTCCCTCTACGGCATCCAGATCGCCGACCAGAAGGCGGCGCTGTCCGCCCGCTTGCCGCTTTCCTCGCCCATCGATATGGAGACGCTGGGCTCGGAGGCCCAGTACCCATCGGCGGCCGCGGCGGCCAAGCCGGCTGCTTCCCCTCCGGAAGCGGAGGCGTCCACCAGCGGGGTTCAGCCCACCGATGAGGAGGCGGCGTCCGAGTCCCCCAGCGCGGACGGCGGCGCTTCGGCCAACGCCATTTTGCATGTGAAGCCCAGCATCATGAAGAGGAGCTCGTCCTTCCGGAAGCACTACACCTGCCACCTGTGCCGGAGTCGCTTCAACCAGAGGAGCCTGCTGAGGGAGCACTTGCTTCAGCACGCCCAGGCGGCCGAGAACCACAACGCCCTCTCGCCCGCGACGGTCGCCGAGCAGAGCGCGCCGGAGGCCGAGGCGCTCCTGAAGGGAAGCCGAGTCGCCGCCGCCGCGGAGATCGCCAGCGACGGCGAACAGACGCTGGCCTCCGGTAACAACTCGGACTCGCCCCGCGCCGAGGTATCCACATCCGGCTGGGGCGCGGGCGTCCCGATCTCCCAGGCGGACACGCCGCCCCCCTCGGACATCGCCGACATCGACAACCTGGAGAACGGCGACCTGGACCGCGAGCTGAAGCGGCGGAAATACGAGTGCTGCACGTGCGGCCGCAAGTTCATCCAGAAGAGCCACTGGCGCGAGCACATGTACATCCACACAGGCAAGCCTTTCAAGTGCAGCGCCTGCGGCAAGAGCTTCTGCCGCGCCAACCAGGCCGCCCGCCACGTGTGCCTCAACCAAGGTGCCGATGCCTACACGCTGGTGGACCGCCAGAGCATGGAGTTGTGCGCGGCCGGTGACGACAGCAGTCAAATGGAAGCCATGTTCCTGGCCACATCCAAGCCGTACAAGTGTAACATTTGCGCCACCACCTTCTCCAGCCCCAACGAGGTCATCAAGCACCTGTGCTTCACGCAGGGCGGGCTGGCGGGGCTGCCGGCGGGCGCCGCCCTGATGCTTCCGCACGACGAGCTTTCCAAAGATGACGGCTCAGATCTGTCCAACTCGGGAACGCCGCTCGAGGCCATCAAGGCCGAGGAGCCCCTGATGGAGTAGACGCCAAAACAGCCATTTTTTTTCTCCCTAAATTATAACTCATGATGAAGCTCAAAGGCCTCAGTCGGGGTTTTATTTTTGTGTGGAAGATCTTTTTTGCGTGCTTGTGTGTGTGTGTTGCCCACTCTCACCGACTTGAATAGAAGGTGGGGAAATAACCGCCATTCTATCTTGTCCCTCTGGGACCATTTTATTCAGTATTCTACCCTTGCATTGAAATGTTCACGTACGAGTACTACAGTTCAGTGCATGTCATACAATGGACAGAGCCAATAGCTGAAACGTTCTTGCCATTCTGATATTGCGTGGAATTATCTTCCAAGTGACAAAAAGCATTCTAGTACCTGCACAATTCCCTGCGCTCGTAGGACCGCGAATAAATGTTTAAACGACGCGAGCTGTGGTGAGGACCTTAACGTTCACAAACAGGAAGTAAGGGGCCCAACGTGCATGTTTGATGTGTGGTCGCCAGGCCGTACTTCGAAGCTAATAATGCTCTCTCTGCCGCGAGGAGGCGCGTTGGAATTGCAGCTGAAGTCTACAAAAAAAACGCGCCCCCGAGACAATCTGTGATTTTGACGTCTTCCATTTTGTTCTTTATTTGGTAAAATTGAGTGAAAAATGTGCACCTTGTTCATTTGTTCATATGGCATCCACCACTAGGAAGCACACTTATTTTCCTCAACATTTAGAGTTGAATCAAAGCAAAAGCATTCGGAAAAACTTGAATCTTCCCCCTTTTAAATAGTTCTAATTTTATACACAGTGGTATAATTTACAAAGGAGACTATTGTGACGAAAAATTTAGCTTTCGGAGTAGAAATAATGGGACTAGATGGATAGTTTTTAACTGTAGTGATGAACATGTAATAATCGTAGTGGCTGCCTGATGAGATCAATGTCGTTCATGGGTTCCATTTCTACGTAATGTCAGAAACTGGTGCATAACATTGAAAAGCATGTATCATGTTCTTTTATTTGAATCCCCAACAAACATTTCTCCACATTTTCTTCTTTTGTTGAAGAAAGTGATATTTTCTAAAACCTAAGTAACATTTTGGTGAAATTTTATTGTATGATTTAAAAAAAACTCACTAAAACAAAGTATATATTTTTAATCTAAAATTGTCGGTTCTATACTTCTGGTCCTTATTTAATTTTCGGACGAAACACAAGATTATTAGTTTTTATTTTGAAGATAGTAAAAAATAAATAATACATTTGGAGATACATGCTTTTCTTTGGATATGCTTTCCTCACTAGTTATTGTTACTCAAACTCAACCTATGTTTTTCTCATCTCAAAAAATATGGTTTGGAATATTTGTTTTTCAGAAAAGGTGTGGTTGCGGTGATGAAAGTTCTTTCCGTTTTGTGGCTAGATTGCGCTGTGAAACTGTGCTGCAGTGCGCCAATGTGCACACATCTGGAACATTGTGAATATATATTGTTTGAAGCCATTCACTGCTCGTGAGTGTGTGGGCAAGACGTGGCTATCTCAGGAAGATGACAATGTTTGACACCGTCCTATAAACGTTTGTGTGTCATGTTATGGAGACATCAGGATGAGACGGGTCCATCCCATAACACATGCTGATGTTCCCTCTTAAAGCTTGTCTGACATCTACTGTGATCAATATGTGCTCTCAGGAATGTGACTTTTATTTTTTTGTTCTTTCCTCTCTATCAACTGCTTTTTCATAGTGAAGAATAAACAATAAAATGTGTCTTTTGATAGCACAGGCTTCTTTTTTTTATTTCTATACGTATACTAACGTTCTTTCAAATGATATTCACCCCATGACACTTATTTTGACACTAAAATGCACAATGGATTAATGAAAAACTATTCCGTGGAGTTTAGATTGACTGAATCAGCCCACGATATGTGATTTATTTATTTTTTTGCTTTCAAGAAAAAAGGAACTATAAACAAAACAAAAAAACATTTTAAAGACAGGTACACGCAGTGTAGTCACATCAAGGCTCCCCACTACCAAGCAAGCTCACGCATTTAAATTGTTTTTCAACGCCTTAAAATTCCGCGTTTACAACACGAATTTTACCTATTAAATCACACATGGAGTAATTTTGGGTGACATTTAAGTACATTTTACGGGATAAAGTGCATTGCCGATGTTTGTTTATTGTCCCATTTTATTGATTGTGTTTGTTAACACCAGTGACCCTTGTGAACAGGAGCTGAAAAACATAACTACAGCATAACTCGAAAATCCTAGGTATAGCAACATAAAGTGCTACATAAAATAAGAGTATTTTAAAGAGCAACCGAAAACGTATTTGAAAAGATTCCTAACATTTTAAAATCAATGGGGATTTTTTTTTTTTTTTTTTTTTTTTTTTTTCAAAATACTGCATGTATCGAAAGTGCTCAAGACGTGCACCCGACCTACAGTCGACGACTTGGCCGAAGTCTCCGGAGCATGCGCACTACCTACTTGTTATTTTTTTTCCAGTTAAGAAAAGATGGCGGATCAACCACGCCGCACCGTCGTAGTTTAGAGAGCGTGCCACACAGAAGGACACTTCAAGTTCGATAAAAGAGTACATGGAAGCCCCTGGTAAGATTATAACACTGTTCTTCTGGTTTAGCAAAAAAGAAAGACCGTACATTGTTACGGTAGCAGGTGCGGGGTTAGTGCACGTAGCAAAGCCTCTGGGGTACGACTATTTCCTGGAAGAAGAGGAAGCGTAGCCGCCAAATGGCGTAGCATAGTGTTGGATTGTAGACATATGAAGGTCAACGGCCAGTTAGTGGTTCAATTGCACTTATAAGCAATATTGTTGGTTGACATTACGCCACATAAAGTGCAGTGGATTCGTTTTAGTACAAAAAGGCCGATAGCAAGCCGACTTGCACTCGCATAAACCACGGCGGTGGCACCAGGAAATAGACGTCAGCGGAGGCCCGACTTGACGTTGTACTTCGTTTACCGGCATGGTTGTTTGCACTTCTAGTCCAAAAGTCGTCGATGTAAAGGCCTGATCTGGGTTCACACAATATTATTTACACATATATTAGGGTGAACCTTCATCATTATTCGTTATGTCGGCCATCTTCAAATTGTGTACTCCCTAACGTCCGAACACTTTGGCCTATAATATTCCACGTTGTAAGCAAAATGCAACACCAATGCCAGTCTGATCAGAAGACATGAGTACATCTGTGTGAAAAAATAATTTTAATTAATAATGAAGCTCGATTTATTGTTTCCAGCAGGCCTAAACATCTCAGAAGAACACAAAACTGGAATGCTAGAATCAGAGCCTCGTGCTATGGAGTCTAATGGAGAAGTGTACCCTCCTGCTCTAAACCAAACTGCAGACTGGACCATGGAGCAACCACCCCCACCGCCCAGCATGGATCCCCTTTCTGGGGCAGGAGACCACTCCAACCCGCCTTTGCCTCCTCCACCGCCCCCTCCTCCGGAGCTGGGCCCTGTGGAGAAAAGCGCGGAACAGTTTCAGGTCAGCAATGCACCACTATATCCAGAAGAACCACCGCCACCTCCACCACTTCCACCTCAGCCCCCGGAAGAGCCGCCGGAGCAGAAATTAGAGTCCATGGAGGTTCAGCCGCACAAACAAGAAGTGACCAATAAAGGTAAAAAGAAAGATGTGCGCTCAAATTTGTATTGTGGTACAGGATGAAATGTTTACCAATGTCGAAGCCAAGCCAGGGCATAGGAAGCCTTGCATTATGTCTTCTCTTTTAAATGTTCCTACAGAGGGCACAGAGGCATCGCAACCTGCCGATGACGGCATGGAGATTGAGGAGGCCACCAAAGATGTTGCTCAAGAAGCCCCCACTCGCGAAACTGCCCCACAAGAAGCCCCCGTTCCAGAAGCCCCCGTTCCAGAAGCCCCCGCTCCAGTAGCCCCCGCTCCAGTAGCCCCCGCTCCAGAAGCTCCCGCTCCAGAAGACCCCGCTCCAGAAGCCCCCGCTCCAGAAGCCCCCGTTCCAGAAGCCCCCGTTCCAGAAACCATCTTTCCAACAGAGCCAGAGCTCCCCAGTGAGTTTGAAAAACTCTTGAAAGGATGCGAAGACAACCCGGAGGACTTTAACGGCTGGGTCTACCTGTTGCAGTATGTCGAACAAGAGGTAAAGAAAATACAACCTCCCCTCCACCGACAATGGAGGCATCGAGAAAATAACTCACTGTCACCCTGTTCTCCCTTCAGAATATCCTCGAAGCAGTGAGGAAATCATTTGACGTTTTCCTTCTGCGCTATCCATACTGCTACGGGTACTGGAAGAAGTACGCCGACATCGAGAAAAGGCATGGCTACATCCACGTGGCGGAAGAGGTGTACCGGCGAGGCTTGCAGGCCATCCCGCTCAGCGTGGACCTTTGGCTGCACTACATGACTTACATAAAGGAGAACTCCGACACCAGCGACCCAGAGACTGAGGGACGTATTCGAGCGTAAGTAGAGACCTCTTGTGAGGTCACAAATGTTGTTGTGACACTCTTTTATGGACAAGCGGCTCATATCATGTATGGATAGCAGACACCTTCGTGAAAATGTTTATTGTTGGCTACACTAAGACCATACATCTGCTTTTATAATAATAATAATACTACATTTTATTTCAAGCGCCTTTCAAAGCTCTTTTTTTGTCGACTGAGTATGAAATGCCCAAACTAAAACGCATCCGTCTTTCCCCTCCAGGGCATACGGACATGCAGTTTTGGCTGCCGGTACAGACTTCCGCTCAGACCGCCTTTGGGAGTCCTTTGTCATCTGGGAGGCGGAACAGGGGAAGCTTGCGAATGTCACCGCCATCTACGACCGGATCCTGGGCATCCCCACGCAGCTTTACTCACAGCACTTACAAAAGTAAGGGTATAGTCCTGAATTATTTGAGAGCGAGGTTTGACATTGGTACCTGGTGTCGCATTTTTATTAGTTTGCTCTGTACAAAATCGCCCTGACGTTTACTCAAATGAATCATTTCATTACTCGTTCCAAATCGGATCTTTTATGACTTGACGATGACACAAACTTGACACTTGCAGGTTCAAAGATCATGTTCAAAACAACAACCCCAAACATTTCCTGTCGGAGGAGGAGTTTGTCAAGTTCAGACTGGAGCTCTCCAAAGCTAACCTGACGTCCATGGTGGGAGAAGACGGTGAAACGCCCGCGCCCCAAGAAGATCTGCCGCCCGGCACGGAGGATCTCGCCGACCCCGCCAAGGTAAGAGTCCAGGAAGAACCAAGAGAAGAATTCCGAAAGCAAAACCAAAAAAATCTGGCGTTAGATGGAGGTTGCCTGTTGTCCACCGTGACCGTGATGTGGATTAAGAGAAGAGTTTGAAGAGTTGTCTTTATGTCGGCAGCAAAGCCAAAGACAGCCAAGGGGGGCTTGACGCTGGCATCCTGTCAGGGACACTCGCCCTTAAACTAAAAGGAACAACCGAGGCCCATTGACCCGCAGCACCTCCACCTAGAGGTTGATATGCAGGGTGCATATATACACCCCCCCTCTGCAGGCCTCTTGTCTCTGGTGATGTAAATCTATGGCTGCGGGACCGCTACCGGCAGCTAATTACATCAAGTGGAACAGGTGATTGTTGTCAAGCCGTCCAACAGTGTCCATTTCCTCTGTGTTTTCGCATAGAGAGTGACAGAGATCGAGAACATGCGCCACAAAGCCATCGAGGCTCGACAGGAAGTGTTCAACCTCAACGAGCACGAAGTCAGCAAACGCTGGGCCTTTGAGGAAGGGGTACGACATTTCATTTCAAGTTTCAATCGTCTGAATGTGCATGGTTTTAGGTCCGCGGTTTTGTACCTTTTTTCCCCTCTTTCTTTTTAACTCATTCACTGCCATTCACAAAGTCATTCGGGAATGGAAAACATGACATAGAGCGCCATTCCCGAATGTGTTCAGGTTTTGTTTTTTCATCGGCCTCTGGCAATGTTTTTCTTTTCCACATTAGGCAACATTTCCCTTCTTTCCATGTTAGCGCTTTGTTCCAGCTTCAGCTGTTGTTCAAGCGCTACATAAACCAATATGTATGTATTGCATTGTATTTTGGATAGCCGCCCTCATTCCAAGCTCATATAACTCCAGATCCATATAACTTGGGAATTAACTCTTTTTCGGATGAAAGAAGAGAGGCAGTCGCTCTTTTTCCTAATTTCTTTTTTATTACACAAAGAAATATTCAAAATTCTCACATTTACACAAAGGTTACTTCCGGGTAGAGTCAACACTGTCGCGAATGGCTGCTGCTGCTTACCCGCACAAAAAAATCCCGGACTGTGAAGTGTCCTTGAGAGTTTTGAAAGGCGCTTAGAAATGAAATGTATTATTATTATAAGATTTCTAACGTTATACTGAATGTTTATGTCGTCTTAAAACTCAATATTCTTTGGCTCCTGGAGTTCTAGTGACGGTGACAGAACCCCTGTCACTGAAGTGGACACATTTTTTGCACAAATATCTGGCAGTGAATGAGTTAAAACCACACACAAGATGAGTTTATTTTGAGGCGTTAAATACAAATGCTTCGGTGGAATTCCAAGATGCTTGCTAAAATCCTACACCACAATAACAGTCATTATTCTTGACTTCAGATTTGAAAACTAGTTATTCATTAATTTATTTATTGTGACCTTGTGTCCTTGCGAGCTTTGAAAAGCGCTTAAAATGTAATTGATTATTATTAGTATTATTGTGCGCTCTATATGTAAAACGCGGAGGGGATTAAACATACTAATGGCTTCCGCAAATTCAGCACGGCCCTCGGGAAGAAACCATAACTACAATGTGGCCCGCGGCAAAAAATGACTGACACCCCTGGCCGAAGGTTTCTTCCACTGAATTCAATATTTATGCAGTCCTAAAACTCAATATTCTATGGGTCCTGGAATTTGAGTGACAATGACAAAAACCCTGGCACTGAAGTGGGCACATTTTTGCATGTCTGGCAGTGAATGAGTTAAACAGCACTTGAGTCAAAATTAGCATTGCATTTTCCGAGTTTTTGATCCTGTAGTGTAACATGTAACATAGTTTAAAATGTTTTATTCATTTATTTTTTTAGATCAAGAGACCTTACTTCCACGTTAAAGCCCTGGAGAAGACGCAACTGAACAACTGGCGGGAATACCTGGACTTTGAGATGGAGAACGGCACTCCGGAGCGTGTGGTTGTTCTCTTTGAACGCTGCCTCATCGCTTGTGCTCTATATGAAGAGTTCTGGATCAAGGTATCAAAGCGTTTCTTCTTTGAGTGTCGTTTTATTTTATTTATTTTTTCCTCCCTCCCCCACCACACCACTTCTATGCTCGCCGCTTCCCTGCACTTCCTCCCCAACCATCGATGACAATCACGTGGAGTAAAACGGAAAAAAACAACCACCACAAAAATCGTCCTGCACTCTCTTTGCGTGTAACGTTGATATGTGACTGTATCTGTTGTATTAGGGGATGGCCAGCTTGCCACACAAGATTTGACTGCAGCATTTGCCAACTGCATCTTCTTCGTCTCCCACTACCTTACAGAATCTTATCTAATTGGTTCCATGAAGGTGCTGATGGGTTTACACAGAAAAATTCTAAGAACGATCTTGTCGATGACGACATTCACCCGAGTAGGAGAAGCGGGAAATGTTAAACCGTCTGGTCTTGTCTGTTTTCTTTGCCTTTCTTTCTCCTCTACGCTCTCCTGTCCTCCGCTTGCTCTCCTTTCCGCTTTCTCTCCTTTTCACGCTTCCAAAGTACGCCAAATATCTGGAACCCTTCAGCACGGATGGCGTTCGGCACGTCTACCGGAAGGCCTGCACCGTCCACCTGCCCAGGAAACCTGCCATCCACCTTCTGTGGGCTGGCTTTGAGGAACAGCAGGGTGTGTAGCGCACTTTTTTTTTAACTTTGGAGGCACCACTGTAACAGTTACTCTTGACTAAAATGTCCCTCGCTCTTACTGCTTCCCCTCCACAGGCAACGTCGAAGGTGCCGGAAACATACTCAAGAACCTGGAGATGGTGGTGCCCAACCTGGCCATGGTGCGCCTGCGGCGGGTGAGCCTGGAGCGCCGGCGCGGCAACCTGGCTGAGGCGGAGGCGCTGCTGAAAGAGGCGGTGGATACCTCAAAGACCGCCTCTGAGACGTCCTTCTACGCCGTGAAGTTGGCGCGCCAGTTCCTCAAGGTGCAGAAGAGCCTGAGCAAAGCCAGGAAAGTGCTGCTGGACGCCATCGAGCAAGATCAGGTAGCCAAAGGCGCAGCTCTGCTATCTCGTCATGATGCAGGATTTTTCCGTGTGTCATCATTTAAAGACAACGGCCACAAAATGATGAATAACAAAGTCATTATGCGCTCTGTGTGTTTCTTTTCTCTCTCAGACAAGTCCTAGGCTTTACCTCAACCTGCTGGAGCTGGAGTTTAGCGACGATGTGACACAGAACCAGGCCGAGATTATGGCCTGCTTTGACCGGGCTCTGAAGAGCCCCATGGAAATGGAGTCGCGCCTCCTCTTTGCCCAGCGCAAAGTGGAATTCCTCGAGGACTTTGGCACCGATATCCATGCGTGAGTTGGAGCAGTTAAAATAAATATTTTTTTTATTTTTTTTTTATTTTTTTTTAGCAAACAGCGCACCCGTGATGTGCATCATCGCCTCATAACCAGATCAAAACATTAGAAGGACTGAGATACGATTAGATTTGCGCCTTCATCAAAAAAATGTGAATAATCAACTGCAGCGTGAATTCTGGCCCTGGAGAGCTGACGCCATGGAAATGTTGTTTCAGGCTGGTGGCCGCTTACGAGGAACACCAGAACCTGCAGAAGGAAGTGGACTTATCAAAGAGGAATGCGGAGAATGGCTACGACAGTTCTCAGGAACCCGATGCTAAGCGGCAGCGCATCGACGACGGCTCCATGGCCGCCGCCGCGACTGACATGCATGCCAACAGCGCATATAATTATAACAACTGGTACCAGGTGGGTTTTGATCTTTTTTTTTTTTCCTTTTCTATTTTTACACGGCCCGTTGCTGTGAAACTGAACCGCCATATCCGTTCACATCTATACCACAAAGTCAACGAGAACCGGTTCATGAACCTGTTTAACCGCGTTGTATTCATATAACAGAACAATAGCTTTGTTTTCAACTGAACAGTAGGTTTGTAAATTAAGACAGTCTAATTTTGTTTCCTCTTTTTCGGGGGAAGGAGGGTGGGTTATAGGAGGGTTATAAAATATGTGCTTTGTTTCAAACGCAGACCCATCTCACATTTCACATTTTCTCTCTTTTCAGCAACAGTATGGCGCCTGGAGCCAAAATTCATGGAGCCAGTACAACCAATACGCCCAGTATAACCAATACTACCCTCCTCCTCCGACATGATGGCCACCACCGTGATCTTGAGCTCTCATGGGAGAATGTGTCTAGCTTTTCAAATTAAAGACAACCAGCACCGCGTTTCCAAAAGATTTATTTTGTTTTGACTCAAGCTAATTTTTCCTTACAGTACACGTAGCTCCTGTTGGGGATTTAAAAGTATACACACAATGCATGTTGTTTGTAAAGAGGTTTGCTTCCATCACCCAACCTTGTGCTCTAGGCAGGTTTTCTCTCTCCTTGAGGGTCTCTTTAAATTTGCAGAATTTTTAATGTTTTTCAGTGAACCCCAAATGAAGAGTTCCTGTTTACCTTTGTTTTCTCAACTTGATTTCATAATAAACAGATTGATATCTTGGTGTGTCCCTGCTTCCGATGCTTCATTGTAATTCGTGGGCAACTGGTAAATTACATGAAATCATTTTGTGAAGTATTTTTTACATTCTCCATATATTACAATAATCTTTAAGGCACACTTTGTTTTTTTATTTTTACCTCACATTGTCATGTACATATTTAAATGTCAATCTGGCTGCTACTAACCGTCAAACCCTGATGTAAGAAACGCCCAAAGCCATACGAAAGTACTCATAAATTTATATGCTGACAAAAATTCTAATGTACAGCTCTGAATATCTCTGTACAAATAATAATGCAATTTCACCACATCCAACATGGCGAAGACTTAAGGGGCGGGGACTCAGGTCTGTCGCTGTGCGATGACGTTTAGCACATGCGCAGTATTGTCAACGCGAACGGCCTTTTCTATGCTGCGCGTCGATCGACTAGCACTCAAAAGAGGTAAGGCCTGTGCATAATGAGTGGTAAAAGTGTTTTTTTAACTCGTAGTTGGCTTTTATTGTGTGTCGAAGAGGCATCCCCAAACCCTCGAACCTATTATTTAACAGTCACGTTAAATAGACTGGCTATAATTTGTGTGTTTAATGCGCATTTCTCTCCCTCTCAATCTCGTGTGCCGCACGTTGCTAGCTGAGATAGTTTAGCATTAGCTTTACCGCGACAACTTTTCTCTCTTCCTGGACCAAAAGTATGTTTTCTCCGTTTCGTTTGTAATTTACATAAGACAAATGTTACTGTTTTTATTTTTCTTCTCGATCTCAATGTTTCTCCATCTCTGTACTGGAGATTTACATCCGTATACATGGTAGATAATTACATTTGAGAACCTCTCTGATACAAATTTGTGACCGTAGTAATTTCTTAAGAGAGTGTACGGTTAACTGTTTTCTTGTTTATACAATGCGAACTGCTCCAGTTGTGTAATCATAGTTTGACCCAGTTAAATTGGAGTCTCTTCTTAGGATCAAGATGCAGCTTTTCCTGCGTGCAAAGAATACTCACACCCTTGAGGTGACCGGTCAGGAAACTGTGGGACAAATTAAGGTAGAAATAAATACACAAATGCAAGTCATATTTACACAAGTTGTGTGATACTTGGCAGTAACAGTTTGACATTCCACACCTAAGGCTCACCTCCAGACTTTGGAGGGTCTCCTCGTTGAGGATCAGGTGGTACTGCTTGCAGGTTGCCCCCTGGAAGATGATGCCTCTCTGGCATCGTGTGGCATTTCCGAGCACTGCACCTTGGAAGTCGCCGGTAGACTCCTGGGAGGTCAGTGTTGAAATATTTAATGTTGGAGAAATGAGCTCCTCTTTTTTTTAACCATTTAATCATCAAATTATATGTTGGCTTTAAAGTATGTGTTAGATGGCATGCATGTACTGTATTGCGACTTTCCCATTGACTTTGTTATACCTATGTATGAAAATGCAATTTCCCTTTGTGTCTAGGTAAGGTCCACGGCTCTCTGGCCCGTGCTGGAAAAGTGAGGGGGCAGACCCCCAAGGTGAGGATTGTTTCCAGAATATACAACAATATATATCACGTGAAATCACCCTTTGTTTAGCCATATTTGATAGTGTTTGTTTGGCGATGTAATACTAGTCAGACACTGAGCCATGAAATGTCTGGAAAGCTGAACATTTGGCTTGTTTTTTTGTGTACCAGGTGGACAAGCAGGAGAAGAAGAAGAAGAAGACTGGCCGCGCCAAGCGTCGCATCCAATACAACCGGCGCTTTGTCAATGTGGTGCCCACTTACGGCAAGAAGAAGGGACCCAATGCCAACTCATAAGAAGAGTGGGTGATGACCATACCGAGCCGTTTTGACACAGTTCAAATGTTTTCCTGCTGTGAATAAAACGTTGCAGTGGAACGTTCGTTTTCAGTCACAAGTTTTGTTGGGGAATGACGAGAACTCGTTAATCTGCATGTCATACACCTTTATCAAATATCATTTGGTAAATCAACCTAAATGTGTATGTAAAGAAAAATATAAACAACTGTCTTGTTTGTAAAAGTTATATTTCATGCAAACAAAAAATATTTCGGTACATTGACAAGAAACAAAAAAAGAAACAAAATGGTGATGTCTTTTGTATTCGTCAGTCATCGACATTCATTTTTTTTTAATCCACATCCACCAACTCCACTTCAAAAATCAGTTTGGCATTTGGTGGAATTCTGGAGGGAAAAGTTAAGGCCAAGCATAATGTTTTCAGACCCATCCACCCAATTCCTGCTGAGTCCAGATCAACTTTCCCAAAAAGATACTTGGAGTCTGGGACGCCTTTCTTCCCATACGCCCACTCAGGTTCGATCTCCAGACGGGCCGTCTCACCCTTGCTCATGGTCAACAGACCTTCGTCCCACTATAAAAATGTGACAAAGTTTAAAAAGAAACACAAAAAGGAGAACAACTTCAGGAATAATACACATACATACCCCCCGGATGACTTTTCCCATGCCCACTTTGAAGCTCAGCGGCTTGGTTTGCTTTTTCTTTCTGGCCGCTGTGGAGATGACAAAGCGAATCCCGAGTTGGCTGGACCGCAAAGTCAACATGAACGTGATCGAGTGCAGCTACTCACATGAGGGGATGTTGGTGTCAAAAACAGTACCGTCTTCCAGCGTCCCCGTGTACCAACAGCTCACCGTGTTGCCTTTTTTCGGGAAGTTGGTCTTATTGCCTTTCTTCAGCGTAACTTTGGTAAACTTGGGCGGACCCTGAAGGGAAGAAAATGCACTTCTGATAATTTTACAGAAAATGACTGCAAGAGCCTGCGTCTTTACCTCATCCACAAGTTCAACCTTGAGCTCTGTGGGCTTCTCATCGATTTTGACAGCTTTCACCTGCTCCGTCACTTCTTCCACCGGCTCCGTGCCTTTAAACCTCTACAAAATACAGGAACTGTTTTATTTTGTAATTTAATTTGTATCCAAACGGACTTCGCATGGCATCACTCACTTTACTGGCAAACAGCTCGTTGTAGGCGACGATGAGCTGTTCCTTCTTGGCCGTCTTTGCTACATTCTTGATATTTCCCAGCAATCTGTGCTCGATGAGAAACTAAACACAGAATAGGGTGTTATTTGAAGCAACGGGATGTTATATGTGAAATACTGGAGCCACTTTGTTTGCAAACATTGATTTCCGCCCATGTGGGGCTGCACACGCTAGCCTGCTTGACGCGAATGGCTCATATTCTCGTCAAAATGCACTTTAAAAAAAGCAACCGCACATTCTGAATACTCAACTGACGGACGTACTGAGTGCGCCGCATTGTCCTGAATGAACTTGATCAAATATTTCTTGGGCAAATCGTCACTTTTAAGTTGCTCGTCGTTCCACTCACGTACTGGCTCGTTCGCCATTTTGGGTGTACAGATATATGAACTTTAACCTCAGCAATGAAAGTTAAAATAAAAACAGGGAAAAAACACAAACATAATATTCAAAAAATATCAGACTATAAAGCGAAATGAGAACTCTAAAATCGTATCACATTTTCTGCCATTGTGAGCTCACGATAAAATTTTAAATGTAAATGAAAGAATATGAGTAAGGGATGACATTAGTCTCAATATATACTGGGATATAATTTATAATTTTAGTATTGAGAACAGTCAATCGTTTATATCACACCAGTTTGGTCACCTGGTAATTGTTTATTTTTCCTCATCCGTCTCACGTGACTTGTAGCGACCCCCCAGTGCGCATGACCACTAGTCTGAAATGCACATGCGTAGTCGGCAACATCCGGGGCCTTTGACAAGGATGAGCGGCGATTTTCAAGATGGCGGCGGAGGGAGGAGGGAAGGAGTCGAACGAAATTAAAACACAATTCACCACCAGAGAAGGCGTCTACAAGCTCCTCACGCACTCAGAGTACAGCCGCCCTAATCGAGTACCCTTCAACTCTCAAGGGTCCAACCCAGTAAGGGTCTCCCTCGTAAACGTCAACGACCAGTCGGGCAATGGCGACAGGATCTGCTTCAATGTGGGCCGGGAGCTTTACTTTTATATCTACAAAGGTGTAAGGAAGGTAAACAACGTTGACAGCATCATTGAACGCTTTGGCTGAGTAGCAACCGTGACCGGTCGACGTCTGCCGTACACCCTCACTATCGACCCGGCTGTTGTTTGGAAAAGGCTCCGTGGCGCTAATATAAGCAACTCCAGCTAATATAATCGCCACAGTTGTTTAACACTTAAAATGAGTTCGTCTCTCTGCAGGACCTTCTCAAAAGTTCTGAGTGACCGCCATGCCGCAAATGCTTTGTTTATATTTGACGTGCATGCAGGAATGAGATGACAGCATGACGCAATTGCAAAAATGTCAGGTGGTTGCTCTTCACGTAAAGGTCAACATTGAAAATGGTGGATGTCGTGACGTCACGCTGCATTCATGATATCTCATGTGTGCGGTAAAAAATATGAAGTTTTGCCTCCATAGCAGTCTCAACATAATACAGCACCCCTGCTCTTAAAACAAATGAAATCTAACTGACATATTTACCTTTATTAGTCTCGCAGTGGAGAAATTTACATTTCATAGCAGTTATGAAAGGAAGATGAAAGGAATGAAAGAAGTGGAAAAACAAAATACATGAGCTGCTGGAAAGGCAGCCACTCTTGCGGCGCCATCTTGAAGTCAAAACAACAACAAAAAAGGATGTGAGAACACCAAGAAAATATGACACCACAAAGACAGACAAAATATAAGTCATGTCGTGGGTTGCTTTGTCACTTAATTCCTTATTTCCGAATGATGACAAGAAGAGTCGATAAAAAATTAAAATGTTAATTCTCTCGTGGTTTTCAGGCCGCCGACCTGAGCAAGCCCATCGACAAGCGTTTATACAAAGGCACGCAGCCCACGTGCCACGACTTCAACCCGCTCACGGCCACCGCCGAGAGCGTCTCACTGTTGGTGGGCTTCTCGGCGGGCCAAGTGCAGCTCATTGACCCGATCAAGAAAGAGACGAGCAAGCTCTTCAATGAAGAGGTGCGTTATCGTCCAATGAAAAGCTTGCAGGGCATGGTGTGGTGTAGTTACATGCAATGCCAAAAATGTGTTGGATAAATTGTTTGGTATCTTTTCCTTTTCCAGAGACTGATCGACAAGTCTCGCGTGACGTGCGTGCGCTGGGTCCCCGGTTCCGAGAGCCTCTTTTTAGTGGCCCATTCAAGCGGAGCCATGTACCTATACAATGTAGATAACACGTGCGGCACGGCGGCGCCCAATTACCAGCTCCTCAAGCAAGGGGACAACTATGCCGTTCACACCTGCAAGAGCAAGTCGGGCCGCAACCCTTTACTGCGCTGGACGGTGGGCGACGGCGCGCTCAACGAGTTTGCCTTCTCCCCGGATGGTAAGTTCCTGGCGTGCGCCAGCCAGGACGGCTACCTGCGAGTGTTCGGCTTCGACGCCGCCGAGCTGCACGGCACCATGAAGAGCTACTTTGGCGGTTTGCTTTGCGTGTGCTGGAGCCCCGACGGGCGTTACATCGTGGCCGGCGGGGAGGACGACCTGGTGACGGTGTGGTCGTTCTCGGACTGCAGGGTGATTGCGCGGGGTCATGGACACAAGTCGTGGGTGAGCGTGGTGGCCTTCGACCACTGCACCACCAGCGTGGAAGACGGCGTTGGTGGCGAACCCCACGCCGAGTTTAGCGGCAGTGACGAGGACTTCTACGAGCATATTCACTTTACCGCAGGAAGGGATCGGTCCAACAGCGCCCATTCCCGACTTTCCAAGAGAAACTCGACGGACAGTCAGCCCGTTAGCGTGACGTACCGATTCGGGTCCGTTGGCCAGGATACGCAGTTGTGTTTATGGGATCTCACTGAGGACATTCTCTTCCCTCATCTACCATTGTCTCGGACGAGGACTCACACTAATGTCATGAACGCCGCAGGTTCGCCGACAACCGCAGCCAATATTATTTTCACTTCCAGCACCAACGGCAAAGACAGCGTTAGCAATAGCAGCACCGGCGGCAACACGCCAAACTCCCTCCAGGGGACGCTGCCTCGCTCCAACAGCTTACCGCAGGCTTGCACCCCGGCCGGCGGCGGAGGAAGCACCCCAAACAGTCACACGGGGAGCAGCAGCAGCACCAGTAGTACCGCCGCCTCCACCGCCGCACCCTTTAAAAGCGGCGGCGGCGGCATCCTCGACAGCGCACTGATCGCCGCCGGCGTGGGCAAATTTGCCACGCTATCGCTGCACGAGACTCGAAAGGAGCGCTCGGAAAAGGAGCACAAGCGCATGCACAGCGCCGGCCATATCGGCAGCAAGAGCGGCGACAAGCTCAGCCAGCTGGGCGCCTCGCCGACAATCGGCGCCAAAGGCGACAACGCCAAGACGTTGGGCACGTTGATGTGCCCGCGCATGGAGGAGGTGCCGCTGCTGGAGCCGCTGGTGTGCAAGAAGATCGCCCACGAGAGGTTGACGGTGTTGATCTTCCTGGACGACTGCCTGGTCACCGCTTGCCAGGAGGGCTTCGTTTGCACGTGGGCCAGGCCTGGGAAAGTGGTGAGTGATAGCTGACAACTTTCTTTCGCGAGCTCTTTGAGGGGGGAAGTGGAACGATGACAAAGTGTCGAAAAGTACCTACTTCTCACTGGCAAAAGCAAGCGCTGCATATGTATATTTTTGCTGATAAAGCATTCGTCAGACCTCTGGCAATTTTTTTTCCCTTCCACGAGAGGGCAGAATTTGCCTTTTGTCCATGTTAGCGTTTTGTTACAGCTTCAGCTGTTGTTAAAGCACCACATGAATGAATATGTATGTATTGTATTGTATTGTATTCCTAAAACTGGATGGATAATGGACGGATGGATCGATTGTATTTTGTACCCCCCATTTCAAGCTCAGATAACTCCAGACCAATATCACTTAGGAATAACTTTAACTTTAAGAAAATAGTCTAAGGCACAGGTGTCAAAGTTAAGGCCCAGGGGCCAAATCCGGACCGCTACATCATTTTTATTCGGCCCGCGATAGCAAATCAAACTTGTGAGATTCCATGATGTTTGCTAAAATCCTAACCAAAATTTCATATTTTTGGATGTAAACCACAATAACAGTGATTATTCTTGACTTCAGATTTGAAAACTAGTTATTCATTAATTTGTTGTGCGCTCTCTATGTAATATGTGGAGGGGATTAAACAATCTAATGGTTTCCCAAAATTCACAACGGCCCTTGAGAGCAAACCATAACTACAATGCGGCCCGCGGTAAAAAATGACTCTGACACCCTTGGACTAAGGTTTCTTTCACTGAATTCAATATTTATGTAGTCCTAAAACTACATAATCCCGGAATTCGAGTGACAATGACAAAAACCCTGGCACTGTAGTGGACACATTTTTTGCACGTCTGGCAGATAATGAGTTAAAACCACACACAAGATGAGTTTATATTGTAGCGTTAAATACAAATGCTTCTGTGAAATTCATTCATCAGAAAATGCTGCAATTGGGTCAGTTTTGCAAAATTGCTACAGTTAGCAACAACAGTGGCACCTGGAAAGTGCTGTTTATTATTATTATTATTATTATATATATATATATTTTTTAGGTGGCTCTTTGAACAAAAATTTTGAGGACTCACATCTTTTCTTTCAGTAGTGAGCTACCGTTTTTACTACAAAAAAGCATTTCTCTCAAGAGTATTTGGGGTCTTACAAATTATTATTTTTTTCCTATTTCCTGACCACACACATAATTTCTCAAGATAATTTTGTATTATATTTTTATTATATTTGTATTTTGTCTCCGCAGGGACTGCTATCGTCACAAAACAACGCCACCAACTCGCCCAGTGGAACCGTAGTATAACCCCCCCTCCGACCCTTTCGCCATTCAAAGAGATAGTGGGTGACGATCAATCCATAATGTGCGACGGAACCTCGAGTCTGCAGTGAAATGGGTGCTATTTGACAAAAGCGCAAGGAGCTTTAAGGTTGTTTTTGTTTTGTTTTTTTTCCGGAAGGGCTGACTGGTTCACTGTTTATAACGACGGTGGCTCTTATCAAGCCTCCTGTCGTATGCCCGTTTCATTATTTTATGCGGTGGGCCTCGAAAAGGGATCAATATTTTTAAGTGGCTGCATATCCTCCACTAATGGAGGTACGACTTCCTTAAATCACACAAAGTGTATTTGCACAAATTCCTCCCTGCTGTGTGTGTGTGTGTGTGTGCGTGCATATGCGTGTGTGTGCGTGTTTTTTTTAATCCCAGCAGAAGGACACAAAACAGATTTTGAAAGCACTTGGCTCGTCGGCACCCTTTGTCTCCCACGTTGGATGCTGCAATCATGTTAATTTTATTATTTCGGAAAACAATGTTTGCACAGTTTTTTTCCCCCCAAAGGCGGGCAGGTATACTTTTTTTGGGGGTGGTGTTGTATTAAATAGAAGATAAACTTTATACCTATTGTTAATTTTAATATTGTTTTCCACGTGGGCTCTGTATTATATGTAAATATTGGATTTCATTGATTTATTGAGATGATTAACAGTTGAAAGAGCCTTTTTATAGGACAAAAAATAGAGCCTATTTCTAATAGAGAAAATCTAAAATCAATTTTGAATATGCAGATTCCCCCCTACCCTCCTTTTCCGTTGTACAAAGAGATTTTTTTTACCGCGTTTGGCGTTGTAATATAGAAGATGCTTTTATCTTAACGGCAAGTGGCGAACGCTTTCGTTCAACCACCATGCCGAGCTCAGGTGAAAATGGCGGAATCGCGCGCTAGCCTATTGTGTGAAGCGACTCTCAAGCTAACGACTTCTCTTTAGTGCGGGCGGATGATAATGATGATTGATTTTTTTTTTTTCTAGAAGCTACACTGTTTGATTCACGCAAGAGTATGTGAGGATTTTTCTTTTTTTTTCAATCTACCACCAGGTAGAGAGACTGTGAGGTTTTGATCAGTGGCAGCCTTTTTCCTCCATGTGACGCCTATTAAAATGTTTGAAAGACTTTAACCATAACACTTGTCTATATTTTTCTCTCCCCAAAAATATGTCGACATCTCTAGGTGCTAAGCCGGTGCAAGACAGACAAATCCGATGTAACCATGAAGAAATGTTGTTCTGTCATTAGGCAAAAATCCCAAGGGTGAAAAGGTTTCTTCATCCATCTGTATTTCTTTGAAGGTATCAGACATTTCGCTCGTCATCCGAAGAGCTTCGTCAGCCAACTAAAGTTGTGCTGGTAACTCCGGCTCTATATACATCCCTAATGGACAGAGGTGGCGGTGCCAGACCTCTGCTCCGATCGGTCCGTGCGCTAAGGTGATGCCAGAGCTAATGGGCCAATCAGAGCCAGGCATAAAACATCTGACACCTTCAAAAATGTACAGATGACAGCTAAAGAAACAATTTCATCTTGTACAACTTAGAGCCTACACATACAAAAATCCCATCATTCAACTTTATTGTATTTTTATGTAGGGGATCGGGGAACGGTATTGTGAAACAGGCAATAAGTCCACACACATTTTTAGATTTCAAAGGCCTTTTTTGTTAAAGATGCAAAAAGAGACGATATGATACAGAAGCAATTTCAGGTCACTGTAATCGCACATAACTCTTACAGAGTTCGTGATCCCTGATGTCCCCCCAACCCCCGTTCTTAACATGCGGGGCCACGCCTCCGGCCCCGTTGGACGGCAGCCGCTTGGTGATCAAGAGATTCTTAGGAAATAGCTGGTTGCTGCCGCTCTGCAGGATGTTCTCGATCTTTGTCTTCTGGCTGGCCGGCATGCAGGCCGTGTTCTTGTGATGCATGCCGCAGTCGCCAGCGTGGAAGACCCGAGGCGCCTCGCTGGCCATCACCTTCCAGAAGGACGGCAGGCAGGACACGGTCAAGTGCTGCAGGGACCAATCCCAGTTGTAGTCGTCGTAGGTGCAGAAGGTGTCGGTGCAGCCGAGCAGCTTCTGGTAAGTGTCCCGACTCATCGCCATGCCCATGTTGTGCTCGGTAGACTTCCAGGCCTTCACTTCCACCTTGTTGGTTTTACTGGAGTAGGCGATATGACTGTAGCTCCCCAGTGACAGGATGTCGCAGTCGCCACACTGCTCTGGTTTTAGCGCCGACATCAGCTTCAGCATGTGGATAAAATCCGGGGACAGGAAGTGGTCCTCCTCGATCAGAAGCACCAGACCGCCATGATCCCGGATGACGTGCACTCGATCCCATGTAAAGTGTAACTTCCACCACCAGTGATGTTTGGTCTGGGAGAACTTGGCCTCGCGGTAGTGCCCGAACGAGTCCGGGTACTCCGCGTTGATGCACCCTGACTTTAAGGCCTCTTTTTTGGAAATGTCCCTCGGACAGTCCCTCGGGTCGTTGCCGGGAAACTCCTGCGGGTACAGCTGGATGCTGAATGGGAAGAAGATCTGCAGGACCTGGCAGAAGTCCACAGAGTTCACCACTTTGTTAATCTCAGGGGACCAGTAGTCGTGGCTGAATATTAGCAGGATGCTTTCCACGCCTCTGGCCCCGCGCAAGCTGTCCACCAGCAGCTGCAAGTAATCTGGACGGTTGTGGACCTGGACCACCACTACCAGGTCGTCCTTCTGCCGCACCGCTTTAAACTTCTCCAGGTTTCTTATCGTTTGATCAAAATTGAGCTGAAAAACGATGCCGCGGTATAGCAGCGTCGTGTTATCTACATTTGGATTGGCTTTGTGTTCTTTGTCCTTTGGTCGTTCCAGGCGCGTCTGGTTCAGCGGCGCGACGGGAGCCCGGCTCACGGCGACCGTGGCTTGCAACCGGACGTGGTTGGCGAGGTTAATTCGGCTCGTGCTAACACCACTACTTCTCTTCGCTCGCGCCTCAATCTCCGCTTCCTTTGGGAACGGCTCCATCTTTTTCTGCCTCGCGCTGGTCCACAACGCCAGCCCGCAGATGACAACCACCACAGTCAGTATCATCACCTTTCTTTTGTAGATCCGGAATCTCATTGCAGGGGATCGGACTTTTGGAGGGAGGATGGGAAAGAAAACAGAATGTAGGCGGGTGGTTGTGAGGATGGAAAAGCTGCAGGGAGGCTAATGGCTGGAAACATGGATCCTGCTCCACTGACGGGTGGAGAAAAGCCAAGACAGCATGACAATTGCTGGGAAGCAGCGATGTTCTCCTTGGCATGAATTGTCTGAAACGCAAATCGAAACAAAATTAGGTATGAACCGTCATATATCAGAATCAGAAAGCCCTTAATAGTCCTAAAGAGTTTGATGTTTCTCTTTATTTGTAAGTGGGTTCGTTGTCAGATCTCCCAGGTAGGTGACGCGCAGAGCTTGATCGTGGCGTGGAGTTGAGCAAGTCGTGCCGTGATGTCCGTCCGACGCCCGGCGTGAGTCTGAGATGATTGTGCCCCGTGGTTCGCCCAATCTCTCTGTCCCACGACAGCTGCTTTTATACCATTGTCAAGCCTGTGATATGCGTCAGGGTGAGACGCACATCAAGGAGATCACGGAATTGAAAGACATGAAAGTGTTGAAAGGCGCACTTCAAAATCATACACGCGTGTGCCGCAACAGTCCCACAATGGGGAAATTTGCAGTCCACATCAGCAATTTTAAATGGGAAAAACTAAATGCATAGTGCAAGTGGGTGAGGGGGGGTGAAAAAAGTATAAGAAAAGCATATTGATATATGTCGCTTTACTGCATCAACATACCTGTGCTATTTACATGCACGCTTTCAGTATAATTGTTTCTAAATGGTGCAATATGCACATAGAATAGAAACATCACGGTTTCACTGTTGCCTCAGATTGATAATTCTAATTGACAAAAATGTTTCATGACAAGCGTTCTGCGGGTGTTCGCATCCAAGAGCCTAATTTTACCCACGATGTGAAAAGTTCGCATTTGATATTTATTGGTAACTAGTTCATGCAGAACAACTCTGCAAACCCCAATTCCCAGCACATATTCGCTCGTGAGATGCATATAATTTGATCGACCGGTTAGGCTGATTTGGTCATAGTTAGATTTTGGGTGGCATTTTTGTCATTTGACTCGAATAAAAAAAAAACTAAACAGCAAACCAATTTCACTTTACTTGAACACAAAACTGCTTCTCAATTCATATAATTATATGATTTAATAGCCAACCAGAGGGCATTTGTCATGCCACCACCTGTATTGTTTTATTTTCATTTCTCCTTGACACCCACTTTTACCTTTACATATTGAACAAGTAAAGCAATATATCAAAATGCAAACAATTCCACTGACGTCCAAAAATGTTATCTCTGCAATCGTAGTAAATTTGACAGTAAACCGCAGCACGCTAGCACTAAGTTAGCAACGGCTAGCAACCCCGTCCTTCAAAACAGTACCGTCCGAAAAATACATGCCACGCCCGCGTTGATCAGGCCAGTTACCTGAAGTCACAGCGCACGAACGTTCAATTCATGAGAAAAACGTCGGTTCGTCCGTGTCCCATTTTCGCTCTATCCCTCCCGATGAGCTGCATGGAAGAAGCAGCGAACTGCTCGTGATGGGAAAATGTCCTATTTGAGTACCGTCGCACTTCGCCCATTCCCTCAGTACACGGCGCTCGCCACACAGTAATACGAATAACACGAATTGCAAAGCACTCTGAGAGAAACCATTGCTGGTTAGTCATATATTTATTTGAAAGGAATTGTTTTTATTGGGACAATTACAAATAACAGTCATTGTGTTTAATTTACATCGTTTTCTCCTATTTTGATGTTGCACGTGTATACGGTCCTCCAGCCACTTGGTGGCGCCCAACCTGAAGGCAAAATGAAACCGGATGCGGAAATTTTCATTTGCACATGCGCAGACTGCTGTCTTTCTTTCTTACGATCGAGCGAAAAGAGACAAGATGGGACACCAACAGCTCTATTGGAGTCACCCCAGAAAATTTGGACAGGGATCACGATCATGGTTTGTGTGTTTACCATTTTGCCACGCATGTTCTTAATTCTGGTCTGATAATAGTTTAGCATGGTTTCCCCGTCCCTTGTATGTCGAAAATTGCCATCAAATGCGCACCGCATGGAGACTCTTCGGTACAACATGGCGGCGGAATGGATGCCCAATGCATCGTCTTATCTCAAAATCACATTTAAAACGTAACAGAGCTTAAGAGGTGGCGATCTATGCATACAATTTAATTTGAAACACGCATCCATGTGTGAAAAATAAGATCGAGGAAACAAATTCTCACAGAAATTTACATTAGCATGTTTGTGTAAAACCCCATCCGACTGCCTAAGTCAGTTGTTGGACCAGCAATAAAATTCCACTTGTTTCCAACAGCCGAGTTTGCTCGAACAGACACGGCCTGATTCGTAAATACGGACTCAACATGTGCCGCCAGTGCTTCCGGCAGTACGCCAAAGACATCGGCTTCGTTAAGGCAAGTAGCATCATCTTTTCAATTCGTGTAAATGTTTGTTTTTTGTATGTGATTGTCAGTTTCTGTTGCCAATGTTGATTATATCTCTCCTTTCCTCCTCCGCAGCTGGATTAAAAGTCAGTGCAAAGACGTCTGCCAACTATGGCCTGGAAGGCTGGATGAATTGGTTATTCAATACCCAACCTGCAAATAAATTTTGTTTTTCCCAATTGAAATGCTGTGTTGTATTCAATGATTAGAATGTTTATGAATTTGACTTGTCACAACAGAGGCTATGGGTTTGAGGATCTGCATTCATGGTGTAGTTAAAAAGAAACAGATTTTTATAATTGGGTATTGGTTTTATCGTTCACAAAATTAGCACAGCTTCAATCTGGGCCAAAATGTCGAAAAATAGAGATCCTGATTTGCGACAGCAGTATTTGTCGCTCCCCGTGATGTGATCTCCGGAGTATCACAACAGTTCCTGGCTGAGCAGAGCATCACCATATTGGATCAACGTCCTCACACACACCTGTCATGGCTCAGTGAAAACCCATCAATCAACTATGTACCCTGCTTCACAACACACTTAAGACCAAAAACCCCCACTCTGCTTGATGCTTTTAATATGCATATACATTTTTCAAATTCACGGGTTTTAAACCCACAAATTTGCCACATTTGAAGCGTGAGCAGTATCGTTTTATATTTATGGTTAAAGTTAAGAGCCTTGACTCAAGGCTGTCCAGACGACCCAGTTCATCTGGACAGTTTGAGTCCTGCTTCACGGCTGAATTGATGAGCTGCTCATTTGGACCAGGTGTCTTGCAGCTGGAGGAGATTGAATACGGCGGCCATCAATGATTCCGGTTATGCACCAAAACCTCAGCCGAACGTAAGTGTCTCCGTTTCGCGTCTTTTTGTGTTTTAATTACTTGACAAACAATCAAAGCGTGCACCGAATTCTGCAGAGTGGTTTGGGACGCGACAGGACGGGAAAACACCAGCGCCATCTCTTGGTCAAAGTAAAAAAATGGCAAACTGGCAATTTCAAGGTGGTCTGTTCAGGAATTAACGAGGTTCAATTTAATTTATCTTTTAACAGTCTTACAGTGGCTTTATCGGGCACCAAAAAAACCAAGATGAAATTCCTAACGTTATAGAGCAAAGAAACGTATATTTTGCAATTGTTAAAGCATTATGTTTTAGAAATTACCCCCACGCTGTCTTCCAACGTTGAAAATCTGCAACTGTTTATTTGCAAGTGTCGACAAGTGAAGAAAGGGAACGAAAACGCCAGCAGAAATGAACGAGGAAAAAGCGCACAAACCGAAGGCAAGTCGACAGTTTTCACATTTTTAAAGATTGTTTTCAGCTTGAGTATAACGTGTCATTCAATGCAACCGCTTTGCAATCATTACCCGAAGAAAATTGTTTATTTCACGAAATGTGTTTAAGACACCCATACATAGCGACGAACAGAGACAACACTTTATCTTGAGCAAAAAAAGTAACACTATAATTCACGTAATACAGAAATGCCAGAGATTAATCATTCCAATTGTAACATTTTTCATTGTGAACGAATCCATATTGTTTTGCATTGTATTGGACATCTGATGTAATTGCAATATCAATGTGGAAAAATGCCGATATTCAGCATCTAATTATTTTACCGTGCTTGTTACGTTAATATTGCAATATTTAAAACAATTTGTTGCATATCTGACTACACACGTGTCAGAAATGACGCATGTTTACTCTTTCTGATATTTTTTTGTGGAGATAACAATCTCAATTCTTGAACGATTTATAAAACCAAACAAGGCGAAGATGTTTAGTCCCATTTAAGCCGCTAGGCGGCAGCATTGCCTCGCCGTGATCAATCCAGGCGGAAATCGTCAACATTTCAGCAGGTTGCTGGTTTTATTTTTATTTATTAATTTATTTTTAACTGCATCAAACACCATTTTGTGCGCCATACGGTCAATGCAGCGTTTTAGTGATACTAAAAAGGAACATTAACTTTCAGCATGACAATAAGCCGACACAGTATTAGTCGTCGACACTTTTTGGCAATAAGTATACCGTGGACGTGTCTTCACTGCTGAACTGAATATCTTTATTCAGCAATGATTTGTTAAAAGTCTCACAGCATACACTTGTCACTATGAAATAATCGAGGCTTATTTTCCCCAATACATTTTGCACTATTTTTTTTCTTTAGCTCCAAAATACACACCACATATAACAAAAGTATCACCCTGAAAGATGCCACAAGTGTTCATTTTACACTTTGTACCATCAGCGCCATTAGTAATCATCACAGTCGGCATGCGTACAGGCTGACCAGTGTCTCATAAAATGTCTGCCATTAAATCTGTCATCATGGGAGGACCATTTTCCTCTCGTGGGATATTGAAGACAGGGGGGGAAAAAGCTCTAGAGTGTGGTCAGCGTACTTTCTCCCGCTGTTGTCGCTTTCTGAAAAGAGAAACTTGTATAATGTCGTTGAAATAGAGCCGTCGCCTGTTTTTCTACACCTGACAATGAATGTTAAAGGACAACCGACACGACTTTTTTGTTTCCTAACTGACATCAGAAAAACGTCTTATAGCATCTAAAATACCCAAAACACACAGGGTGATATTTTTAGTCAAATGCAAAACAACAATAAAAATGACTTAGTGTCTAAAAACTACTTCAAATTGAACCCGGAAGTGGCCAGTTTCAGAAGGTCCCGCCCCCTTGTTCGTGGTGTCACGCCAAGACCTCGCTCGAGAATCAAAACAATGGCTTCAGATTCGGAGAACATGTTTTCTTGTTACTCATCCAGTTGTGAATCTGATTCAAATAGTTCTGAAGAGGAACGCATACATGTTAGCAATCGATTAAATAATTTATTCCGTTTCATTTTGAGGCATCTGTACAGAAATGTAGCATGCAAAAAGATGGCGACAAAGCTCCGTGGAAATGGGCTCATTTGTCTCCTGGGAATTTTTGTCAGCGAATATCAAATAGTTGTCTCGGTGCAACACACGATTCACCATCGCATTATTTGTGTTTTCTTTCTAATCTGGCCATCAACACGAAGTTTTCAGACCAAATAAAGTTCCGCAAAATGCATTGTGTGTCCTTTCTCGGTCAGGGGCGCTCCTTCCGTGACGTGACGTCGGGACTCGTCACCAACTCAAAAACAAGACTTCCTAAATATTCAGCGCGAGTCTTAAAACGTGAAATATAGCTATATGCGGTGGAATCTTTGTAAAATACACTCAGTAGAAGTCATTTGAAGCGATTTTACAAATTATGGACACAACTTGTCCGGGGGCCTTGGTTGTCCTTTAAGTGTCGTTAAGAGTTTTGAAAGGCGCTTATATAGGAAATGTATTATTATTATTATTATTAATATTTTTATTTTCTCATTTACTGCCATTCCCGAATGTATTCAGGAATTTGATAGGAATTTGTTCGGGTTTTGGTTTTTGTTGTGGGGGGAATCGGTGCAGATAAAGCGCTAGTCAGACCACTGACAATGTTTTACCCTTCCACGTGGGTGCAGCATTTGCCTTTTATCCATGTTGGCGCTTTGTTCCAGCTTCAGCTGTTGTTAAAGCACTATATAAATCAATATGTATGGATTGTATTATATTTTGGACAGCCACCCTCATTCGAAGCTCATAACTACAGACCCATATACCTTCGGAAATTACTCTTTTTTTTCTGATGAAAAAAGAGAGTCTCAGATTTCTTACACTACATTGAAAGTTTATGTAGTCCTCAAACTCAATATTCTGTGGGTTGTGCAATTTCAGTGACAATGACAAAAACCCTGGCACTGGAGTGGATACATTTTTGCACCTCGTCTGGCAGTGAATGAGTTAATGAAAGCAGAAAATGCATCACATTGGGAGGAATGTTTATGTATTCATTTATTTTTAATTTATTATTGTTTGTGTGCACGTATGTGTGTGTGTGCTGTCAGGAAAAGTGACTTTCTCATGTCATCTGTCAATTATCGGTGGCTGACATCAGCGGCCTACACGACAACCCGATACCTTAAAACAAGTTTGGTTTCGTCCCGCTCCTCGCCCACCCCCAAGTAGACAACCACCAGGTGTGCCCATGTAGGACAAATGGATGCGCCGCTTAGTTTCAGTGGCCCCCAGCGGCCCTGCGGCCAAGGGGCCGGCCCTGTAAACACGGCCGCAAGTCCCTGAGCCTTCCGCGTGATCCCGTCTGACATTTATGAATTAATAAAACGACAACAGAATGTCAGCGCATCTATTTGTGGTTCAGCCCAGGGAGCGTTTCTGCGTGTCGCCGTGGACCGCAACTCAAAGCCGCCGGAGAGCGCCCACGGCACCCTCTTTTGCTGCCAAATGAGCCCCCTCCGGACCCCCCTGCACATGGTCAGCAAATGGCCCGACATATGAACTATGTAGTTCTTCACAAAAAAAAAACGTAAAAAGGGCTCCTTGCTCCCCCCCCCCACCGCTGTCGGTGGGCTCACTATCTTCCACTTCTTCTTCGAGCAGGGTCAGGCAGAAGCTTCCGGAGAGTTTTACCGTGATTTGTCCTGACAGCTACAGCCCCCCGCCCCCACCATCCCCCTCCCGCTAGGTTCACACACAAGCGCCGCGTGTGTGTTTGCATGCCCGTGGTGATGTGTGTGTGCGCATCGGGCCAAAGAACATAGACTTGATTAACCTTCCTAACGCGCACGCACTTACACACACTGCAAAGTGCACTTCCGCTTACATCAAAAGAAAAAAAAATAGTTTGTTCCATTAAGTGGATGTTGGCAGGTTATTAAAAAAGATTAATGTCATTTTTTTACCTTTTGATTTTGACAGCGTATCAATTGCATCTTGCTTTTTGTCTTTCTTTGTGTATATGCATTCATTAACTCATTCACTGCCCGGCGATGTGCAAAAATGTATCCACAGTGCCAGGGTTTTTGTCTTTTTCACTGAAATGGCAGGATCCACAGAATTATGGCTTTTAGGACTACATAAACATTCAATACAGCGTGAGAAACATTACTCTTTTAATCAGAAAAAATAGTTAATTCCTAAATTATGTGGGTGTGGACTTATATGAGCTTGAAATGGGGTGGCTGTACCAAATACAATGCATACATATTTATTTATATTGTGCTTTACCGACAGCTGATGCTGGAACAAAGCGCTTACACATTCACACATACACAAAAATAATAAATAACAAATAAATTAATACATAAACATTCCTCCCTGTGTTATGCATTTTCGGCCTACATTAACTCATTGACTGCAAGACGATGTGCAAAAAATGTGTTAATTCCAGTGCCAGGGTTTTTTATCATTTTCACTCAAATTGCAGGACTCACAAAATATTGAGTTTTAGAACTGCATAAACTTTCAATGCAGGGTAGGAAACATTAGACTGTTTTTTCATCAGATAAAGAGTTAATTTCTCAGTTATGGGTATGGAGTTATGTGGTCTTGAAATGGGGGCGGCTATACAAAAGGCAAATGCTGACCCCTCGTGAGAGGGATAATCATTGCCTATAAAGCGCTGACCAGCGCTTTATAGGCACCCCCCACAAGAAAAAAAAAGAACAAATTCGAGAATGGCACTCCACGTCATATTTTTAATTCCCGAGTAAATTCGGGAATGGCAGTGAATGAGTTAATTTGAGGGTTTTATTTATTGTATGCGGGATTTGGGGCCATTTTTTCTTCTTTTATTATTTTATTAACAAATATGAAAAAAACAAGTTAAGAAATAATTATATTTTGGGTCTCAATGGCAAACATCTTTTTTCATGTTCATTTTCTTTTTTTGGGGTACTGTTGATATTTGTTCTACACTGTCGGGGTCAAATTATTTGGCCGTGCTGGATCTTGTCCTTAAACCTCAATTGCCACGACCTGTCTCCACTTTACCCGAATCAACAAGATTCCTTCACCGAACCAGATGATTGATTCCTAACAATTTGATCGACAGGTCCACTAGAAGTCATCAGTGATTTCCCCACGGGCCTCGGGTGGGACATCGTTTGGAATCGATCAAACTCGCCGACAACAACAAGGTAGGAGACCGCATTGCTTCCGGGGAATCGTTTCAAATCAATTGGCTACTTGAGAGAAATGATTTGTATGTTTAGCAATATTTCTGTTGTGCTTCCACTCGCTTCTGTTGTTCTCGTGCACGGAGGCTAATGTGATGACATCCTACGTCTTCATTTGACTTGCCAAGTCCCTTGTTGTTTTATAATGACCTTATTGATTTATTTTATGCGCGCACATGAGAGATCCCCACCTGATTCTTTTCACTTTCAATATGTCAGTCTCAATCATACGGGATAAAAAAAAAGAATTGTTCTATTATTTGCTGGAGGGGAAGGAACGTGTATTTGGTGTGTGTGTGGGGGGGGGGGGGGGTATCTGAAATGTTGGTCTTCCTGTGCTGAGCTTGCTTTTCTTTCTTGAAAAAAAATATTTGCCATAAAGGTTGAAATGACAACCTACTCTATCACAGTGCGAGCACCTTTTGTTGTCTGGTTAAGAGGTAAGAAATTTGATCCTCAACTTCTTACCCAATTGCAAGAACATTACAACAGACGTGTACATGAAAACAAATAAATAAATAAAAAAATAAAATCAGAGTGCTACGTCGGAGATCCACTCGGAGCGCGTATGGTGATCCAATTGGGCATTTTTGAGCGCGATGCCGGACCGTGTCCATGTTTGCTAATGAAGTTGACGGATGAGAAGAGAAGGCCCGCGTTGTTGTTGAAGGCAGCGGAGATAACAACGGCTCAATCACAGAGCTGAGTGGAATGCTTAATTGGGGTCATTATTATAGGGAGGACAAGCAGAACGATAAGCTTCCACTCGGCCGAGCGCAACTTCAAGAGGCTTCATTTACATATGCGGTGCAGTCACGCTTACTTCTTGGTCAATGAAAAAAGAAGGTTTGTGCAGTTGCAAAATGATGACGTGAGTAATATAACTAAATATATATATATATATACACCAGTGGCGGTCTGTGCATGTCACTCCTAGGCCTTCATTAGTCCTACGTCTGAATCAATCACCTGCAAGAGTGGTGTGATATTACTACACGGACAAAATCTAATTAATATCAGTCCGTGATTCAGATATTTTTAGGCCAGCAGAGAAGGCCATGATGGCCCACCACTGATATATGTGATCTAAAAGCATTCCAGTTTCAAGAGCGGTTGTACAAGCTGCATTGTGCTGTATTCCCTTCAGCATAGCACCATCTAATGGTTGTACAATTCAACCACATCCTTGACTAGCTTTTTTTTCACGTGTACCAATTTGGAGCCACAGCGGCTTACACGTGTGTATTCGTCAAGGAGACAGTAAAGAGTGCTTATTCCCCACCTGCCCCCAACCCCTGCCTCATCCACTGCCTGATGGATGGAGGTCCCCGAAGACAGTCATATACAGTGTGGACCAATTTACAGCTTACTCTCACTGCGCTTGCAGGCAGGAGTGCTGACTGGCTGCTCCGGTTGCACTGCGTGAAGACAGATCCGCAGAAACGGCCATGTTGCACTTAAAGGGATAAACCGGGCGGGGACGTTAGTTTTCTTACGTAACTGGTGTTGATCATGTCTGCAATTGCAGTCATAATCAATGTTGCGAGCAATGCATTTAAAGCAATTACCATCCTTTATTTATTTTTTGCCGCATAATACATCACAACGAGAAGAAATACGGCGATCCGCAGCTTTCGTGTCTTCCGCCATTGCTCATCTCCTTAGCGCTACAATTTTATTTATTGGTCATTTGTCACAAGATAAACAAGCGCGTCCCGGGCGGCGGCAAATTCACGCGTGGCCGCACCGCCGCTCGGCGACATACAAATGATGTTGTCTGCAGAGTTCACCGGCGGCTGATTGTTGGCTTTCTGGAAAAACTTTTCTTCGGAATCGAGAGCCGTCGAACCTGTCCCGCCCTTTCTGGGAAATCGTTAAGACCAGTGGCGGACCGTCAAGGCCTGCAATGCCTTCTCTGCTGGCCTAAAAATATCTGAATCACAGACTGTGAATTATATTTTGTCCATGATTTCACAATCAGTTCCTGGAGCATCAAATTTGTCGATCAAACTCTTGCTCGAGCCAATCAGATTTCGAGTTTGCAGATCAAAAGGGATACCAACTTCTTGAAGGTGCTGGTCAACATCGGTTTTCGTAAACTATGATTGGCTTCTCACTGGTCAATCGTAGTTTGCGAAAACTGTTCTGATCACAAGCCAATAGTGAGAAGAGCATACTGGTCAGAGCTAGCACACTGTATCGGTAGCGAGCTGCTGAAGCAAATATATTTTGTTGATTTAATAGCGGTTTTGTCAACCTGCAATCGCTGAAGGAGAAGAAATGGATTTGGTTGCAAACAGACTTTTGAAGAAAGGATGAACATCATTAATAGTACCCTCTAGTGGACTTGTAGTAAATTACACCACATTTTTTTCAATCTGGATTGATTCAGACGTAGCACTACTGAAGGCCTAGCGATGAAATCCGCGTCTTAAAACTGTTTAAGACGCTGGGCAGCCGCACATCGCTCCACCTGTTCGCCCTGTCGCCACCAACCACTCTGCCGGCTCTTCATTTGCTTCATAAATAAACTCATTAACTGGCTTGCGAAGCGAAAATATGAATCATCTCACAAGGATTTACACACCTGGATTTGTGTGTGTACGCATTATCAGATGGATCTAAAATGTGACATTTTCACACATTACCTCCCGCGCGTCCTTCGCACGAATACCAATCAGTGCGACGTGCCAGTTACAGATTTGTGGCGTATTTGTCGGGGTTGGAATAACCGTAAAAAACAGGAGAGCCGATTCATCGTGACGGACGAGTCGCTCATCGGTGAATACTTTGAATCTGTTTTGGAAAGATTATTTCAGGGCTTAACTCATTCACTGTCAGAGCAAAAATGTGTCCACAGTGCCAGGGTTGTCATTGTCACTCGAATTGAAGGACACACAGAATATTGAGTTTTAGGACTACATAAACATTCAATGCAGTGTAAGAAACGTTACACTCTCTTCTTTGATCCGGAAAAAACGAATTAATTCCTAAATGATATAGGTCTGGAGTTGTATGAGCTTGAAATGAGGGTAGCTGTCCAAAATACAATGCAATAGATATACATTGGTTTATATACAGCTTTAACAACAGCTGGCCAGCACTGTATCGGCACCCAAACAAGAAAAAAAAAGCAGAAGAAATTCGGGAATGGTGCTCTACGTCATATTTTCAATTCCCGAATAAATTTTTGAAGGGCAGTGAATGAGTTAATGATGGCAAAGCGCCCGGCCATCCAATCAATAAAACGATTGCTGCATAAATTGTTATACCTGACCAACCAATCTAGCGACCAATCAAATCACGACGGCGTCCAAACGTTTCACTTTGAGGAGTGTTCCCAAAAACGCTCAGTCGCACACAACATCCGATTCTGAATTATTGTGTCATATCCACCCGTATGTAGTTGATGGTAATTGCTTGCGCTTTTACTGCCGCGAATCTCATGTCAGCAGCTGTAATAAATTACAAAAAAACTGTGATATAGTTTGTTCAATCTCTAGTCGCTCGTGATTTTTCTTTTCTTTTGCCCTCTCAGCGAAAGAAAGCGCTGCCTTTGACTCGCAGGCAAAAAAGAAAATAACCTCTGGGAATTCGATATCATAGACGAGAAGCCGGCGTAGCGCGAAAGCCCGACGAGAAGTGGGGTACATTCATTTTTATTTTATTTATTTCTTTTTTTTGTAATCCATTTGAACTGAGCTGTATCTCTATTAGTGTCGACTTCTGCGTAAGACTCATTGCGCTAGCGTGTGTGTGTGTGTGTGAGTGCAATAGTGTCAACAATAAAAGAGCCACAGTAGTGCTGCTCTTCAAATAAAGCATATATATTCTCTTTAATGGCCTGGCCTTTTATTGACTTTGGGCAAGCGAGGCAGGGGGAACGTGTGGGCGAGGAGGGGGGGGGGGGGGCTAAATCCAATATTCTGCCTGCGTGCCAGAGAATCTTATCCCCCACTAACGTTCAGGACTGCAGCTCCTTCGCTGCAATGATCCGCCATCATCCGACCTCGGTCGTCATAGGCTTACAGTTGAAAGCTTTTAAAAATTCGTAGGTGACTGCGCTTCACGACAGGTAGTTTGACCCACAGATTGTTTTCGGGGGAGGAGGAGGGGGTACAAACGGACGAAGCAGCATAATGGCATGTCAAACAATCTTGACACCGAGGTGACGAGTCGGCGTTGATGATTGACGCTAGTGACGAAAGTGGCTCTCACGGCAAATCGACCGACAGGTGAACACGTCCGAAGTTGTGGTCAGATGATTGACAGGAAGGACAAGACCAAGTCTCAAATAGCTCCAAAAGTGTTTAAGTACCTGGAAGCCATGACGTAGCGCGGTGGGGGGTCTCAAATGCGCGATTGACATCAGCGTGGGCAAAGTGACAAGAACTTTTTGACGAGAAAATGACAGTCGAGAGTTGTTATTCGGCGCAGTAAGTGGTGTAAAAAAACAAGTCGACTGGAGTCGCAGTGATGTTCAGCGCTTCATCCACATCCAGACAATCCAAAAGGTTGATTTTAGACATTTCAAGACCCATGACGGCAACGTGGTGACAAATCACCCTCGTGTTGATCAGTCGAGCCAACTGGGGAGTGAACGCCGGGGGGCTGCTAATCAATAGATGGAACGCAGAGCGGCTCAGGCAAAGTGCGCTGCACTAAATGGGCTGCGAGTCCTTGACTATTAAACACTCTGGGCAGTCGCTGTGTATGTGTGCCGGGGCGCCACAGGCATTGTTTGTGCACACTTTGTATGAATATCGGAGCTGCGGTTGTTTAGGCCGCGGGCTTTGTCTGCACCTTTCCCCTCCTACAAAAAAAAAATGTGAACAAAAAAAGCAAAGCACTTCAGTCGTTGACTTGACTCCCGTATGCATGGGAAGAAAAGGGAGAAGAAAACAAACAATTCACAAAGCAGATGCATTGAATCCAAAGACCGATTGATAACTCCTCAAGCGACCGTAAAAAGAAGCGAGCGACCAGCCGAAGTTGTCGACCAAACCACTCAGCAAAGCAAACAAGCCACAAAATGATACAACAAGCCAACCAAAAGCGACCCAACTCCCATATCTTTGTTCTGGAAAATCGCTTTCTGTTGCTCCCTCACTGACTTTGTAGGGTCAATTTTAGGGTCATTTTCTGACTTTTTAGGGTCGTTCATACCGACAACATGATATCTATTGACCGGTTGTGAGGAGAGGGCGCCGGTAGGCGTGACTGATGCAGCAGGCGAGACGGCCGAGCAGCATGTTGAGAAAAGTAGTTTTTTTTTTTGGGGGCAGGAGCGTGTGTGTGCGTGTGTGTGTGTGAGAGAGAGATGAAGCGAGCCGTGCGTGTCAGGATTGCGTTTGCCCTCATCTGAGCCCGAAATGACACGGCGGCGGTCATCTCGGGCTGGGGAGCAGGCGGTGACATTTAAGGGACTCACTTTGTTCATTGTCCATTTAAAAAGGAAAGACAAGACAGCCCCCCCCCTAAAAAAATGGAAAACAGCTCATGAAAATTCCCTGTCGCATTTACATTGGGGGTATTTTAACACTCGTGATGATATTTTTAACTCATTCACTGCCAGACGTGCAAAAATGTGTCCACTCTAGTGCCAGGGTTTTTGTCATTGTCACTTGAATTCCCGGACCAACAGTATATTGAGTTTTAGGACTGCATAAACATTTAATGCAACATAAGACACCTTAGCATGTCTTAAAGTTAATTCCTAAATTATATGGATCTGGAGTTATATCAGCATGAAATTGGGGCGGCTATACAAAATACAACACAGATTGATTTATATGGCGCTTTAACAACAGCTGAAGCTGGAACAAAGTGCTAACATGGAATAAAGGGAAACGCTGCCCCCTTGTGAAAGGAAAAAAACATTACTAGAGGCCATGGCCAGCGCTTTTTCGGCATCCAACCAAGAAAAAACAAACCCGAACAAATTCGGGAATGGGGCTCTACGACATATTTTCAATTTCCGAATAAATTTGTGAATGCCAGTAAATGAGTAAATTCGCTACGTTGCTTTTCTAAAGGCTTTTTAGTCTTGCCCCCCCCCCCCCCCCCCCCCGCCACGATGTTTACCCCAAAATCACGCACACAAATACAATTTGTCCTTATTTGACTCCATGTTGTCTTTACTTCGCACGTTTAAAGGTGATCGTAACACCTTCCCAATCTGCTCCGGAGACGACACCATAGTGAAGGGGAGACGAGCCAGGTTTGTCATTCGGTCTTGGGCCTAATGGGCTATTAGTCACCTCTGCGGAGCACAACGCCGCCATCTGCCGCAGGGAGGATCACCTTGGAAACGGCAGCGCCGGTGACGCTAACCCGAGCAGCTCGGCAGCTGAGTACAGACAGACAGGACTCTGCTGCATATGGACTTTTTTTTTTTTTTTTTTTTTTTGTCGCACGGTGACCTCGCACGGCACACGGGCGGTTGCGTGCAAACATTCTCACTGATGTAGAAGCTCTACTTAGATGCTTTAGTAGCACGCGTCGTCGACAGCCTGTACTTTCAAGCAATCTGCTTGGGGACTTTTATTAACAAACAGTGTCCGCTCTTTTACTCCCCAAAAAAAGTAATAAACAAATAACTAAATACAGTTTAAAAAAATGTGCACACAGATTCAATTTGTCCTTATTTCGCTCTCAACCAATTCAGGGTGTCCCACGCCTGCTGCCTGAAGACGACTTTAAGTCTTCCAGGCTGTGATGGAAGGGGAAGAATAATCAGACCAATTAATGCTTCATGGATTTATGGGCAAGCTGTGGAACATTTGGTGCCGGTGCGCTTTTTGTTTTCCATTCTCCCCTCGCTTTTGATTTGTCATCCATGGTGTTTGTCATTGTGTGTGTGTGTGTGTGTGTGTGTGTGTGTGTGTGTTTACAACCAAACCCCCCCCCCCCAAAAAAAAAAAAAAATCAAATCAAAACTCATGTTCCAGGAGTACAAACAAGTTCCTTGTTTGCATGCAAACACATACATGGAAGTAATGACTCTGTTTGACGCCCCCCCCTCCACATTTGCCAGAAGCCAAATATTTGAGGCTGATTCCATGAACCCCCCCCCCCCCCCCCCCCCCCCCGTTCGCTCATTTGGGCAGGACTGTGTTTCTTAAATAACGTAGGATTGACATCCATTTGGCAATGGCAATTGAGTAAAAAAATAAAAATCACCTTTGACCCTGCAATCGAGTACTCTGATGACTCCTGCCCCCCACTTCCGTGTTTGCCAGCGAATGTCGACTTTTGCATCTCAATGACCCACCTTATTCCTCCAAAGTTGTATTTGCGCTCGCTGTTGTGGGAATTTTATGTGCGCGGGGGGCAGACAGTCAAACGTCAGTGTAATTCCAGTAAACATAAAACAAAAAAAAAAAAACCCTTAATCCCTTTATCACTCTCATTCTGCCACGACAGGCGGCCGAGCGTGACCCCGCCCCGGCAAGCCCCTAAACGGGAAATGTCAAGATGAGCCCAACCCCAGGGAAGGAGAAATGCGACAATAACGGCGCCTTCCGGTGTCGACAGTCCGCCAGAAGGCCGAACAGGTTTGTGTTAACATCAATGACGCGCTGCCGGAACACGTTAGCATCACAGTTTTGATCATGCTTAACAATTCGCGACCGAGGGGGAGGGAGCAGCTTTATTTATCGAGCAAATTACAGAACACAAAAGTCCATACATTAGCATTTCAACACATTACTTTCTTTTTGAAGAGTATAAAGAATACATATTTTATATTCAAAGCATTTTCCCCAAACGTGTCACCTCTATGACCCTTAGGAGGTCGGGGGGGGGGGGGGGGGGGGGGGGGGGGGGGGGGGCTGTCAGTATGTTCTGCATGGTTGAATATGGGTTTGAACGGGCAAAGTTTTTCTCAATCTTGCCGCACGCATCCATCCGTGTGACGGAGCGAGACCCATTGTCAGCCGGCAGACATCGGTAAGTAAAATTTAGCGATGCCTTTAGGGAGGAGGGAGTGGATGGGGAGGGGTGATAATGACTTGGCCTAATTGGAATGAATCTCCCCTGCATGGCGCGGATGCTCTAATTATCGTCTGAGGTCGGCCGCCGACTTGAGCAGCAGCTGCCGCATAGCACGTCGCGGTGACGAATGAACCCACCCACCCTCTCCCCTCTCCCCACGCCCATCAGAGGATGGGACTGAAGAGAGACGCATATGCTACCTCTGCCAAGGAATTTGTTTGAAGGAGATGGCCCAACTGATACTTGGAGACAGAGATGCATCATGCTTCTGTGCGGCTGTCAATCAAAACACTCGATCGCAATTGTTGATTTAACGTATTCACTGCCAGACCTGTGTAAAAATGCGTCCACGCCAGTGCCAGGGTTTTTGTCATTGTCACTCGAATTCCAGGACCTACATTCAATGCAACGTAAGAAACCCAAGACTCTCTTCTTTCATCAGAAAAAAAGAGTTAATTCGCAAGTTATATGGGTCTGGTGTTATGAGCTTGAGATGAGGGCGGCCGTCCAAAACACAATGCAATACATACATATTGGTTTATATAGCGCTCTAACAATAGCTGAAGCTGGAACAAAGTGCTAAGATGGAAAAAATGGAAATTCTGCCCCTTGTGGAAGGGAAAAATATTGCCGGAGGCCATGGCCAGCGCTTCATTGGCACCTAAGCATGAAAAAAAACCAAAACCTGAACAAAACAAATTCGGGAATCGCGCTCGACATCATATTTTCAATTCCCGAATAAATTCGTGAATGAGATAAAATAAAATTGGGCACACACGGCAGCTTTGAGAGGGGCAGCGAGGCGCGCAATAAACACCACTTAATTGTCCTCCTTCACGACAGCATCTAATTACGACGGGTGCTTTACATCTCATTAGCGCTTCTTCTCACACATGACTTGCCGAGGAAGAGGCGAGTTGATTCCTTGCCGCCGACACGACTCGTGACGGCTACGTTGACACACCGCGAGAATGGGGGGGGGGGTGCATGTGATCGTTGACCCTTGGTAGGTGACGGCGGCGCATGACCCACGGTGATTAAGCGGCAAGCGGCACCGGCATCCAGGGTCGCAGTGAATACTTGAACAGATGATGTCGTACGTTTTATACTCGGGTGTCCTCACATGACCCCTTTTTTATTTATTTTAGACACCACTGCAAAGTACCGTATTTTCCCCTGTATAAGGTGCCCCCAAATGTACCCTCAAATGTATTTCCAAACTTGTTCCATACATAAGGCACACCTACGTATAAGGTGCAAGGTCATCTTTTGAATCAAATCAAGGCTTTTGGGTGCGCCTTATACACCGGAAAATACGGTAGTCGGCACGAACGAATGTCATCCAAACCCAATATTCATATTCAACTTGTGTTGATGATGGTGAATGAAGCAGCAAAATCCAGATGGTTTTGTTTTTTTAACCCACATATGTCTCTAAAAATCCAGACTGCTCGTTCCGCCTCCTCAAGTCAAGTCACCCAGCACGCCTCACCCCTACGTTGGACCAAATAGTCTGCAAGAAGACACCCGTGTCGTGCACACCTGACAGGTACGAATGCAATTAGAAACGTTCTTGCATCAAGTCGTTTTCTGAGTGGTTGGAATATGTAAAAAAACATTTTCTGCATAATGTGTTTTCTGTGTGGTTAGGCGCTTCGATGTTTTAGGCGCACCTTCAACGAATGACTTATTTCAATACTATTTTCACATGTACATGGGGCACCGCGTTATAGGGCGCATTAAAGCGCTATATAAATCAATATGTTTTGTATTGTATAGAAAAGGTGCTTCAATAGTACCTGCAGTTGTGTTTTGCATCCACTAGATAGAGCGACGCTAGAAGGAATACATTAATAAAATACAGCTGTATTTATAATAATAATAATAATAATAGCAATGATAATAGTAATAATAATAATAATAATACATTTTGTTTGTAAGCGCCTTTCAAAACTCTCAAGGACACTTTACACTCACAGTATATTTTTCTGCGGGTGAGCAGCGGCAGCCACACGCGCCAGCGTTCACTCAACCCGGAAGTAACAAATTAAAAAAGAAAAAAAAAAAATAACAAATAATGACAACACAAAGACACAGAGAGTGATTCATTCTTCAGCACTTTCTGTACAATTTTTGTGACATGAAGCAGTTCCAGATGAAAGAGGAGAGGATCAAAGCGTATATATATAATTTATGACACTTCCACAACCGCCGCAGCTGTAACAAAATGCTTTACAGCACATTGAAAGTGCTACGTCCTCGAAATGAGAATATTGATCCATATATAAACCATCGTATTGAATTATAATTCTTATATTTTATTTTTATATTTAAAGATAATAACAATATATTCATTTTTATAATAAAATATAATAGTATTTTATAATAAAATAATAATAATATTATTTTATATTTATATTTTAATATTATTAAAAATAATAGTTTATAATAAAAATAAAATAATAATATATTTTCATTATCTTATATTTAATTTTATTAGATTAAAATTAGAATTATCTTTGGGCATTTCCTGTCTCCCCTAAAATGGTGAAATCGGAAATACCGAACCGCAACAACGTGCCGTAGCTTTTTTTTCTTGCTGTGATTAAATGATGATAGCATGTCTAATGTTGTGTCCGTTGTGTAGCCTACGCTGCTCACTTGAAACGAGCGTTCGTCAATGTGGTATACAATCGAAAACGTCAAGGACAAGCACACATTCAAACGGGCGGCACAATGCGAGTTTGGCCCTCCCAGCATATACATTAATATGACCGGAAAAAAAAATGTGATCATTGTTGGATGTTATACTTCTTGGTGCACAGTCGCCATCATCATGTCAGCGTGATTAAATATAGGGTTGCGCGTGGCCGCGCTGACAGCACATCCCCCCTTCGCATTACTAAAATGTCAAAATCAGTTTCTCGGGTGCATCCTAAAAGTCGACTGGGCTGCAATCAGCCACGGTACTTGTCTCAGGTGCTAATTCGCCGCCTGTTTTCCATATGAAAGAGACGAGGCGTGATTCATTGCGGGCAACCTGCTATCTCCGCGCCGATTCGCGTCTGCACAAGCGGTTCATGACGGGCCTGTGTATTGATTTGCCGCTGCAAGCATACAAGTGGAATTTGAGCATTCATTCAAATTATTTCAAGATATCTAGCTTTTTATCTATCCATCTAGCTAGCCAGCTATTTATCTAGCTTTCCAGCTTTCTGGCTAGCTATCTATCTCGCTATCTATCTCGCTATCTATCTCGCTATCTATCGAGCTATCTATCTAGCTTTCCAGCTATCCCGCTAGATTGCCATCTAGCTATCCCGCTATCTATCTGTCAGAGATGACAGTCAGACACTGTGGACAGAGACTCGGAACCAGAAAGATTTTCCCTACTGCCGGCAGGAAACGACGTCATCCATGACATGCGTCTGAATTCCGCGCCCCTCTGCCAAGCTATTTATTGAGAATACATGCAAATTAAAGTGATACTTTAGTAAAATATAGTTTTCTTAATTATAATACTACGCCTCTGGACGTTCACCAACAGATGTAAGCAATAAAACATTGTGTTTCCCATGAACTGATAAGTTTGTAACCTGGCTAATGACCTCTTCCTGTGAAAAGGAGTTTGCAGTCCTAAATTACCCCTGTGATAAGGACTTCCCCAAGTCGTAAATGACTCCTGTGAAGCTGATTGTTTAACTTGCTGTGTCCGTTGACCTGATTGACCCCAGGTTGCCCGTGCTACACTTGTGTATTGAGTCACAAGTGTTGACTAAGCATACAACAGCATGACACTTTTAAATATGATAACTTCTTATTCTCTAATCTATATCACTATCTATCTAGCCAGCTAGCTATCTAGCTACTTTTTTTTCTGGTAGTCACTCGCTTTTAAGCTTCAAATAAATATGTGAACTGAGGGGAGGGTTCAGTTTGGGAAAGTGAAATGACATTTGGCGGCTCAGGTCAAACATGACTGTGAAGGCGACGTCTCTCCAAGGCTTGTTTTTATCCCCAGAAAAGATTTTTGGTCCTTCCAACATCAGTCAGGGGCTCACAAGGCAGCGTTAAATCCCCACATGGAGCTCAGTCTCCACATAAAGATGCTTTTTGCGAGGGTGCAGGGTTGTGTTTGTAAAGCTTCTGGCCTCATTCTGGAAGTAAAGAAAACAACAACAAAAATGCCTCTCAGACCCCGTTTGGCAACCCCCTTCCAAAAGTGCATCTTTGTAAGTCTCAGTTTAGGTGTTTGTATTCCTTTTTTATGGTGTTATGCATGTATAGAGTGTAAGTATGCTTGCAAATTCTATGATTATCACGATGATCTCCTTTCTGTCGGGTGGGGGGCGGGTTTGTGTGCGGCGCTATTTCAACATATTTGACCTCCTCCGCTTTTACAGTACATTACTCTTCGTTTTAACAACCCGAAGGAACATTCCGGCCGTAATCAGCGAATTGGAGCATGCTCGCCCGTTGCGGGTACACCGTGAAGCGACATTGACAGTCTAAACAGTCTCCCGGATGAGTGCTGACATTTTAGGAACTCAGCTGGAGTTCTCATGTGGTTTAAGAAAAAAAATAGACTCTGTGAGGCTGTCCGAAATCTTTCCCGAGTGACCGCCAAAAAGGTTTTGTGTACCTGCTCTCTATTCCGCCTTTTATTTTTGCAGCGTAGTGCACTTAATCCTGCAGCTAGACTGACTCAACACGGGGCCTTTTTTTTCTTCTCCTCCACGTTCAGCCCATCACCTCACTTGTCTCACAAGGCGTCGATGAGGGAAAACATCAAAACAGGAGCTTGTTGTGTTCTGTGGATGTTTTCTTTTTTTTTTTTTGAGTGGACTATTTAAAATCAATTAGCGTGCAAACAAAGAAGCCATCGTTACGTTTTGGTGCAGCTACGTGAGTTAAATGATTGCTCCTTAGTTAGCTTGCAAATGCACCAAAAATTATTGCAGGAATATTTTCAAGGGAAGCGATTGCAATTCCTTGCATGTCGGTGACGCCAGGGGCATATAAATAAACTCCCTCCAACACATTTGATTAACTCCTCACATGCCCCCGAGGTATGAGGCCTTAGAAGCTCACCAACATTTAATCCCCGCCTCCGTTCAGAAGATGGCCGCTAATTCCAGTCGCGGGCATTTGATCCTGTGAGGCCGCTGCCGTTGGGCTGCCCCCTGCTACCCACCCAGAAAAAAAATATATATATATATATATATATATGTATATATATATATACACAGCAGATGCATTGTCAAGCCTTTTGCTTGATCATGATTGTTAGGATTGTGCTCTATTTGGGTCATTAGTGATGTTAGTTCCTTCGTTAAGCGTTTAGCTGTTGATCTCATGAGTTAGTTCCGTCGATTATAAAAAAAAAAATGTCACGCATTGCCGTTTATGGATTTTTGCCATTGTTTGTTAGTGTCAATTACCTTGTGACATAGGCGTAATTAGACGAGAAGATGCGTTTGAACAGCTGCAAATGCCGACAAATGTTGCCGTTGTCACAGCACAATTATTTACTTTCATCGTGACGTTTAATGGACAGGTCGCTATTCCCTACACCCGCCATTTTTAAGTGCTCCAGGGTGTTGTGATGTCTTTTGATGGGCTTTTATGGTTGTTTTTTTTGTGCTTGTGGAGGGTTTTCACGGACGCTTATGGGCAACGTGGGAATTTCTTACGCTGACACAGATGAAAAAGAAAAGTCATCTGCCGCGCACTTTTGAGAAAGGGTACTGTTGTTCAAGGACCCTTATGCTCAAGTCAGGAAATAGACACTGCGTCCATTTTTTTCCACATTTTGTATATCAATATATATGTTCAACAGCAGTGCACAAAAACACAAAATCCCATACTATGCGACTTTTGAGATTATTGGATTGGATTGGATTAGCCTTTAATATTCTCGCAGTGGAGAAATTTCACAGCAGCAAAGTTATGAAAGGAAGAGTAAAGAAACGGAAGAAGTAAAAAATAAAATAACAATGCAATGAGTAAAAGACTTTTCATAATTTCTGATTTTGTTTTCCTATAAAACCTCCACAAAGTTTTGTTGGGACATTTTTTTTCAGTTAAAAAACAAAAGTTAGACACTACTCAATGAATGTAATAAAGATGCTGAAATGTCAGCCTCCCCTTAAAAATATATTAAAAATAAAGCAGCCCTGCCAATAAAGTGGTGCATCCCCGACCTCGGCGCTTATGAATATCATTATTGGTGTTTTGGCTGTCTTATTTTCTCAAGAAACAAGGTGTCAAAATAATGCAATGAAATGGAAAGTATAGTCTCATGATGTGTTTTTGATTGACTCAATTTGTCTGCCGCGTTTTACATTTCCCCCAGTTTCCCAGCCAATCTATCACCTTCTGTGTAGAGAGCTTCGCCGCCACCCTCTATATTAAATACAGCATGACCAGAGTGTTCTTGAGTTCACGCAGCCACCATCCAGCCTGACTTCCATTTCCGAGGTGAAATCGTGTTCACTGGTATCATTAAGGCATCATTGAGAAGAGAATTTGCCATTTAAATCTCACTTTGTGATATCGTCTCGGATCTTAAAAGTACAATTACCGTCATCTTCTTAGTGGCTTGACTCTTAATTTTCTGCCCTGATGTGATTTAAACATGATTGCAGAGCCACCACTGAAAATTTAATGGAAAGGTAATTAGCTGAAGGAGAAAAATAGTTTCTTGCTCCAGTGTCTGGAATTGAGATGTAGGATCCACCTTTAAAAAGAAATTGTGCAAAACAAAAGTTTGACAAAAATAGCTCCTTTTTTCACAGAAATTATTGCAATTATTCCAGGATTGCTAGTTCGCGTCATTCCTGATCAGCATCTCGCATGTTGACTTCAAAGCAATGCTCACGCCAAGGTAATTCGGTGCGTTTCATCCGCCGCCGCCGTGCTAATTCGAATCACGCGGAATGCCGTCAAAAGGCACAGTTACGCGTGGCAGATCGGTAACGTGCTAACTTGATTAAATCACGCACGGCGGCACAAAAAAGACAACCAGCATCTGTGTTCTTGTGCACGTCAATGACACATTAGGTTCTAAATCCCGTCAATACAAGCATATTTTTAGCACTGTTATGCTTTGTTGATGCTAAACAGCAGCGTTGAGGTTACTTTGAATTTGTTATGGAAATTTTGCACGCTCAATCATTTGTCAAGTTGCAAAAAGCAAATGTGACATGCTAATTAGATTTGACACGCCCGCTTGTCCATCAGCAGATGCAAATGATCACATGATCGAATCAATGCTGTGTTTTTCCATCACGGTTTAGTTCAGGGACACCACAAAAATTGACAAAATACGACTTTAACGTAGAGTTAGGACAACAAAAATAAATCATTGGTAACACCCTATCGACTCTTGAGGACTTGCACACTGCATGAACCAAAACAAGGGCACGGAAAATCTAACTGGACCCTCCGCACCCTGCCCACCACCTTTTCCCAGCTTTTTAAATTTAAACATTTAAACAGCTTCTTTCCCCTAGCAATTAACTCTCGAAACAGTCCCCCCCAAATATAATTCTGATTCCGATTTTCCGATCATTCCCTCGAAAAAGATCCAAAACCGCTGATATCAACTCCAGATTGAACATGCAGCGCATGTTTTCGACTGTTTTTTCAAATTGGACATAATTAACGTCAATGCGTATTTCTCCCATAGGGGCCAATATAACAATGGTGTGTGTTTGAAGCAAACTATAACACAGGGATGATGTCCCTTTCCACAACCCCCTCCTTTTTTCCCTTTACGTGTGAACACAAAAGGGTCAGAAGATTGTTAAATGGAAAGTTGCACATGTTTTAATGAAATGGACGAATGCCTCCTCCTTTATTATTTTTTATTTGCATACGAACAATAGCTTTTAATCTTGCTCGGAACGGCAGCCGGGGATTGAGAGCACTCCACTTCCTGTTTGTTGCCGCACGCCGCTGAGCTCACTGCAGCCCATAATGAGCTGCCTGGTGCCTCCGCGGCTCTGATCAAGACTTCCCTGTGATCACTTCCCAGTGTAATCCCTCGCCGGCCAGTTTTGCAGCAGCCGGCGGGCCCCTTCCCCATTAGCGGCGCCGCCATATCACGCATGGCCACGTTAACTCTTTGTGGGCCCGAATCTTCATGAAAAGATTCCAGCTCTGCGCATTCACCCACACGAGGGGGCTTGCGGGGGTGCAGGCATGGTCTTGTAGAACTTCATGTACATTCTGTAACGTCTAATGAGGCCGACTTGCTGCAAAAGCCACGAGGGTGAAAAGGAGAAGCCCGCAGAGGTGACTGCTTAGCTTCCGGTTTAAAATGTCACACATTCTGTAACTCGCCCCCTTACAAATAGCATGTGGGCAAAATGTCGTGCTTTACAACACGGAGTGGTTTTTTACGGAGTCTTTGGTGTAAAACCACTGACTCTGAGACAATCGCGCCATGTTTTTGTGGTTTGGGGGGTGTTGTGGTTCATTGGGGGTGGAGCTCAAATTCAAAGACTTTGGATCCTGTGGGCTCCCGAGGTCAGATCTGTCAGTTCTATAGATTAACTTTTGCTTTTTTATGTATTTATGTACAGGTAACATCCGACTTACGACCGAGTTCTGTTCCAACCAAACGGTCGTACGTCGAAATGTTCGTAAATCGAAATCCGTTCAAAATGTTCAATAGAGACTCTGAGGCTAAATGACACGCAAACTCCCTCCTTCTGGTGCCATCACACAGTCGATTGCTGTGCGAGAGTGAGATGCTGGCTGTCTGGCCAAAATTGTCGTTGCCGGCCTGCGAGCGCGTTCCGGTGCCAGGGGTAGAATTAAAATTTCTAAAATGGGGTCTGGAGGTCATGTTTGTAAGTACGGGTGGTTGTAAGTTGAGCTGGTCGCACGTCGGATGTTACCTGTATTTATTTCTCCTTCTTTCGCCCTCCTTTTCCCTTTGGGCCTTCGTAAATCCCCCGTTCATACGTTACCGTATCAACACGGCCCGGATGTCCTTGCTGCTTCCTCGCCACACTTGCTTGCTTTTAGCTGATGAATTATTCAACAAGAGCGATGCTCATATCTGCCCGGGCAGCAGTTTCATGCTATGACTTTAAGACGAAGTGCAGGGGGGACCAATCGTCCGACTATCTCAGCTTTTCTTCGTATTGGGCAAAAAGTTGTGACGCTTCCATTTGAGTAGAGTTGAAGGAAATTTAACGTGGCACCACGGCATCATCAGTCAGAACGTTGTAATGGCGAAGAACAGGGATCGCATGTGGTTAGTTCCCTGTTTTTTTTTTTTTTTTGTTGAGCATCAATAAACGAATGTGTGTGTTTGGCTTCTCAGAAGGCCTCGCTCAGGTCCAGAAAATCTGCAGAGAACCCCGCCTCTTTTGATTTGTTTGGATTCAAGATGGCCCCTTCCCACCCCATCTCCAACTTCTAAAGCAGCGAACAGCAATGGTTGCAATATAAAAAATGATTTTGTCCTTGTTGCTGCATGAATAATTCAATAGTCCTATCGCAGCCAATCCCTCCCACCCTTCACCCCTTTTCCCCACTACTTCTTCACCTCTCTCTGTTCTACCCCCCCCCCCCCTTTCAATCCTGTATTCTCGAGGCCCCAGCTCACTATCAGCTGGACCGACTCCTGCGAAGGACGGCAACTTTAAACCGTTAGCCCACAGCTCTTTCTTTCCTCACCTCTCAATATCACGCCTCCCTCGCCCTTCGAGCCGCCAACCTCCAGCAGGGGGGCTGGAACAAATAGCATCACAAGGGTACATTTCAGGGATTTTTTTTGGGATCATTAAGGCTCATTTCTTTGCCAATGGACAAATGGACAGAGTCGGGTTCCTTTTTCAGGGGTCACAATTTTGGATACTGCCCGAAACATTCGGGGGTTGATATATTTTCAACATGGCCAGAATTTAAACCGGATTGATTGGATATAAGATGGTTCCAAGCATGCACAAAGAGGTTACAGAAAGCGCTGAAGAATGAATGACTCTGTGTCTTTGTGTTGTCGTATTATTTATTTAGTTTTTTTTTTTCATTTTTTTTTTTTAAACTTTGTTACATCCGGGTTGAGTGAACGCTGGCGCATGTGGCTGGCGCTGCTCACACGCAGAAAAAATATCCTGTGACTGTAAAGTGTCCTCGAGAGTTTTGAAAGGCGCTTATAAACGAAATGTTTTATCATTATTATTAAAAAAAGCAACTTGTATTTGTTTTCATCGTTCTACTTGACATTTGACTCAGGATTGATCCGCTTTGAGTTTAAAGGTCATCAATAATCTTTTTTGTTTGTTTGTTATTGTGTCACTTAGCTGATGCACATAAATTATGGCGCTTGTATGAGTTTTTCACCTCCCCTATCCGGTCATCTTCCATCATTTTTGGCATATTCATCATCCGAGATGGAATCAATCCATCGGACCGCCCCCCTTTTTAATGAATTTACAGGCGCGGTAAACATGGCCATGGCACTTTGTCTGGGTTAAAAAAAAGTGCATTAGAAAACACAAAATGGTCTTTTATTCCATTTGAGACTTCCACTCAAGCATTTTACCCATCCTTTTTTCCCTCCTCTCCTCATCCGAGACTGCCCAAGGAAAATCCTCCTCTGCGAAGGTTGTCTGTCGTACCTCCTCTTTGTTGTTCTTGCGCACCTCCCGTTCATCGGGGAGCGTTTCTGCAGAGGCGTCTCGCTTGATTGCCGGACCGATCGCAGCATCACCTTTGCCTCCGATGCAACCACGCATGGATGTCTACCTCGCGATTGCCACGCGGGAGAGCTCCGAGAGGCTAATTTGGTTTAGGAGGAATATTCTTGTTCATAATTGACTCCCACCGGGGGAGGCGTGGGGGCAGGAAGAAGAGTTTTTACTCGATAAGAGTACAAATGTGCTTTTAATCTGATAGGATAATGAAGGGAATTTAAAGGCCGCTTCCGCCGACTGGTGAGACTCAGTTTAACCGGTTACCGGTTTAACCGGTTATGGTTAAATGATGACAGTTGATCAGTGATGCGTTCCAGTGGCGAGCCGTGCATGTCACTCCTAGGGCTTCAGTAGTGCTGCGTCTGAATCACTCCACATCTGCGAGTGTGTTGTGAGTTACTACACGTCCACTAAAGGATGTCGTTGGCCAGGAAATAACTTGACTTGAAGAAACGTAAGAAATACTGTAATTAACCTGTTAGAATTTCTGAACGTGTGGATTCATGATAACCTCATAAAATTACATTATTTGCTACTTTTGATAGCTTTGGGGCTGTCCAACCTTTCTTAATGATGTCCATCTACTCTTGAAAAGTCTCTTGAAAATGGCTTTAACAGTACATCTGCAACCAAATTCATTTCTTCTCCCACTTCAGCCATTGTGGGTTGACAAAACCACTATTAAATCAATAAAACAATATATTTGCTTATGTAGCTCGCTTCAGATAGTGTGCTTTCGCTGGCCAGTATGCGCTCTTCACCAGTGGCTCGTGATACTATGATTGGCAATTGGCTAGCCAATCAACTGTTTCATTGACATCAAACTTTTATGCTCTAGAGCCTGCAGAACTGATTGTGAAGGCATCCAGGTAGATTTCTGACTGTGGTAACAAATGATGGCTGAAATATGATTGGTTAACTGCTTAAATACAAAAACACACATCTGGAAGCAGAACAATAAGAGAAAAGCGATCAAAGGAAGCTGAAAGACACCTTGGAATTATTTAATAAAAAATCATGGACAAAATATAATTCACATCACTGTGATTCAGATATTCTTAGGCTAGCAGAGAAGGCCTTGCAGGCCGTGACGGCCTACCACTAATGTGTTCATCCTACAACGTGAAGACCAGAGGTCGAGATGCGTTATGCAAATGACGGCCCGTCGAGCTCAAACTTAGCGATCGGGCTGTACAAACATGCACAGAGCGATCCGATTATTAATTTGCGGGCAATTTGGGGGGGAGGGGATCTGCATAGCAAGAGAAATGGCTTTCCCCAACACCCTACAGTCATGCTCCAGTACGCCTGAAATGCAAGGGGCTCATTAGGCCCACCGTTCCCCGATGAGGCGTTTTAATTACAAGCTCGAGGTACCTGCCTTGTATTCTAACGCGTGCTAGCCACGTCGCAGAAGCGCTCTGTCATGTCGCCGTGTGGGTCAGTGAACATTTGCCAAAGCGCACTCAGGACAACGCGATTGTAAGCGTTGGTCATGAGGCGCTTAGTGTTCGTTAAGTAGCAGTCCGATCCAAGCCCATCACTTGGTAACTAATCAGATTTCATCGCGCCAACCTCACGAGAGGCCTCACCTGTGCATCAGACCTTATGTGGATTTTTTGCAGCACGCTGAAGCCCAGCAAAGTTCCTGTTACTTAATATGGCGAGGTGGAAGGAGCACACGGGGTGTTACGGAAAGCACACGAAATAACACATAGTCTTGAGTCAATAGTTATTTAAGAGGTGACGTGCATGGCAACAAAGTCGACATACGCCACTCAGCGACATGGAAATGCACAGTGACAATCTCACTAATTTCACTTGAACTCCCCCCCATCAGTCTTCCAATCTAATCAATTGGAAAATTAATATTTCAAAATTGTATTATTATTAAATTTTTTTTCCCGCTCAGTTTGCACCATAATGAAAGAGGTGTAGCTAATGTTCTCTTCAACTCATTCACTTCCTTTCCTGGATTTATTCGGAAATACGACATTCAGCGCGATTCCCGAATTTGATCGGGCTTTAGTTTTTCTTGCGGAAGGGGTGCCGATAAAGCGCTGGACAGACCTCTGGCAATGTTTCTTCCTTGACACAAGGGTGCAACATTTGCCTTTTCTATATCCACACCCATTTCAAGCTCAGATAACTCCAGAGCCATTCAATTTAGGAATTAACTCTTTTGTTCTGATGAAAGAAAAGAGTGTGAGCTTTCTAACGCTGTATTGAATGCTTATGTTGTCCTGAAACTCAATATTCTTTAGGTCCTGGAATTTGAGTGACACTGGAGTGGACACATTTTTGGATATCGTCTGGCAGTGAATGAAATGACTCCCAAATTTGACATCAGATTGCTGTCAAATTTGTCAAAATTCAGAATGTCTCCATCCAAAAATGAGACTCATATGTGAGAGTTATTTAAGCCAATAACAAGTACATTTTCTCATGTTCCCATTGACGCAAAGCAACCGAGACCATTGATTGCTGACAGTGGGACCACCTCCTCCCATCCATCCCCGATGTCCTTTGGAAGCAGACCTCCAATCACACGAGCGAGCTCCAAGTGCAATTAGCCACTGCAGGAGCGAGGCGGCAGTGACATACTATCGACACTGAAAAAGTGCAGAAGTAGGAGAGGGAGGGGTGTACATATTCGCAAACAAAAAGGAAGAGATCAATACCCCAAGGAGTCATTATGGCCCATCTACGCCATCCATCCAAAACAGACTTGCCACCCACGCCGCCGCACTTTTAATTAGCCCCCATGCATTCCGACGTCCTCTCCTGCACTTTGCAAGTTTCGGACAACGGCCCTGCAGGGGCACGCGGGATGCTGAGGGATACTGGGGTGGGCGGATAAGGCGATGATGTCGGAACGCGGCGGCGAATGCGTGCGCGGCTCACCTTGAAGTCGACGTGGAGCGCTTTTCATACGCAGCCACACGGATAATGAGCAGCAGGAGTTTTGGTGATTTCCTGTGAGGGCGACATAAAAAGGAATCAGCAGTCTTCAGGACTCATTATCTGGCTGCTGCTGCTGCTGTCACTGCATTAAAAGTAGCGGTCACTAAAAAAACTGCTCACCACCACTCCAACACACATACACAAACAAAAAATTAGAATAATAAAGTTACCCTGACGTCTGCGCTTTTTATTTACACAAAACAACCTTACTCGCGTATTCACGTGGCCGATATCGAACATGTGACGGCTAACGCGAATTTGAATGACGAGGCCTTAAAAGTGAAAGCAAACATGTCATTGGTGAGACAAGCTCCATGTCAGATCCATGTGTAACAAATTAAATTATCATCCGGATTGATTCAAATATACAAAAGACCATTCCGGTAAACTTTGAAATCTTGATAAAATCAGACTTTTTCTGCTGGCATTGGCGCAAACTCTCTCACACACACAAAGCGTGAATACATTTGTATAATGTATGATAATATGAAGGTTAAGTTTGAATTCTCCACTCAAGAACCATTGAGTATATTTCTCCCTCGATTTATGAACTTGCTCTCAAGGCCCCTTTTTTCTTTTTTTTTTCCACGCCTGCACGGTCATCCCATTATCACAATTTCTGCAAAAGCCATCATGGTGAAAAGGTGTCTCGAAACTGAATTGAGTCAACAAGCGCATCCAGTGGCTTTTCGCAATGAAATGTTGGCAAATAATTCTCGCCATCTGAATTTTTCAGCCACAACTGCACATAAAATAGCCTGCAAGGAAAATGTTTGCATCTGATAGCTGCATGCCGCATTTTCACACTATCTCAAGAAAGAAGCGTCAGCGCATAGCGCCGATGGGTATGTGGAACTGTCGCGGTTTGGAATTGAAGCGGATTTACGTAGGACAGGAGATGTGAGACGATCTCTTTTCGTCAATGTATGCAACAGCTTCGTGTTTGCTTTCAACATTTAGCAGACGTGCACATTTCACCATGACGTCCCTGATCCACTGGTGAAAAGGACGCTTTGATCATCTCCTCTTTCATCTCAAAATGCTTCATACAACAAAAAGTTACGATTGAATGACTGTGTGTTCCGTGTTGTGTCACATTGTGAGTGGCTGCCTTTACAGCAGCTCCTGTATTTTGTTTTTTGACTTCCTTCTTTCTTTTCCTTTCATAACTTTGCTGCTGTGAGACTAAAAAAACGCTAACCCAATCCAAGTAGCTGCGCTTGGAGAAGCCGCAAAACGCGATTCTCTTTCTGACGCGCTACTTTGTGCTTCTATTATACCCATACACACTGGAAAAAAAATAAAAATAAAATAATTGACAATGTAGCGACCTTGAATGATCAACGAATTGAAAACGACCACAAGATGGAGGGGCAATACTTGCGTGACAATGGCCGCGAGACCTTGTCAGCTCAGCTCCTTCACTTGTATCATATATAATGTGCACTCGCGGAAAAAGCGCAAGCCATTTTTTCCTGAGTTTTCAAATGAGCTGCAAAGTACAAATTCAACAGCCAAAAACAAATTCAATGAAGACAAGAGTTTAGAACAATAGTGTCATATTTTGTCGCTGTCCACATTGTAGTTACGGTTTCTTCTCATTTGGGGAAGCAATTAGAATGTTTAATCCTCTCCACATATGACATATAGAGCACAACAAAATAATGAATATCTCGTTTTCAAATTTGAAGTAAAAATATTGACTGCTATTGTGGTTTACATCCGACAATTTGAAATTTTGGTTTCGACTTTAGCAACCATCTTGGAATTTCACGAGTTTAATTTGCTTTCACAGGCTGAAGAAAATGATGTGGCGGGCCAGATTTGGCCCACAGGCCTTGACTTTGACACCTGTGGTTTAGAATATTCAACGGCGCGGTTCGGCAAAGGTGACAGCCCGGTGCCAACTCAACATTTCTCTCGACTTTGACGGAAACTTGATCTTCTGCCGAGTGCTTCGTTACAGTATATCACACAAATTCCTTTCCTTTTCTCCATGTCAAAGCTCGCGAGTAGTTCAACGACCCACCAGCTGTCATCGCTGCCTGATTTTTTTTTTTGTGTGTGTGGGGGGCGGGGGGCTGTCAAAAGGATTACATCGTGGCAGTTTAACGGGACATATCGATTTTGCGACTTGTGCGGTCTTCCCCGTCTGAACCGAGCGAGCATGATGGAGCAGTTTATTTATTTATTTCATTGACACCCCCCCGCCCCGCCTCTTTGGAATCGGATGCATCTGATATCCAGTGCCATCGGACTCCGTCGGAGCTCATTACAACAGTGTGAGGGGAGATGATGTTCCTTCTCCGTATTTGATATTTTTGAGACAAAATTGATGGTTTTTTTTTTCATGCATCCCCCCCTTCTCTTCTCCCCGCCTCTTTTCTTTCCAACCCAAGTTAATGAAATTGTCACAGCACCTTAGGAAATTTGCCGGCGTGTAAGCAATAACATCTGGCGAAGTGATGGCGCGTATAACGCCCGCGCTCACGCCCGCGCATGTGAGTTCTTTAGTCAATAGCCATTGAAGTATGCCGAAAAAGATGCTCCGTCCTGGATGTGCATGGCAGCATCAATTCCTTCAAAACAAATATGCTAAGACCCCCCCCCCCCCATTGAGCTGCAAACGGTTTCCCATGTTGCCTTGCCGTCAGTGTACGTTACCACCAAATGCTTACAAACTTATTTTTCCCCTCGAGAACTTCTGAATGTATTATCGCAAGACAAATGAACACTTCCTCATAATTTTTTTTTCCATTTGAAAATTCAGATGATATTTGTCTTTCCTGAACAACGGTCCGCGTCCTTGGAACATAATGAGCTAGCTGATGTCGTCTTGCGCTATCTTCACTGACTTCCTTGGTTATTTCCCATCGTTCTGATTACCGGTCGAGCGTTTTATTACATTTCTTATGTATTTTTTCATAGCGATGTAGAACCGACTGACTTCATCTTAATATGAAGAGAAACCGGAGAATGATGTTTGTGTCACACGTCAGGGGAGGAAAAAAAATACGACAATAACAGCCGCAACGCTTTTCTTTTCATGTGTCGCGTGATTGCGATTCCACTTCATCGGCCCGGCGGAAAAGCATCTGCGTAAATCAAATCCGCCGCCTTATGATGGCGAGGGAGACGGCAACATTTTTTTTGTGTACCACAAGATGCAATATTCATCATGCATCAATAATTCATTTGTTTTCTCACAAGTCGGCCTATAGTGATTGTTGGCCCTATTTCATTTGGCTGCGTATGCAGTGGTGAACTCCTGTTTGGATAATTTTGCATGTTAGCCACTTACACGTGTCTGCTGGTTTTGTGGCCTGGTGGTGTTGTTTTTTTTTTTTCTCGCCCTCCAACCTTTATTGAGACTAGGCGTGCCTTGTAGAAGAAAGAAATCATACGCCGCATCACCACGTGTAACCTGCTGAAATAATAATAAGCCTGCTTCACTCGTCCGTTGCCACAAGGCTTTTTTTCCTCAATTGAGCCAACGTCAATCTAACAATCCATTCACTGAATTCGAGTGCAGACATTCAAACTGATATACAGTGATACCTTGGCTTACGGACGCTTTAGCTAACAAACTATTCACCTTGCGAATTTAACGTTCGTAAGGCGAAAAGTTCGTCTATATAATATAAATAACATAATCTTGGCATACGAACTATTTTTCAGGAAACATACGGAGCGGCACAATGGGTGATGTGTCGTTGGCGAACCAGCCGGTTCTTGGCGCTCCTTACAAGGAGCTGAAAATTGCAGCAGGCTTTTTTTCCCTCCATTCCCCGCCCCCAATCTTCGGTTAAATCCACAGGTGATTGGTTAAGATCCGTGGTAGAGGAGGGAGGGTACACACGCAGCAGTGAGTGGGGGGCAGGGATTACAGAAACAGAAATACACACACGAAAGGGAGACGACAGTGCTTGAAACAAAAAAGTGAAAAAAAAATTAAAGGGTGAGAACATGGATAGAAAACACAGTGAAATTTGGACTCATTTCAACTTTATTGATAGTTCAAAGGCAGAGTGTAGACTGCAATGTTAAAATATCCCATCAATCTGGCCCCACAAATAACCGGCAGGAGCAATCTGTATAATTTGAAGAGAACCTACAAGCAAGGGAACCAGCTATTAATGAAGTTTCTAGTGTGTATGCTTGCATCTGTTGCTGTTGCAGTATCACAACTTTTAAGATGTACAACCCAGAGCTCCTTGAGACACTTTATGCAAAAAGCTATCCATTCCATCAAGCCATAAACGACCATCACAAAGGTAAATAAAACGACTTTATTACACTGTACGGTTTATTTCTTTAATTACAATACCATAGCACATTTATTATACATTAAATAAGGTATATTTTGTGTAATTTTACAGCTTATTTAGTTCAAAATTATTTTTTTATGAGGACATAGGAACGGATTATTCTCATTTTAATGGTTTCCTATGGGAAATTACTGTTTGGAATACACACTTTTTGCGTTACACACACTTTCTAGGAACCAATTAAGTTCGTAAGCTAAGGTATCACTGTACTTTCGTACAAGTGCCTCCCCCAATTTGCAACATCTGCTCGTACCCCGGCTCAGGTACGAACGATGATTACCTCTGGCCTTTCGAGGACCTCCCGTGGGTGTCATTTGGCGCCCATCCCAGTCTGGTGAAAAGTTAACCCGCGTGTGAGCAACTCGTAGCAAGCACTCCTTGCACCCCGAAAATATATGAACACGCACGAGTTGAGTCTTTTTTGGTCGTCTTTTCTTGAGAGATAATTACTATCTGAGGCACAGAAGCGGGATGGGGAGAATGTCTGCGCGCCCAGATTGTGTTCACTCGGGCCACAATATTAAAGTAGCCCTTTTTTTCCTTCTAAGGAGGCGTCGCTAATCTTTGCCGGATTAATCGAATGGAATAGAAAAAGCCTTCATGGACAGTTGCAGGCAGCGCGCACGAATCCCAGTGAAACACACAAGAGACCGACCGAGATGAATGAGCCGAGTGTCCATGGATAATAAATGCGGCGAGTTGTAAATTAATAAATAGATACCAGGCTGTTTGTACAGATGTCAGTGTGGACGGGAGCAAAAATTGTCTGCGGTGGTGTTTGTGTTTTAAAAAAAATGGAGAATTTTCTCGCGGTCACATTTTTCAAATTGGTGTTCAATAAGAACCATCAGGGGTTAAAAACGGCGATGGAGCGATTCGCTCAAGTTGTCAGGTAATTGTAATGGATTTAAAAAGACGTCACTTTTTTGTTCAGAAAAACATTTTATAGCATCTAAAATACCCAAAACACGCAGTATGATATTTTTATTCAAATGCAAAACACCAATAAAAATGACTTAAAGTGTCCAAAATCTGCAAAAAATTGAGCGGTGAATTGGGCATTTTCAGAAAGTCCCGCCCCCAGTTCGTGACGTCACTGCAAGACGTCTTGCATACCTGGAGAATCAAAACAATGGCTTCAGATTCGGAGAATATACTTTCTTGTTATACATCCAGTTATGAATATGATTCAAGTAGTTCTGAAGAGGAAAGCATACATGTTTGCAATCGATTAAATAAGTTATTCCCTGCCATTTTGAGGCAACATCGAGGGGATATGTCTCACCGAAAAAGAGGCACAAAATGGCGACCTCCTGTGGCCACGTCCGTTTCCACAGGCTGATAAATTCCTTATATGGAGCTTGGAAGCCCTCTTCTGGCGGCTTTTGGGTGCAAGACGAGCTCCCCAGACCAAACATTACAGCAAAATACATTGACGTGATGGAAGGACCGCTACAATGTGGACTACACAGACCCTCATCATGCATCGTCTCTGTCAGTGATTCACAACCTTTCTTGAGCTAAGGTACTGTGAGAAAAAGTTTTAAAAATCGCACCGCCCAGCAAAATCGTCACAAAAAGAGGATATGTATATGAATTTCATACTTTATGCCATCCAATAGAAGATTATTTATGCATTTTTTGTAAATTTTTGTTTGGCAATCATTTGTCTATGGATTTGTCATAAAATGTCTATTCATGTTTTAAATTCGGTTTTGTATTGGGTTGGGTTGGATTCGCCTTTATTCATCTCGCAGTGGAGAAATTTACATTTCACAGCAGCAAAGTTATGAAAGTAAGAGGAAAGGAAATGAAGAAATAGAAAAACTAAATGCAGGAACTGCTGGAAAGGCAGCCACTCTCGAGGTGCCATCTTGAAGTAAAAACAAAATAGCAAATATTAAAAGATAAAGACAGTCTTTCAATTTTGAGCACTCTCAACCCCATCTTTGTCGCATGAAGCAGTTAAAGATGAAAAAGGAAGGGATCAAAGCGTCCTTTTCACCAGTGGATCAGGGACTTCATGGTGGAATGCGCCCGTCTGCTACAAGCTAAATGTTGAAAGCAAACATGAAGCTGTCACATCCATTGACAAAAAGATTTCCTGTTCCACGTAAATCCACTTCAATTCCAAGCCGCGACATTTCCACAGGCGCATCGGCGCTCTGCGCGGATGCTCCTTTCTTCTCATCGTGGGCCATGCATCCATCCAGCCGCAGACTGTCCAACAGCACCGATCTTTCCGCTGATCAAAGCGGGGCTGTGAAATTACTGTCCATAACAGGCGCAAAAAAAGCACAATCGCCGGCGATGACAGTCAAATGGCACCAACATTCCTCCATTTTACATCCATTTACCTATTAGAATGTGACCTTTCATGCAAAATTAAGGTCAGAACAATTATCTATTTGCGGTACCGCCCCCGCGGAGCAGCAGGGCTTAATTAGCGCAGTGCGTCCAATCAGTGCTGTCTCACCAAAACGACCATGACAGAATCAATCAGATGACTTGGCTGGAATCAGCGGAGGCACGATGATCGATTGAAGATTCCGACGGTGAAAGAATGGATAGACTGCCGTGCGGGTTAATCGATGGCAACGCAAATGGTTAATGCCTGATTACAGGTATCGACACCCGGATGAATTCATGGCAAATTTTAATCAGATTGGAGCTTTGAGATTCAACTTAAGGGTCATTATGCGCCAACACAGCGATGAATTTTTCTTTAACCCTGGACTACTATATGTCTCGCATTTCCTGCAGAGATTCATACAAAGCTGCTGATCAGCCCGCCTAAAAAACAACTGAAATGTCATGCTGCTTATTAGGCTCATGAAGCGCTCTTATTGAAGCTAGTTCCGGTTTCCTCTCTGGGGGCGTTATTAATTTTGGGAAGCCATTAGAAGGTTTCATCCACTCATATTACATATAGAGCGCACAACAAATTCATAAGTGACTAGTTTTCAAATTTGAAGTAAAAAATAATGACTGTTATTGTGGATGACATGGAACAATTTAAATTTTGGTTGGAACTTCAGCTAGCATCACAAAATTTTACAAATTAGATTTGCCTTCACGGGCCAAACAAAATGGTGTGTTGGGCCGGATTTGCCCCCCGGGCCTTGACTCTGACACCTGAGATGAAACAGGAAGTGAAAAGCTGCCCATTTGTTGTTGTTTTTTTTTTTTTTACTTAATTGACAGCCACACTGCAAAAACCGTCAGCCTCAAAACACGCAGAATAAAATCACTTGAGCTTTCCTGTCGATAAAATTAATCAACTGCATACTTTTGACACCCCAAGATAAAACGAAGGCGAGTAATGAGCCGCAAATAAAACCCTAACATCGTTCAAGAGCACCAATGTCTAGCATAAAACGGACGCAGGGACAAGATCAGTACATTAGACTTTAATGGCAAATTTCTCATGGCACTGCTTTAAATGGTGACCGCAATGAAATGATTCTCCTGGATTTTTTTTATTTAAGCTTTGGAACCACGTCATCATCTGCTGTTGCCAATGAGCCTACGACACTTTGAATGTGACATCGCCCGAGTTTAAAACAAAGAGCAATGGCTTTAGATTGTTGCCTTTCACTGCCGCGTGCAACACTTTGAGATTTATGGATGAAACATTGAGTGATAAAAAGCTTTTCCAAGAAAATGTGTTGCTAGGTAACAGCTACTGTAAGGTCCGACACTTACTAGTGCACAGTGCACACACTTGAGCATAATGGTGGAGCAACAAAAAAAAAAGAAATGAAAAAATAAACCACTCAGAGTCCTACATGTTTTTGGGGGTTACCTCCTGGTTTCCCAATCTATCAAAACTTACCTTTTAAAGTGCTTTAACCATGACTGAAACGTCCCTACTGTTTGTCATTACCAGTGGAAAGTCATCATAAAAGCAACCCATTGTTAGTGGAATGTGTATAACCCTCCATCTGTAGTTCTTTCATCAATTTCATCTTGCATAATTTCGACTGAATGAATGAGCATGTATCATCTAACAATGCCTCAAACATCCGAACAGTCTTTCGATAAAATATAACTAGCAATGATGAAAATGTGTTATGTTCTTGCAAAATCATGTTTATGAATATCACCAGTGTAGCAAATTAGCATTCAACAAGCTTAAAGTATTCACTCTTGATTCAGTCGTAGTTGTATTTGGTAGTGTGTGTGTGTATGCATCGTTCCAGGCATGTTTGTGTGTACGTATTTATGCAGTTTATTTCATTGCCACTATTTTTAATTTAAATAATCGGTGTCTTTTCTCTCTTTTGACCTTCCTTTGTATGAAAATTAACTCTTTCACTGCCAGACGTGCAAAACTATGTCCACAGTGCCAGGGTTTTTGTCATTGTTACTCGAATTTCAGCACCAAGAGAATATTGATTTCAGGACTATATAAACATTCAATGCAGCGTAAAAAACCTTAGACTTTCTTTTTTCATTTGAAAAAATAGTTAATTCCTAAATTATGTGTCTGGACTTATGTGGGCTTCAAATGAGCGCGGCTGTCCAAAATACAATGCAATTCATACATATTGGCATATACATATTACACATTCATACATATTGGCATATACATATTACACATTCATACATATTGGCATATTCATTATATAGCGCATAAACAATTGCTGAGACAGGAACAAAGCGCAAACATGAAAAAAAAACATGACCACAGGTCTGGTCAGCGCTTTATCTGCACCCAAGCAAGAAAAAAAACCCCAAAACTAATTCGGGAATAGTGCTCTACGTATATTTTCAATTCCCGAATAAATTTGCGAATGGCAGTGAATGAGTTAAAGTGACAAACACTTTGATCAATGGGTCAGCCAAACCTTCCAGGAATCAATGATGTTCCTCAGCTTCCACATTGTTTTAATAAAAAAATATACATTTGGTAATTTCAACTACAGTAAAGTCTCGTTATATCGATATTCTCGGGAGTCCGAAAAATATCGATATAACCGGGACTATCGATATATCCGACCCTGCGCGCATGTAATTTTCTCCTTGCGTTGATAGAAATAGTATCGTAATAAGCGGTACTATCGATATAACCGATATCGATATAACGAGACTTTACTGTAAAATGAAACCCAATACTGCTATCTGCTGGCCATAGATAGTATATTTTACAAGACTGAATATTATTTCAGGATCTATTCTGATAATGTTGTCATAAAATAAAAAAGTAACACATTACACCTCTCTCTCTCTCTCTCTCTCTCTCTCTCTCTCTCTCTCTCTCTCTCTCTCTCTCTCTCTCTCTCTCTCTCTCACAGCGATACATCCAGCCATCTTCCCCTTCCACCCTCCTCCTCCCAGCCCCTAACAGCTGCGCCTCTCCAGCCTTCCTTGACGCCGACTCCCCGAATACTGATGAGCCCAGAGAGCCACGCACCTCCTCCTGGCGTTGCCTTCGCTCCCTCACAGCGGCTTGCGCAACAACAGTGACCGAGCAAAGGCGTGTAAAGCGCAGACCCCCCATTCTCCCCACCGCAGCCCGGCCGGCTCTTCTGTACTCTAACACGGACCTTCGGAGTCGATTTATCCGACAGGCGGCGATGCGTTTGCCGCTGCTACCGCCGCCCGGCCAGTCTTACGTCGGTGTCACTGCCTCCGCTTGGATTCGGCAACCGTGAGCATATCTGAACCTCCGGGAGGAGCTATGCCACTACCCAGCTGCAGTCCTCCTCCTCCTCGGCACAGTCCCTCGGGCTCCCTCGCTACCTGCCCGGAGGCACCGACGCAAGCTTGCTGAAGAGAAAAAGAGTAAGAAAAAAGGCCCACAATCGACACTTCTACACCTCCCTTTTTTGTGGGGCCGGAATTCAAAGCCTGACTTGACTGCTTTTCCCTTGGATCATGCAGAGATTATCACGACGTTGAAGGAGAGCGAAAAATTAAAGGATGGACCCGGTTACGTGTGTCTTGGGGTTACTGGCGCTGCTGGTGGAGGGCATCCGTTGCCAAGGAGTGTACGGTGAGTGAGCGTCACGCGTGGACATGACCTTGCAAAAAATAATAGATCAGATTGCGACGCCGAAATGAATGAATTCAGCACCCCCGTGCACACTCGGATTCTGCGGCAGTCATGCGCTGGTGACAACGGGAACCTCATCGCGGAAGGGAAGTCGCACTCTGTTATGTCACAGCCTTTCATCTCTTTTTCTGTGCAACCGGTGGTACGGACGGGCGCTGTGTCTCCATCATGATTTGGGATGGGAGCTCACGTGTGCTCTAGTTACAGCAGACCTCAATGTGATGTGTGCGTGTGCGTGTGTGTGTGTGTGTGTGTGTGTGTGTGTGTGTGTGTGTGTGTGTGTGTGTGTGTGTGTGTGTGTGTGTGTGTGTGTGTGTGTGTGTGTGTGTGTGTGTGTGTGTGTGTGTGTGTGTGGATGGGTTGCTTGTCACCTGGCACCGTTACGTCGAGTTGTCTTGTCGTATGTGCAGGAATGATGCCGGTGTGTTTTGTGCACTGTGGAAGCTGCGAGGAGCCTTACCCGCAAAAAAAGAAGAAAAAATCTCTGCACTTAAGGTGTTGACATTCAGATGCACATTAATAGACAACAACGTCCCGTCATGGAGGAGTTGGTTGATGGAACAGATGGGGCTATGTGGTGTTGTATTTTTTTCCCTTCGCCTCCTTTAACTCCCCTGCGCTTTTGTGCCGCCGTGCCGTGCATTCTGAAAATGGTCATCACCCCCCTCCCTCCCCTACCCCCGCGTCCTCATCACTATTCCGCTCTTAGTGCCGCATCTGCTTTGTATGCACCTATACGAGCGGGACGGTGCCACGCGACTATTTGGGAAAAAATACTTGCCCATAGACTGTCGCTTCTCCTAATTGGGGTGCGTTCTACTATCTTTTTGACTGCTTTATTTCCTTTGTATGGTAGTTGTCCATGTTAAGCGCTTTGTTCCAGATTCAGCTGTTGTTAAAGCGCTATAAATCAATATGAATTGTATTGTATTGTTATTTACCGGGAAGCTTAATCAGAATGAACTAAAAACACTTGTAAACACATTATTGACTGACATGAACACAGCGGGCAGGGTGGATTTGCTGTGAGAAAGCAGGACCTGATGATACAGTGTCAAAATGGGCAATGCGTGTGAATGTCTGGGTGCGAGCTGTGGCAGACAGCAGCTTTTTTTAGCGTGAGTGTGATTACTGTTTGCTTTGCTGCCCTCATTGCTCTGGTGCTCCTTTCCCATTCCCAAGAGGGCATCTTCTCTCAAAATGTCATGCAGCTCGGTAATTTGAATCGTTGTTCTGAAGTGCGACTGTGCGGTGCAAGCCGCACCCAAAAGGCGTTGATTTACCTCATCTGCCTGTCGCAATTTGTAAATTTTGGTGGTGGTGATGGACCCCAAAAAAGCAGGTAGGGTGTCTTTGACAAATTATATTAAATACAGTCGGCAGGAACAAAATCTCAAACAACAAAGTCATCAGAACAAAATGGTCCAAAGTAGAAAACAAAACCATATGAGTAAAACATGACAAGATGAAACAAACCTGACAAGGTGAAACAAACACCTAAATGGTCATGCCCAGAGTCATTTTAACTGCCACTGACTAAAACGACCAACACCTGTGCAACTGCAGGCGGGGCCCGAAAGCGCCACCCGTTGGTCGCAAACCGAAACGTGACATTGTCGAATAATAATGAAGCCATCCTTAATCGATTACGATCCATGTATCGATGATGAGCGAGCACTGCAAGTCATCGATGATTTCAGCACGGCCCCCTGCCTGACAAAAGAATAATCGACTACTTTTCTCTGTTGTTCCAAAGATAAGAGCGTTTTGGAAACCCAATATGAATATAAATCATCCTGTTAAACAATCTCGCATTGATCGCAGGTTCCGGAATGGAATCAAGATGGCCTTTCGCCGCACGCTCTGCGGCCCATCAACAAAACTATCGCGGTCTGAATGATCGATGATGAGACCGGATTCCGATAGCGGCCCGGAGGAACCCGCAAGCCGGCAGTTGTGATTGTGATGAAATGCTGGCTTAATTAAGCGTTGTGAATTCAATCGAGTCCCAAACAAGCCCGAGATGAACGATTAAATTAAAGTGTCATTTCGCTTATTTATCCGCAGTCATTTCTTGATTTGATGTTTTGTATTGAGCGTCGCGGTCGCAGTCGTCGCGGATTTCCATGTGGAGGCAAAAGAGTGAAGTCACGTCAACACCCCCACAACACCCCAACTAAGCGATGTGGCCATTTAGGGAGAAGTCAAACACCAGTGAGTTAAGTAACAGCGCCGAAGTCATTAGAAGGGCCCGATGTGGGCCGGTTACCCCCACCAGTCCCCCAAAAAAACGACATGGCTCCAAGCCACGGAACAACATCTGCTCGCCTGCTTGTTTTTATTGCGCACATCACACACAGTCCAGTGCACTCCCAGGAGATAACGTTAAAATTTCATCGCGACCAGCTGATCCTACGGTGTTTGGCAACAAAATTCAAACAAACTTTTAGATAGTCGCGAGCGAGGTAAATAATCCGTCATTTGCTTGCCACCTTGGAAGTCACATATCTAATTTGATGCCCGGCCAAAATATTTGTCATTACGTACAAATCACATAAGAAAAGAGGCAAAGCACTTGTTTTACCCCAATTAACTCATTCACTGCCAAACATGTGCAAAAATGGTCCCACTCTAGTGCCAGGGTTTTTGTCATTGTCACTCAAATTCCAGGACCCACAGAATATTGAGTTTTAGGACTACATGAACATTCAATACGGTGTTAGAAACCTTATACTATCTTCTTTCATTAAAAAAAAAGAGTTTATTCCTAAATTATATGTATTTCGAGTTATGAGCTTGAAATGAGGGCGGCTGTCCAAAATACAAATCAATAGACACGTATTGATTTATATAGTGCTTTAACAACAGCAGAAGCTGGAACAAAGCGCTAACATGGAAAAAAAGGAAATGCTGCCCTCTCGTGGAAGGGAAAATACTTTCATAGAGGTCTGGCCAGCGCTTTATCTGCACTCACCGCAAGAAAAAACAAAACTTGAACAAATTCGTGAATGACGCTCCACGTCATATTTTCAAATGAAACATGACGAGCGCCCGACGCTGCTCCCGCGGTCCCGTCTACGCATCAAAGTCAGTCGGCGGCAAACTCCCCATGGATCGCATTTCGCTCATGCCGCACAGCGGCGGGAAAAAGTTCCCGACGGCATTCTTTACCTCTGCCCCGCATCCTGCGTTCTCCTTCCCGCTCACATTGAAGTCCAAGCCATTGGCGCTTGTGTCTTTTCATGAGGCCCGGTTCAGACGCGCTGGCTTCTAAGCTATGCAAATGTGAGCTGCCAGTGAAACTAAAGCCGTCTTTGTTGGCACTCGGAGCCACCTTCCACGGGGTCCTTCATCATTTCCTTGGATCGGGATCCGAGTGTTTCCCCGCTGTAATGAGAGCGAGGATAAGTCCTTCGACTTCCATCGGTCGGAAAATGAGAGGGCAATACAGAAGGGCCACGTTGAGAATAGCCTTGTGGGTGGCGTGTTACTCAAACCAACACTCCAGTTCTCTTTGGACCAAAGAGAGATTTGCTGACTGCATATGCTCAGCATGGAACTGTGTTTTAGCCCACGGTGTGGATTTGCCACGCGCTGTCCGTTTGCTACTTTGAATTAGGCCCGTCAAGGTGGATCCGTCTTGTTGACGCCTGGAGACAAAGTTCAAAAGACAAGCGGAACCTTTAATCCCTCATCAAGAGTTCAGCGACGTTCGGACTCGACGTTGCCTCCCACCGCCGAACACGGGATTTAATTTCATCACGTCCTTGTCATTTGCCAGCCATGTTGAACACTCAATGCGATACTTTACCACAGTAATCCAGTCTCGGACCTTCGATTGAACTTTCTTAAGCTTCTCTGCTCAGTTTAGGTAAAAAAAAATGTTTACCTTTGATTGCTCTGTTATGTGACAATCACAATACAAACTGGTAACAATTGTACTTGTGCGCTTTTACATTGGGGGTCAGGGAGGGGGTTGCACGTCATTTTACTGTTTTGGTTGCTGCTAATCTGCTGACGTGTTAATTGAATTACTGCTCCCCCGCGGTTCAACCGATGCCTCTTTCGTCAACCTGCCACAATTGCAAGGTTTATGTAATGCCTTTGCCTAGCCTCGCAACAACTTCTGCTCCCCGCAACCATTTTATCCAAAGTTATGGTGAGTGGCAGCGCTTCCAATCACAGGGAATTATACATGCGAGCACTCATCAAAGACACACGCGTGATGAGAGTACTTATTGAATATGAATGACCGCCCCCCCGTCTTCTGTCACTCAGTGGGATTGTCTTTGTTAAGACAAACTGGCAGTAGACTCGTTTTGCAGTGGCTGACCCTGCCGGGAAGTAACGCATTCGGGAAAGTAACGCGTTGATGACAACATTTATTTATTCATTTTTTTTGCCGTGTCAGAGCAGACATCGTTTTTTTGGACTTTATTGGGGCCATAAATCATTCCTATCTTTCGTCTTGGACATGAAGTATTATAAATCCAAAAGTGGACCTGGTTGTTACGTACTGTGGTGTTATGGTATTTACTCATTCACTGCCAGACGATGTGCAAAAATGTGTCCACTCCAGTGCCAGGGTTTTTGTCATTTTTACTCAAATTGCAGGGCCCACAGAATATTGAGTTTTAGGACTACATTAACACTCAATGCAGCATAAGAAACCTGAGACTCTCTTCTTTTATCAGAAAAAGGAGTTAATTCCTAAATTATATGGGTCTGGAGTCAGCTTGACATGGGGCGACTGTACCAAATACAATGCAAAACATACATCTTGGTTTATATAACACTTTAACTGCTGAAGAGGGAATAAAGTGCTAACATGGAAAACCAAAACCCGAACAAATTGGGGACTGGGGCTCCACGTCATATTTTCAATAAATAAATTCAGGAATGGCAGTGAATGCGTTAATCATCCATAATTGCTGGTGTAATGTGAGGTTAATAATCATGATGCCCGTTGATTATTTTGCATCAGGAGGTAATAAAATCCAGATGTTTTTTTAAGAGGTTCTTTATTGCCTCATAAGGGGTTATTAATCATTGGACCCGTTTATTGTTGGGTTTTTTTCTTGCATCAGTCATGTATTTTATCGCAATTTTCAGTGTACTTTAGTTATTTTGCGATTTTCGGAAAATGAAAAAAAAAAATACAATCATCCATACTTTATGGCCCTATGAGGGTGATTAAACATATTTGATTGTTTGACATCAGAAGGTTATTAAATTAATTTTACACTTTACTCGTGTAAATTTTGTCATTTTTTTAATAGGGGTTATACATTTCAACCTGACATTCTTTGTGGCTTTATTAGGGGGTGATAAAGCATTTTACCCCCCGGCCCCGTAACACAAATCAGTTCGTTATATCTTCAACTTTGTTTGTTCCGTGGAAGTTGCAAATTCCAACTTGGCAATGTCCAATTTGCTCGCTTTGCGGTGGTTGTTGATTTGAACGGTCATCTCAACGCATAGTATTTGAAACCAGTGATCAAATTCCTTTATTTGTTTGTTCTTACATCACCTGAACCTCTCTCTGCGTTTTACACGCAATGTCAGACAACTTAAGATGTGGCCCGCTGTCTCATTAGTGAAGTTGTAAGTACTCATACAGCATCGGCAAGAGGCTAATGCTAGGCTTCAACTATGTCATTTCAGCCCACACGGGTCTACTAAGTGCTTCGATTGTCGAATGACGTCTGTTGTCATAGCGACAGTCCACGAACCCGCCATTTCCAAAGTGTTTCCACTCTCCCGGCATCCTCCTCTTCATCCACTGGGCCTTCACGTCGCGAAGTTTTCGTCCCAGACCCGGAGTGATTGCAGAAGCGCGAGCGGTCGTGCACGAGAGGAGATTAAAAAAAAAGGGTGAAGGGTTGAGTTAGCGGTGGCGGAGTTTGATGTCCCCACTCCCCAATAAAAGAAAAAAAAATGCAGCAGCTGCAAGGTGACAGCAATAAGCTCTTATCTTGGTGACCATGGCAACCGCGTCTTCAGTTGTCTTGACATGATTTTTTTTCGAAGGCATTGTCCGTGTTCATTTTATTGGTTCACCAAAGCCCTCGATTCTAATCTCTTCAATTTCAACATTCTGTAAGGAACCCGCCCCTTTATTCCTTTGCAGGTTTGCATTTTTACGCCGGTTATAAATTCATTGTGTAATGGCTTTCCAGGGGCCATAAATCTGTCTCATTTTGATCTTTTAATATCATGCCATCATAAAATCTCGATGCCCCTTTTTACTTTTTATTTTTTACAGGTGAGTATTTTTTATCGCTTTACAGAGGCTGAGCATTGCACTCTTTTCCATTAACGACAATTTTTATGACACAGACGCTCTTCTATTGTTTACAAGTGGATATTTTGTGGTGGTCATACAATGTTTTTCCGTTTTATTGGGGCTGAAAATATTTCCATTCTTGAATCTATTTTTGGGTATGGGGAGGAAGAGAAATTCTTTATGGAAGAATACAGTGGATATAAAAAGCCGACATGTTATTTGGAAAGTGTGTAGGGTATAAAATGTGATTTCTGTGTGTGTCTTTGTTTGTATTGTATTGGATTGGATAAGATATGTTAGTCTCGCAGTGGAGAAATTTACATTTCCAGCAGCAAAGTGATGAAAGTAAAAGGAAAGGAAAGAAAGAAGTAGAAAAACAAAATGCAGGAGCTTCTGTAAAGGCAGACACACTCGTCAAACAAACAACAACAAAAAACAAATAATGTCACACAACACAAACAGCAGACAGTCATTCAATTTTATACACCTTCTGCACCCTCTTTGTTGTATGAAGCAGTTCTAGATGAAAGAGGAGAGGATCAAAGTGTCCTTCTCACTTATGGATCAGGGACGTCATGGTGAAACGTGCATGTCTGCTCCAAGCTAAATGTTGAAATCAAACACAAAGCTGTAATATCCGTTGACAAAGATATTCTCACATCTGTCCCACTTAAATCCGCTTCAATTCCAAGCCGTGACATATGCATCGGCGTGGCCTAAAATGCTGAAAAAACATCCATATCTGTTCCACACGATGCACAACAACACAAAATGACAAAAGAAAACACAAAGACAACAAAAAAAGCACATTTCATAAGAGCATTTGCTGACGGCTCCCTGTCCGGGCGCCATCTTGGACTTCGTTGGTCAGTATTTTAAGCTTTTGGGTTTTAGATACCTTATCTAGACCTTATACTTGACTTCTAGCGTTAGGGGCGAGAAGCTCTGAGAGAAGTCCTAATTTATGCACGGAAGGAGTTTAGGTGTCCGCAGTTCTTATTCGGTAACCTAAGGTGATGGGCGGCGATTCCTTAACTCCTTAACCTAAATGGAGGCTTGATTGGGTGAACGCGCAGGTCAATAGTCAATCTGTTGCTGATTGTGTGCTGACTGCTTATGGGGGGATTGATGGAGGGCGGGGGGTCGTGGAAGATGTTGCTTTTTGCGCACCTTGAACCGCCGCCAAGCACAAATAATGTGTCACTTGCCGCCGATCCCCCTTCCGAAGCCAATTGGGTAAATAGATTCCACCTTAGTACTCGACGGTGAAACACCACCGTTGTTAAACCCATTTCACGCAGCCGTCACGCAGTCACCAAATGAGAGTGGGCTCCTTCATCCTTGGCTCAGCGGCGTTGTTAAAGTTTCACGACGTGGATATTAAACACCTAAATCCACGCTTTGCCGACACGGGCGACGCAATTCAAACAACGTGTCAACAGCGGCATCTCTGGATGCATTAATGATGCCCTCCAAAGAGGTGCAACATGGGGGGGGTGGTTCTATATTTATATCCTCAGACACATTCCGCCACACACACTGAAAAATATTCATGAATTCAGCTGCGCCGATGCCGCAGTTGGGGAAATGTTGGCAGCATCCCTTTAGCGGTGAGAGGCCTCCTGCAATGGGCAGTGCTCTATGTATGCATGTGTGTGTTTGTGTTTGCCCCTCGTGGCTTTCTGGGATGCTACTAAGGTAATAGGATGTGTGACGCCCACGAAAAATCCTTTCTAGCCTCTGGACAACTGATCTTTCAATCACAGCATGCTTCTGCGAAAAAAGAGGAAGGCTTATTCTTTCAACTGGCAAACATCAAACGCTCCCCGGTGACGGAAAAGCCCGTTAGCATATTGTGACACCGACACGTGCGGCGGCCATCGCCGGTTGATCAAATACAATCGCGCCAGGGTGACGAATAAGTCATAAGTAAGCGTCTGAAGATTGTCTGAAGCGTTCGTTACGTTTCAAGTTCGTGGGAAAAAAAAGTCGAAATTTCAGCGATGATGTCATCGTCGTGGCAAACCTTAATTTCATTTACAATACATTATCACATTTACTTGTTATCACTCAGCAACATTGCAAATTTGTGTTCTTTTTTTTGTAAGCGTCAATATGAGTCGATCATTCAGAATGTCGCCACTAATTGCTTTGTTGATCCAAAAATAGAAGAATCAACTTAATTGCATGAGGGCTAATCAGTGCGGCGGCGACGTCAACCCGGAAGAATCAACTGCTTCGATTTAAGTGATGCGGCGAATGAGCAAACGTTTTATAATTGCCACGAATTGGCTAGGGCCACACGATGCTCTTGTCGTTTATTTACTGTCGACGCAAAAGTCATTGGCCGTCTGTTTTCACGTTTAAATGACCTTCTTGTGTGAGGCTCATTTTAACTCATTCGCTGGCATTCCTGAATTTATTCGGGCATTGAAAAATGTGACATGGAGCGCCATTTCCGAAGTTGTTTTGTTTTTTTATTTGCCCAGGTGCTGATAAAGCACCTGTCAGACCTCTGGCAATGTTTTTTCGCTTCCACGAGGGGGCAGCATTTGCCTTTTTTCCATGTTAAGCACTTTGTTACATCTTCAGCGGTTGTTAAAGCGCTATATAAACAAATATGTATGTATTGCATTGTATTTTGGACAGATTCCCTCATTTCAAGCTCATATAGCCCCATACTCATAATTTAGGAATAAACTTTTTTTCTGATGAAAGAAGACAGTCTCAGGTTTCTTACGCTGCATTGAATGTTTATGTAGTCCTAAAACTCAATATTCTGTGGGTCCTGCAATTTGAATGAAAATTACAAAAACCCTGGCACTGGGGTGCACACATATTTGCACATTTGCTGGCAGTGAAATTGTAAAATTCCCATTGGAGTTGCCTTTTTTTGTGGGGGGAGGCATGTTCTAAATGTAGCAGGCTCATTCATAAGGCATGCTGCGGTAGTGGGGGTGGGGGGTTCATAATAAGGTAATGATTACTTCAGTCTGTATTCCTCAATGAATTTCCACTTTAGCGTTCATTTGGTAACGTTGCAACATTGTAACACTCACCCGCGCTTTTGCTACTGGAGCATCACTCTACGCATGCGTTACCGCAATGGTTGATGGACTTGTTAAAGTCACAGCGCCGCGGGCAAGAGGGCACGTTGGAGCCATGCGGCTAAATTGGCCTTATGGAATTAAAAATGCAAAAAAATGGACTTTTGTTTTTATAGCCGGCATGTGGAACACAATGGAGGCGGCAAGCCTTTTAACCTCCTTCCTCCGGCAGTCGACTTGCTAACCAAGGCGGCCGCCATTAAAGATCTTGCATTATGGAAATGAGTTCCGACATATTCCTCGCGCGGCGGCGAGATGCAGAGCTGTAATGAGGGCCCGGCGATGTAAACTGCTAATAAAGCTATGAACAGAAATAGTTTGCGGGTGGATTGCAAATCAATTTGAGGGTGCTTGGAATGACGCCTGGTTGTCATTTGTGGATTGGTTGATGCTTTTTGTCTTTTTTTGCTTAAAGGAATATTTGGAACCATATATTAAGCAGAAAAAAATATATGAATGACTGTATTTTCTGGTGTATTAGGCGCACTTAAAAGCCTTGATTTTCTTAAAAAATGACCCTGTGCCTTATACGTAAGCATGCCTTATATATGAAGGAGTACTGAGCCACAACAGGTCTCACAACTACTGTCAGCAGCCACTGACTCCATTTTGCAGGTAACCCCAGCCTCTATTGTGGCGCCTTATACTATGAAGTGCCTTATATTTGGGAAATGTTTTGATATTTATATCCGGCCTGGTAGTCGAGTGGTTAGCACACCGGCTACACAGTGCAGAGGTCGCGGGTTCCTATCCCGGTCCGGCCTCCCTGTGTGGAGTTTGCATGTTCTCCCCGGGCCCGCGTGGGTTTTCTCCGAGTCCTCCGGTTTCCTCCCACACTCCAAAAAACATGCATGTCAGGCAGTTTGACCACTCCAAATTGTCCCTAGGTGTGAGTGTGAGAGTGACTGTTGTACGTCTTTGTGTGCCCTGTGATTGGCTGGCAACCAATTCAGGGTGTCCCCCGCCTTGTGCCCGAAGACAGCTGAGATAGGCTCCAGCACCCCCGCGACCCTAATGAGGAATAAGCGGTACGGAAAATGGATGGATGGATATTATATTTGGGTAAACATTTTTCATTCATTCATGTGTACGCCTTATCGTCCAGTGTGCCTTATATTTGGAGAAACTGAAAATACACCCTTCATTGGGGTGCGCCTTATATTCCTGTGCGCCTTATACTCCGGAAAATACGGTTGTTCATGTTAGTTAGTAGTGTAGTTTGTGTTTACCTGATCTGGTTAAAACAAGGTTTTTCACTCCTTCACCCTTATATTTTTTCCATCATCCTATCCGAACAACAAACTTCGCCCACTCTTGCTCGTTGTACAAATTTCAAAGGGGGTTATTGTGTCCTCTCCGTGGCTTTCTCCCACACGTGGGTGCATGCCAGAGGGGTTGTTGAGGGAGCAAACGGACACGTGAGATGCTAACACATAGCCACATGTGAATATACTGCACGGTTCAGCCAGTGCTTTTTTTTGTTGTTATCAACTCAATAGCACTTCACGATGTCACAGGGTGTATATTTTTTGTGCGCCTGTGAGTGGGACACAATAAGCAACAATCCCTCGCTGTCTTGAAGATTCGCCTCCGTCGCCCCGCTCTCACCTCCCTTTTTCGAGTGCAACGCAGGAGGTGAGAGCGAGAAACCCTCAGCTGTCATCACAGTTTAGATCAGCGGTGTGTGCACGTCCGCACACATACCCACGCACACACATGCACGGCCTTCACCCGCGTCCCCAACCTCCAGTGGCGGATTATGCAACCACGAGAAGGAAAATATCCAGGGAAGGATCAAGCAAGATAAGCAGGAGGTGAAAGGAGACAGCAAGAGCCTCGTCTTCCTTTTCTTCCTGCTGACACAATCGAAGTGTGTGATTCAGAGGAAGGTCAGGGCCATTGTGGACCAGCAATTTAGAAGAAAAAAAATCAAGACACAAATTGAGGATCTCCCGATAAAGTCCAAAGTCACGGCTTGATCTAAAGGAGCCATTTTGCCCTATTTTTAAATTCCCAAAGTCACCCCTCGCCACGATCAAACTTGTATTTGTATGAGCAAGTCAAAGGCCCCAAAGAGATCCGTATCTCATCTCGTTTAATTAGTGACGATTCCACCTTGTCGCGACAGGTGCCATCAAAAGTGCCGCCGTCCTCTCCAGGGGAATTAACCCAAATGAGCCCCCAATCAGAAGCAAGTGTACTTTGACAGATGGTTGACACTAAATTGGAAAGTTTCTTGGCTCCCAGGTGGGCGGAGCATGACATCAAAGTTTGACGCTCGGTTAACTCATTCACTGCCAGACAATGTGCAAAAATGTGTCCAATCGACTGCCAAGGTTTTTTTCATTTTCATTCTAATTGCAGGACTCACAGAATATTGAGGTTTAGGACTACATAAACATTCATTGCAGTGTAAAAAACCTTAGACTCTCTTCTTTCATCAGAAAAAAAGTTAATTCCTTAATTATCTGGAGTTATATGAGCTTGAAATGAGGGTGGCTGTCCAAAATACAATGTAATACATACATATTGGTTTATATATTGGTTTATATAGCGCTTTAACAACAGCTGAAGCTGGAACAAAGCGCTAATATGGAAAAAAAGGAAATGTTGCCCCGTTGTTGAAGGGAAAACATTTCCAGAGGCCGTGGCCAGCGCTTTATCGGCTCCCCCGCAAGAAAAAGTAATACCCGAACCAATTTGGGAATGGCGCTCTCCGTCATATTTTCAATTCTCGAATAAATTGGTTAACGGCAGTGAATGAGTTAAAGATCAGGTCCAGAAAGTGAAGTGAAGTGATTTTTTTCCCCTTTTTTTAATGTGTCTTTGTCTTTCGAAAACAACAATGTTAAATTATAGTTGTGTGTTTTTGAATGCTAAAAAAGGTGAAAACAAAGTCCTGTTTCGCACCATAAAAAAGTAGCCAGATTTGATTTCCTCAAGTTGAAAACGCCGCAAGGCATGTGATTGTCATAGATAGCAGCTAGTGGGTCGCAAGTTTCAAAGTCACGCCACTGCCCGGTTAGGTATTATTTATTTATTTTCTGCTCATTTCTTTAATTGTATTCTATTTTATTTTTTTTACGCAAAATAGATAATCTATTCGCTGTCAATGGCGAGGGCAAAATGGCAAGGCCGCCGCGCCGTCATCTGCGAGCTTCCAACTAATATGATTTTGTTTGTGCAATCTAATAAAACACAAGAAATTCCCCCCTCTTTGCACTCTCGGCATCCTGGCGGAAGCGCCGTGATTGATGGCGGACGTGGCGTTGTCGCTCAAGTACGTGTTGAGCGAAAGGCACCTTGGGGACTTTTATGATGCGTGACGCAGCGTCCGGGGGATCGTTTTGGAGGGGCGTCTGTCGCCGTGTCTTTATAACGGCTCACCAAGTAGCGCTATCGCCAAGGAGATTTTTTCTGGCCTTTTTTGCCAGCTAAGACTTCACATTACTTCATTTTACCTCTGTGTAAGCTCTCAGTCGTACAAGAGTGGTCCATTGATGAAAAGGTTTCTTCAGCCGTCATCTGTACTTTTTTGAGGGTGTCAGACGTTTCGCTTCTCATCCCAGAAGCTTTGTCAGCGAACTAAAATTTTGCTGGTAGCTCAGGCCCTACTGTCCAGAGGTGGTGGTGGTCATGCTGATAATATGATACCAGAGTGAATGGGGCAATCAGGCCAGTCATAGACCATAATCAGTCAGGACAATAGAAGTAATCAGTGTAGCCTCAGGGAATAGTCCTCTTCTCCCCCCCAACCTTAGAGCAGGGTCCTATCATAGCAGAGGTCTGGCACTGCCACTTCTGGACTGTGGGAGTATATGTATAGGGCCAGAGCTTTAACTGTTGAAAGCAAACACGAAGCTGTAGCATCCATTGACGAAAAGAGATTGTGTCACATCTCTTGCCCCACGTAAATCCGCTTCAATTCCAAGCCGCCACAGTTCTACATACGCAACTGCGCCGATGCTCCTTTCTTCTCATCGTGGGCTCCTCAAGCCATGCATCCATCCATGCCGGCGTGAAGTTAGTGGATTACCATAGATGATCAAGGGCCATCCATTTGGAGCTTCGTATTTGACAATGTTGTGATTTTCCAATGGTTCGGTTTTAATGGAGTTTGACTACAAATGTCCATTATGGTTAGCTTCCTGCAATCCGTTGTAACAAGGGCCTTTCTACCATTTTTTATGTCGAGGTAGCTCTAATCTAGAGATTTTGCTCCACCTTTTGCAATCTTTCCCTAACTTTAATTCTCAACTGTACATTTTCTCAATTGTGCAAAACCTTTGCGGACCCTACGACTCTGCGCCAGCTATCTATAATAAAAGCCATCGACTTTAAATTAAGGCCACGACGTGTGGCCGTCCATCATAGGGGGTGCGCCGCTCTGGATAAAAACTTGGCAGCGTGATGCATGAACTTCCTTTCTTTGCACTCTCCCGACTCAATTGGGCCTTTCCTCCTCTTCTCCTGCTGTCCGAAGTGACTAACCTCCTCCCACACACTCCTCTGACCCATTTAACACTGCATGGGGGCTTCTGAATTTTTTTTGTATTCGGGGTGGGGTGGAAAGCAAGGGTTCATAATCAAATGGCAGATACTGTAAGCTGCAGCCCGCCACAAATGACTTTGTAGCACCACCACTGCAATGTGGATGTACGTATGTTAAATGACCCTGTCAATCAAAAGCAAACATTACACTGCCCAGTGAGCTTTTTACTGAGCAAGTTGCTTGTTTTGTAGCCACAAAGGGACATAAGTCTTCTTGTGCCGGTCCCAAGCCCGGATAAATACAGAGGGTTGTGTCAAGAAGGGCATCCGGTGTAAAAGCTTGGCCAAAACAAACACGCAGATCAAACCTCTAAAGATGGAGGACACTGATTTGCTGTGGCGACCCCTTCAAGGGAAAAGCCGAAAGGAAAAGAAGAAGACACTGCCCAGTGAGATCTTAATGAAGGCTCTTTGGAGGTCATTAGCAAGGTCATGTCATTTTACCTGCTTGTAGCCAAACCATGGTGATTCTCTCACTCTCTCGCTTTCATTCCGCGCTTGTTCCTTTGCACAAGGCGAGGTTACATTGCTCAATTTCATGGTCTGACGGGTCTTTCGCCTCACCAGGTATCACACTGGAGTGCACCGTGTCCCGGCAGTTATGGGGGAGTTTATTTCATTTCGCCTCTGCCACCAAACAACTATCAGAGGGATAATGGTGAGAAAAAAATACAATATAATAAAAAAATAAAATTCCGTTCCGTATGAACACCAACATTGTAATCCCATTTGGACGTTGAGGCTTCGCGGTAACGGTAAATTCGTTTATCTTTCTGCATCGGCGCTTCTTTGGCTGCTAATATCCTCATGTTGGACATAAGTGAGGAGGTTAGTTTATCTTTTGCTGATTTTTCTCCTTCAGGAACGTTTGTACTTGGAAACGTCTGAGCTGAGGTGAAAAAGGTGTTGTGGTGGCAGCGGTGCTGCTGTTGAATTGCACTGAGGTTTCGCTTGCTTCATGGTCGATTGTCGATACGAGCAAACTGCTAGCCAGGAAAGACAAGCCCCGCTTTGGATAAAATTTTATCTAAAAAAACCAGACGCTACGTCGCTGTAGCCTTGTTTGTTTGTCACCACGGTATCCCAGTTGGATTGGATTGGATTTGCCTTTATTAGTCTCGCAGTGGAGAAATTTACATTTCACAGCAGCAAAGTAAAAAAACAAACTACATGAGCTGCTGGAAAGGCAGCCCCTCTTGCTGTGCCGTATTGAAGTAAAAAGAACAAAAACAACCAAATAATATGACAACACAAAGACAATATTACAACACAAACACACAGAGAGTCATTCATTCTTAAGCACTTTCTGTACCCTCTTTGTTACATAAAGCAGTTCTAGATGAAAAAGGAGAGGATCAAAGCATCTTTTCACCAGTGGATCAGGGACATCAGGGTGGAATGTGCACGTCGCTACAAGCTAAATGTTGAAAGCAAACACGCAGCTGTAGCATCCATTGACAAAAAGAGATTGTCTCACATTTCCTGTCCCACAAAAATCTGCTTCAACTCCAAGCCGCGACAGTTCCACAACCGCATCGGCGCTCTGCGCTGGCGCTTCTTTCTTCTTATCGCGGGCTCCTCAAGCCATGCATCCATCCAGCCGCAGACTGTCCAACAGCACCGACCTTTCCATTGAACAAAGCGGTGACAGTGAAGATGCTGCCCATTACAGGCGCAAAAAAGCACAGTGGCCCCAGAGCTGTCCAGCGAAGCTAGTCGAATGGCACCAACATACTTCCCATTCAAAAACAGTACTGGCATATTCATGCTGCCGAAAAGGTGCAACTGCTCAGTAGTCTCCTCCTTGATGAATGTCGTGGCTGAAAATTTTGAAAAACAATCCGTATCCATTCCACACGACGCACAACAGCACAAGGTGACAAAAGAAAACACAAAAAAAGACAAAAAAAAAACAAAAAAAGCAAGGCTCATCAGAGCACTTGCTGACGGCTGCCTACTCGGGCGCCATCTTGGACTCCAGTTGCATGCCTAATTCAATGCCTGCTTTAATTGGCCCGACATGTTTGCATATATGTGCGTCGACAATAACTAAACAAATAAAATAAATCTCTAAAGGGACAATAAGTCCTCCTAGAAATATTTGCTTGTAAACAAAGTGGCGGCAAAGCCTAATTAAAATCACATTGGTTGTTTCTCAAGGCACTGTTTGGGGGATGTTGTTGAAACGGGTTTTCCAAACACTCTCATCTTGTTTGTTTTCTTAAAAACGGAAAAACAAACAATAAAAAAGTGCATTAGATATGTAATCGGGTATTTTGTTACATCTGCGGTCACGTTAGAACGGCCGCCGATTGAATGACAACCGGCCTATGAGTTGTCATCCAGTATATTGGCTTAAAAGTGATTTGGGAGCAATCAGCTGCAAAGTAATTAAAAAATAGTGAGTGTGTGTGTATAATAAATGGGAAATGTGGAACAGCTGTCGGGAGATGACAATTCCACGACGGGAATGGGGGCAAAGCACGTCCCGGTGCGACAGTAATTAGCGTTCGCGACGACAGGAAGACAAGGCCTCCTGCTGGCCAATAATGGAGACGTACTATTAATAATCATAACTAGTGCATCTGATGGGTACAGTAACCGATTAGCCAAATCGTTGAAATGTTCATGGGAGGATTGATTAATCATGCTGAAACAACCGAGACAAAAACGTGTCTGCGAACATCTCAGGTGTTGTTGTTTGAGTACAAAAAAAGTTGTTGGCCGAAATATCAAACAATCGCGATCAAGTCAGTCAGGATTGCAGCGATGCCGCAAAATGCAACCACGACATGGGCAATATTGTAATGAAGACCTATCATATTTTCCGGTGTATAAGGCGCATTAGAGTATAAGGCGCACCCCCAACGAATGGTGTATTTTCAAACTTTTTCCATAGGCGCACCACAGTGTAAGGCGCACCCCCAATACATTAGAACATTTTCCAAATATAGTATATCAATATGTAACAGTTTTCCAAATATAAGGCACACCACATTATAAGGTACTACAGTCGAGGCTGGGTTTATACAACTTCTTGTACAGGGGGAAATGGAGTTGGTGGGCTGTAGTTGTGAGATGTGTTGTGGCTGAATATTACTTCACATATAAGGCTCACCTGCATATAAGGCGCAAGGCGTATCTTATGAAGAAAATCAAGGCTTTTCGGTGTGCCTTATACACCAGAAAACATGGTACTAATCGCTAGGCCAGCTGCCCGTGTCAATGTCAGCAATGTGTGATTCAGAAACAAGGATTAAGAGGCTTGATTTTAAAATGAAGAAAAATTGATTTCTTCCAGTGTTGCGTCCAAATAAGGGATCGAACACGTCGCAAGCCCTTCATGATATTTGCCTGTGGGATCATTACGAATGATAGAGTGGATAAATCTCTTTCGGTCTTTCAAACCAACCCTTGAAAGTTAGTTTAAAAAAAAAATAATGCGGCGGACTCACTTGACCTTCACGCGGCAGCCCTCGCCGCTTAATCAAGAAATCCATCAAGCCTCCGCCCAAGCGCGGTGGCTTAATGTAACGTTGAGCCGCAGCTCGCGTTGCTCGACGGCCACACTCATATTTGTCTCAGGGAATTAAGCGACTAAAATGCAAAGAGCGGCGGCGCGGGGAAGAGCCATCGACGTAAACGATGATGGACGACCCCGACGATCTTCTGCAACATCTTCAGTGTGCTCGCTATTTTCGGTCAACTCTCAACTGGCGCCGCCATTTTCGATTATATTGAGCAGTATTTTCTCTTCATTGGCACACCCCAGCTATCCTTGAAGAAAAAAAAAATCTTTACATGCTTTGCATGATGTTATTTCGTTTTCTAACTCGTTTTCTCATCTTTTTTTTTGGCTTTTTTTTTTGGTTTTTCTTTTTTGGAACTTCAGGCCCAATCGTCGTGTCGGGAAGCCATGAAATATGCATGCCTTGCGAGAACCCAGCGACAACGCGGCAGCTTGTAAGCCGCTGTTCTCGGATCAGTAATCCAACAAGTTCACATGCGTTTCCTCGGGGTCCTTCATGAAAGCGTCAGCACCATGTCGGGAGTGTTGGACTGGTGTCTTCCCGCCAGCTTCTTAATTGTCTTGCGAGTTTCGCTATTGTCACCGGCGACCCCGCTTGAGATCACAAATGTCGAAACTAGCTTTTAATAATGGTCTTTTTTTCATGTTTTTTTAGGAAGCCATTTAATCATCTCAAGGTGAAACCACTCCGTGTTATGCGGTGGGCGGCGCTGAGGCAGCTCAGACTATCTTATAATTTGGGATTTATCAATTTGATCTCACTGCAGATAAATTTGTGCGTCCTTGAACAACAACAATGAAGCCCTGAAAACACCTTATCGGGTTCTACGAGGGTTAAAAATACAATTTAAAAAACATTCTGTAATTGATATCATAAAACCATAAAATCGCTCTTTTTTTTTAACCAAAATTCATCTTAAATTTATTTGTTTTGAAAATAGGACTAATGAAAAAGCAAATTCAATCAGCTCTCATCGAATTACAAATGTATGTGTAAGAGTATGTGGAGACCCGTGGTGGGCCGTCAGGGCCTTCAAGGCCTTCTCTGCTGGACTAAAAATATCCGAATCACAGACTAATTTCAATTATATTTCTTCCTTGAATTCTTATTAAATAAGTCCAAATTGCCTATCAGCTTCCTTTCATTGCTTTTCCCCTGTTGTGCTGCTTCCAGACGTGTGTTTTCGTATTTAAGCATTTAACTAATCACATTTCAGGGTCAGAAATCTACCCGGACGCCTTCACAATCAGTTCTGCCTGGAGCATAAAAATCAATGGCGATTAAACTGTTGCTTTAACCAATCAGCTTTAGAGTTGGCAACGCACGGCCTGCTCGAAGGCGCTGGAAACGTTTTTTTTTTTCTCGCTACCTATGATTGGCTAGTCACTTGAATGGTGAGTCACTAGCTAATAATAGTGTAACTAGCCACTAGTGATGAGAACATACTGGCATGAGCTAGCACACTGTATTTGTAGCAAGCTGCATAAGCAAATTTGTATTTTTGACTTGATTTCATAGCAGTTTTGTCAACCCACAACGGCTGAAGAAAGAGAAGAAATGGATTTGGTAGCAGTTAAATACACTGTTAAAGCCATTTTCAAGACGGACTTTTCAAGAGTAGATGGACATCATTAAGGTTGGACAGTGCCGTAGCTAGCAAAAATAGCAAATAATATTGCATTTAATGAGGTTATCGTGAATCCACACATTCATCGTAGACATTCGAACAGTTTAATGACAGTATTTCTTAAGGTTCTTTGACTCACAAGTTATTTATAACGGCACCCTCTCGTGGACGTGTAGTAATATCACACAACACTTACAGTTTGGAATGATTCGGACGAAGCACTACTGAAGGCCTAGGAGTGACTTGCACGGCCCGACACTGGTGATACATGTGGTTAGTTCTTTCTGTCATTTAAGAATACTTCAGATAAATAATAATTAATTGCATGCATAAAGAAATATTGTGCATTAAAAAATATTTCCCATTTTGCTGTTGGAAATATGGAATCACAATTTAATCTGTCAACCTGAATCATTGAGTATTTATTTATGTATTTTAATTTTTTAATACCGTCTGTGTTCCTGATCCAGTCGAAAAAAAAATCCCAAAAGTATATTGGGCAGTCAAATTGTAATCGCATCATGAAATAGGACGCACACTCAAACAACGTTGTCGTTTTTAAAGGCAGCAGAAAGAGAAACATAATTGCTTATAAAGCGTTATTGGACACCGCGTTATTGTACACGCCACATGGGGATGGTGGGGGGAGTCAAATCCTATTCACAGGTTTAAGTGAAGATAACAAAAGGCTTTAGTTGGTGGAATTAGAACATTCCAACCGAGTCTTTTTCATTTTTTTCTTTAACAGGCGGTTAAAAATGCCGGCTGGAGACGCCGTCTTGCTGCTGAGCGCCAACATGGGGACCGGCGACAAAAGCCGCTAAATGACTGAAACATTGAGAAACAGCCAACTCCAATGAGATTGGCGAAGCCTCATCTTGGCTGAACTTTACAAAGCATTTGGAATGAACACTTTGGATTCCGGCTCATTATAAGTGATGGGAGGAAGATTATGAAAGCCGTGAAGAGAGGAAACTCTGGAGCTAGAAACCCCCCCCCCCACCCCACCCGAGCCCCTTCCACTGAGCGTTGCATTGTCGTAGCTGCGTGTGCAATCATAGATCACACGATGGACAAATTAGCCCTGCTGGAATCTGCGCCTGAGTCTCCGTGGATCCTTTCACACCCGCGATCTCGTGGGGCGGTGGAGTGTTTCAAAGAGTGGAAGAAAAACAAAAAGGAGTGTGGGATGTAGCCGGATGACAAACACAACACAATTCTCATCAGGGTGACTGCTAGGTTTACGATTTATGTTCTGACACGTCAGCGACGCCTCCTCCTCCATCCCACAAACTTTTTGTGTGACTCCGAAAAATCCCAAACTTAATTACAACAAGGGCTGAGCCATGAAAATGAACTCATTTAGCAAGCCATTGCCACATATCTGCCCCCTTCTATTGTCGTTCCAGGTTTTTTTTTCCCCTTTTGGTTGGTGTCTAATTAACCCATTCACATGTGCAAAAATGTGTCCACTTCAGTGCTAGGGTTTTTGTCATTATCACTCAAATTCCAGAACCCACAGAATATTGAGTTTTAGGACTACACACACATCCAATGCAGCATAACAATCCATAGACTCTCTTCTTTCATAAGAAAAAAAGGAGTGAATTCCTAAATTGTATGGGTCTGGAGTTATCTGAGCTTGAAATGGGGGCGGCGCATCCAAAATACAATACATACATACAGCGATACCTCAGTTTACGAATTTAATTGGTTCCCAGAAAGTGTGTGTAAGGTGAAAATTTTGTCTGCCAAACATTTATTTCCCATAAGAAACCATTACAAATGAGAATAATCCGTTCCCAGGTTCCCATAAAACGTAATTTTCTACTAAATAAGCCTTAAAACTACACAAAATATACCTTATTTTATGTACAATAAATGTACTATTGTGTTGTAATTAAAGACATGAACTGCACTGCATAATACATTTGTTTTATTTACCTTTGTGATGGTAGTTGTCAATGGATGGTAGCAATGGTCGACTTAGCGTAATGGTACTGGGACAGCTAAGTCACACAAACGCACACCTCTGTCGTGTTTTTCGATGATCTCCTTCTTCTGCTCGACCATAATTTTCTTTTATGTCCTCTTCGGCTTAACACTAGCCTGTGATACGTCTGTGTAAGCTCTCAGTCGTACAGGAGTGGTCCATCGATGAGAAGGTTTCTTCAGCCGTCATCTGTACAAAAGTGAAGGTTTCGGACGTTTCGCCTCCTATCCAAGAGGCTTCGTCAGCGAACTAAAGTCTGACTGATCGTATCGGCCCCATTTATATATCCCTAATGTTAGGGATATATAAATAAATACGACGAAATAATACGACCAGTCAGACTTTAGTTCGCTGACGAAGCCTCTTGGATAGGAGGCGAAACGTCCGAAACCTTCACTTTTGTACAGATGACGGCTGAAGAAACCTTCTCATCGACTAGCCTGTGATGCGGTCTTTTTCGGATCCATGATAGCAAGAGCACTCCACTTGATAACAAACCACGTCTGCACTCAAAAGGGGATGTGGAAACTTAGTGCGGCAGCCACTGTGGCGCAGTTTGACCGTGTGGTTTGGTGTTCTTCCGCCGACCACTAGTCCACCAGCCACCGCGTGATTTGGTTCGTTTGCCGATAACTAGTTTGGATGCCAAGGAATAATTATCAGGAATATAATGCTCGTAAGCTAAAGTGTTCGTAAGATGAGCTATCACTCCATTGGTTTATATAGCGCTTTAACAACAGCTGAAGATGGAACCAAGTGCTAACATGGAAAAAAAGGAAATGTGCCCCCCTTGTGGAAGGGAAAACATTGCCAGAGGCCGTGAGCATCACTTTATCGGCATAAAGCAAGAAAAAACAAAACCGAACTAATTCATGAATGGTGCTCTACATCATACTTTCAATTCCCAAATAAATTCGTGAATGGCAGTGAATGTGTTAAATTCATTTTTTGTCATCTTCGTCAATGGAAAAATCCAAAAGGAAGCAGCCATTGTTGTGTTGGTGAGAAAGGACGCAATCCCGCTGCCTGTAAAACTTTTGTAGCATTCGATTTGGTCCAACAAGGTCGGCGGCTTCCCACCGGGTTCCCGTCGCGGTTGCCCTTTTACGAGATGTCGTACATCATCATAATATGTCATTCACGATCACTGGGATTCGAGAATTGGTGTGTGTGTGTGTGTGTGTGTGTGTGTGTGTGTGTGTGTGTGTGTGTGTGTGTGTGTGTGTGTGTGTGTGTGTGTGTGTGTGTGTGTGTGTGTGTGTGTATGTATTGCTAGATGAGGCCAAGATGGAGTGCCAACAAGGGCTTGACGAGTGGTCATTTTCACAGTATTCTATCAAGCCCTTTTGCACATGCGCGGTTGATCCACATGCGTGTGCGTGACATATTTATTTTTTGCCGAGTTAATCATGCTCGCTGATGTACGTGCCATCCATCCTTTTTTACGAGCTTCACGGTTGCTCAGCCAGGGTGTCTAACGGCAGCATCTCATTTACGCGCCGCTGTTGTTTTATTTATTTATTTTTTCTGTATGCCGAGCGTGACTATAAACAATCGGATGTTTTTGTCACCAGGAGTCGACTCCGGGTCGAGTGCAAAGCATAACGGACCCCTCGTTGATCACCCGAGTTGTGATTGGTTGCGTTGGATTATTATCCCCCCTCCATGACCTGATGTTGTCATGGCGACTGCAGGAAAATTGTCTGCGTTGTGGAGTCTGCAATATATAAATGATCCCAGGCAGTTTTTTTTCATGCTTTAATCTGTCAGGCTACCCATCCGTCATTTCCACATAATTATGCTTCATTATACTTGGTGAAGCAGCATGTGACTTGTTGTTAAACCTTTTCCGGGACAGCGGTCACAAACGGAGATCTGTTACGGGTGATAGTGTTTCCAGCAGAGGCATGACCAAGCTCACGACTAGCTCAGCTAACAGCAATCAAAAACTCAGTCCTGCCACTGCACGGCGATCAGATTGATGGACGAGATGTCAGCGGCGCATCGGCGGTGACGAGGAAAAATACGACGAAAAGGGCGTGTGACGGAGAACAGGTTTAATTATCATCTCCTCTTACTCCTCCGTGACTTGCTGTACTTTATGGATAGGAGGGGTGGTAAGCTCACGGATGTGGGTGATGATTATTTGCCGGCTATGCAGTGTTGATGCATCAGATGTACGTCAAGTCTTTTATTAAAACGCTGTGACTAATCCGCATCCATATTTAAAAAGAGAACCATTTTCCTGGGTTGGGTTGAAAAAAATGCTCTTTTTTGCAGTGAAGCAGTATGTGGTTGAATGTTGAGTGCATGTGTGACATGAGACCTTTCGGGTTGCACCCGTGTTTGTTCTGTTCAGTCTCTGGTGAAGCAGCATGTGCCTCTTTTCTTGATTATGGCCGCTCCTAATTTGAACGATACATCACTGCCTGTCAGAGTGACGGGAGATCACGTTTGTTAGTGTTTTTGTTAGTCTTGTCTTTGTTTGCCTCACAGGCTAATGGGTGGTGTCGCAACGTCACCAAACGTATCACATTGCGCGGTTTTCTCTAGCAAAGTGCTCAGTGATTTGAAATGGTGTGAAGTAAAACAGGAGGCGTTTTGTTGCCGTTAAAGTTAGCGCTACTATTCATGGATTAGCTAGATTTTTTTTTAGGAGTTGTGTTTCTTTCACCGAATGAATCCAAATCATTGGCAGCGCCCTACCCACTCTCGAGGACTTGCACATTGCAAGAATCAAGACAAGAGCGCGGAAAAATCCTGCTTGACCCTCCGCACCTTGCTCACCACCTTTTCCAGCGACTCCCGCTCAGGCAGGCGCTACCGATCCATGCGGACCAAATCATTTATTAGTGTCCTCTGTACTTATTTATCATGTCTTTTTGATGATGATACTAGTGCAGCATGTTCTACCAGAGACAAATTCCTTGTGTGTTCTATATACTCAACCAATAAAGATGATTCTGATTCTGGTTGTTTTGATATCAATTTGATGCCATTTGGCAAAACGCGTAAACCAAGTCTCCAAATATTTTTATCACCTAGTTTTTGTTTCCGCCAGTCATGTTTACTGAGGAGATATGAAGTGTTCAAAGAGTCACCTGCACCTCCCTCCCCCATCCATATCTCCAAGCCAAGGCATCCCCGTCACCCACACACCGCTGTAGGCACGATAGGGCAATCAGCTCACTGGGGAGTCACAACGTCCAAATCCCATAGACATTTTGTTGGCGGGCAGCGCCCCGAAACGTCCCCGGCTTGCCAGATATTCTCCCTTCAGTGAGCCGCCACGAGCTCGGGCCTATCAACTGACAACCACCGCTTTGGACGGCGTCCACGTTTGGACTTTATCCGTCCCCCACAGATGTCTGATTAGTGTTGCGTGGTGTGTTTGTGTGTGCGTGTTTGTGTGTGTTAGAAACTAACATCCAATAAGGTGATCATTGTCATAGAAATTCTGCTTGGGCCTTGTTGCATTTCATTATTTTGCACCTTGTTCAGAATCAGAATAAGAATGATTAGTAGAACACACAAGGAATTTGTCTCCGGTAGAACACGCTGCACTAGTATCATCATACAAAAGACATGACAAATAAGTATGTAGGACACGAATCAAGGCTAATCAAATCTAATCTCATCAAATTCCTTCATGTAAGTAGTACCTCTCAGGAACAACTGTGAGACAATGTGCAAAGTATCAAGCAAAAAAAGTTGGTGGGCAGGGTGTGCAGGGTCAACTATGATTTTTTTTTCCGCGCTCTTGTTTTGATTGTAGCAGTGAGCAAGTCCTAGAGAGTGGGTAGGGCAGTGCCAATGTTTTTTTTTCAGCTGTCCTAACTCTGTCCGTTGATGTCAAATTTTGCCCATTTTTGTGGCGGCCCCGAACCAAACCGTGATGGAAGAACGCAGGATTGATTCAATGACTGCCGTGTAGAAATGTCGTAGCACCTTTTGTGGCACATTGTGAAAGAAAAAAAAGTGTGCCTCATTGTTCAAGGTTGTTGTTTTTTTTGGTATGTTTATGGTCATGCATCTTCATATCCATCAATCAATTTTTCCTGAACCGCTTATCATCAAGATGGTCGCTGCAAAATTTGAGACATGCCTGTCGACTTTGCTGAGGCGCCGTGCGGCTCATTTGCCAAAGTTGTTTTTCGTACTCCCCGTTGAGAGTAGCTGTCAATGTTTGCCACCACAAGGCGGCTCATGTTTACGTAAGCGCCGCTTTTCTTGTAATCCGAAGACCTTGTTTGTTATTTTGTTTGCATTATGGCATATATGAATATGGCTCATGGTGGTTTTTGGGCTCCCTGTACTGAGTAACTGTAAACACTTCCATTGTTTAGTTGTGAATCGCCCGGTGTTTTCTCCTCTTCCACCAGGATGAAAATGATAAAACAACGGTTGTTTCTCATTTGTTGTTATACTAAAACCATTGTTTTGGGCCACATGCTGCATCTCCAACTCCTAAGACAAAATACTTTGTTAGCGGCTGACATGAGGCTGCCAGTTTGGGTAAAATTTACATTCGCAGCTGTGTGGCGCCTGCAATGAAGTTGTCCTCTAAAATATGACTCACGCCTCCACGGTGTCACATCTCGCTGCCATCTGGGGCGCGCCCCGCCCCTCCTGTCACCTCCTCCGACATTCTTGGGAGACGGCCCCTCCAATCATCATTCACCTGGGTTCCCACAGCTGATTGTCATTCACTGATTGTGCCTTCTGCCTATATCTGTCTGCCGCTCACTACCGTCTTCTGTCGGAGTATTCTTGGTCATTGCCATTTCCACGTCCGTGTTGCCAGGTCTGCTATCATTCAGTTATCTTCCTTCACTCATCCCTGTTTGTTATTATTTGATGCTGTTTCCAGTAAAGACTCTTTATCCACCCAAGCCTGTCACGCCGTGTATTTCGGGTCCTTCCCTAACACCAAAAGTCCGTCGCTCGAGGTCTGCCTCCTAGCACTCGAGCGTTCGTCACACAATACTCCGACCACCCATGGACCCCGCCGGCGTTGACAGGTATTTTACCGCCCTTGTACAAGAGGCGGAGCGTTCGAGCCAGCTGGCCCAGGCGATTGAGGAAATGCGCCACGCCACTACCTCGCTGGCTCAACGCCTCAAGGAGATGGAAAAGAGCATCGCCACCCTCTCTGTTCCTCCCCCCCCGCCCGTGGGCAGGCGCACGCCCCCGCTACCCCAACCCTCACGCTACGCAGGCGAAACCGAGCGCTGCGCTCAATTCCTAATGCAGTGTGCGCTCGTGTTTGAACAACATCCTGACGCCTACGTTAGCGATAAGGCTAAGGTAGCCTTCATCACCAGCCTGCTCGCGGGGGAAGCCGAATCATGGGTGCTGGCGGTACGAGAGTCCCGACCGGAGCTGTGCGCCTCGTATCCGGACTTCGTAGCCGAGATTCGCCGGGTGTTTCACCATCCAGTGACGGAGGTCGAGGCGGAAGGGAGAATCCTCGACTGCGTCCAAGGGGCCCGTTCGGCCGCAGAATACTCCGTCGCTTTCCGGATCCAGGCCGCTGGCAGCGGCTACGGCGACCGAGCGTTGAGGGGGGTGTTTCGTCGCGGCTTGAATTCCGACCTAAAGGATGAGTTGGCTACCCGCGACGCCGGCACCACCTTCGACGACCTCGTCGGGATTGTCATCGGCTTGGATCAGCGTCTTCGAGAGCGGCGAAAGGAGCTGAGCGACCGACGGCCCGAGGTACCCCGAAGCCGACCCCGGTCGACCACACCCGGCAGCGACCGCGCGCAGCCCCAGGAGGGACTCTGTGAACCGATGGTGATAGGGGGGGGAGACGACCGCTCCAACCCGAGGGCTCGTCGCACCCGAGGCCCCCAGCCTAGGACCCACGGCCAATGTAAGTCCCCGCCGAAACGGAATCCGTTGGGGGCTAAGTCCACGACACGAGTCACACGGTTGGAGCTGGAGAGTGAACTATTTGGCCCCTCCAGCTGCCAAAGAGTGCGGGCACTAGTGGACTCGGGGGCCGACGGGTGCATTATCGACCCCCACCTGGCCGACCTGCTGGGCTGCCGACTTTTAGATCTCCTTCCCCCTAAGGAGATCGTCGACCTGGATGGCCGATTATTAGCCCGGGTCACCCACCTCACAGCCCCACTTAAGCTCCGAGTGGCAGGCAACCATGTGGAGCACCGCCAATTTCTTGTTATGCCCTCCCGGAACGCGCCATTGGTCTTGGGTCTCCCCTGGCTCAAGGCCCATGACCCATCCATTTCTTGGGAGGGCCCCACCATTCAGGGCTGGAGCCCCTACTGCTACGCTAACTGCCTGCGGTCGGCTACGGCAGGGCGTAACCCCTCCCGCGGTGGCCCGCCCGAGGCCATCTGCCTCAAAGGCGTGCCACATTGCTACCACGACCTGCGGGAGGTGTTCAGCAAAGACAACGCCCAATCCCTGCCGCCCCACCGACCGTATGACTGTGCTATAGACTTGCAGCCAGGGGCTCCATTACCGGACTCCAGACTTTACCATATTTCTCAACCGGAACGGGAAGCCCTGAGCACTTACATAGACTCCTCTCTAGCGGCAGGACTCATTCGGCCGTCGCGTTCCCCGCTGGGCGCAGGGTTTTTCTTTATCGACAAGAAGGACGGATCCCTGCGCCCATGCGTTGACTACCGGGGCCTGAACGACATCACCATCCGCAACAAATACCCTCTCCCCCTCATGGATTCGGCCTTTGCGCCCCTTCAGTCCGCCACCATTTTTTCTAAATTAGATCTTCGCAGCGCCTACCATTTGGTCCGAATCCGTGAGGGGGATGAATGGAAAACAGCCTTCAAGACGCCTTTAGGGCACTTTGAATACCTGGTGATGCCGTTCGGGCTCACGAACGCGCCTGCCGTATTCCAGAATTTAATTAATGATGTGCTCAGGGACTTCCTCAATGTTTTTGTTTTTGTGTACCTCGATGACATTCTTATTTTTTCTCGCTCTGCAGAAGAACACCGGCAACACGTCCGACGGGTCCTGGCGCGGCTCCTGCAAAACCGGCTCTATGTGAAGGCAGAGAAGTGTGACTTCCATGTCCGCTCTCTGTCGTTCCTGGGGTTTGTGGTGGAGCAGGGGCAGCTCAGGGCCGACCCCGCCAAAACCAAGGCGGTGGTGGAATGGCCGATCCCAAAGACGCGCAAGCAGCTTCAGCGGTTTTTGGGGTTTGCCAACTTCTACCGCCGCTTCATTCGCGGGTATAGTCAGAAGGCACTCCCCCTCACTAACCTCACGTCCACCAAGCTCCCTTTCAGGTGGACTCCCGATGCTGAGGGGGCTTTCAACCGCCTCCGTCGTGCCTTCACCAACCCCCCCGTTCTGCGTCATCCCGACCCGGATCTTCCGTTCACGGTCGAGGTTGACGCATCCGAGTCCGGAGTAGGGGCCGTCCTTTCCCAGCGCTCTCCCACCGACCAGAAGCTACGCCCCTGCGCCTTCTTCTCCCGCCGGCTCAGCCCCGCCGAAGCCAATTACGACGTCGGCAATCGGGAACTGCTGGCGGTCGTCCTGGCCCTGCAGGAATGGAGACACTGGCTTGAGGGAGCTAAACACCCCTTCACCGTCTACACGGATCACAAGAACCTGGCGGCCATCCGGTCGGCCAAGAGACTTAACTCACGGCAGGCCCGATGGTCACTCTTCCTCACCCGTTTTGACTTTTCTCTCACCTACTGCCCAGGGTCACAGAACACCAAGCCCGACGCCCTATCCCGTATCCATGAGCCGGCAGAAAGGGAGGAGACTACCACCAACATCCTGCCGGCCCAGCGCATCCTGGGCGCCCTGAGGTGGGAGGTTGAGAGAAAAGTCCAACAAGTCCAGGGAACCACCACCATCCCCAGGGGCTGTCCCAAGGATCGCCTGTTCGTCCCCCCCCCCCTACGCACCGAGGTGCTCATCTGGGGGCACACATCTAAGATAGCTTGCCACCCGGGGGTCAACAGGACGATCCAACTCATCGCCCAACGGTTCTGGTGGCCGGGGTTTAGGAGGGACATCACCCTCTTCGTGAAGGCCTGCCCGACCTGCGCCCGTGGAAAGGCCTCCCACCAGCCCCCGGCCGGACTCCTCCAGCCCCTACCGGTTCCGTCCAGACCCTGGTCCCACATCTCCGTCGACTTCGTGACAGGCCTCCCCCCCTCCCGTGGCAAGACGGTCGTCCTCACCGTAGTGGACCGATTCTCCAAGTCGGCCCACTTCGTTCCGTTAACCAGGTTGCCGTCTGCCACCGAGACGGCTCAACTCCTGGTTAACCACGTCGTCCGTCTCCACGGGATTCCGACTAACATCGTGTCGGATCGGGGACCGCAGTTCGTGTCCAAGGTATGGAAGCGTTTCTGTCGGTCCCTAGGGGCATCGGCGAGCCTGTCGTCTGGGTACCACCCCCAGACCAACGGACAGACGGAGAGGAAGAACCAGGACCTGGAGGCGGCCCTCCGGTGCGTGTGCCTCCACAACCCGGCGTCGTGGGCCCTGCACCTACCCTGGGTGGAGTACGCCCACAACTCCCTGGTCTCCGCAGCCACAGGTCGGTCCCCATTCATGTCCGCCTGTGGCTATCAGCCGCCCTTATTTCCCACACAGGAAGGCCAGGTGGAGGTCCCGTCTATCGACCATCACCTCAGACGGGCCCACAGAGTCTGGAAGGAGACCAGGGACGCCCTGTCACGCACCGCATCCCGGAACCGGCGGGTGGCAGACCGCCATCGACGGCAAGCACCCAGCTACCAGGTCGGGCAGGAGGTCTGGCTATCTACGAAGGACCTTCGGCTGGCAGGGTCCTCGGCCAAGCTGGGCCCACGCTTCACGGGTCCCTTCCCCATCGAGGCCATCCTCAGCCCGGTCTCGGTGAGGCTCCGGCTACCACCCACCATGCGGATCCACCCCGTGTTTCATGTTTCCCTCCTCAAGCCAGTGGAGACCAGCCCCTTAGCCCCCACGCCCGCCCCCCCACCTCCCCCCCGGATATTGGACGACGGACCAGTCTACACCGTGCGGGAGATACTGGACTCCAGGCGCAGGGGCAGAGGAGTGCAGTACCTGGTCGACTGGGAGGGCTATGGACCGGAGGAACGTCAATGGGTCCCACGGGCCTGGATCCTCGACCCATCCCTCACCCGGGCCTTCCATGCGGCTCACCCATCCAAACCTGGGGGGCCGCCGAGAGGCGTCCCTTGAGGGGGGGGCACTGTCACATCTCGCTGCCATCTGGGGCGCGCCCCGCCCCTCCTGTCACCTCCTCCGACATTCTTGGGAGACGGCCCCTCCAATCATCATTCACCTGGGTTCCCACAGCTGATTGTCATTCACTGATTGTGCCTTCTGCCTATATCTGTCTGCCGCTCACTACCGTCTTCTGTCGGAGTATTCTTGGTCATTGCCATTTCCACGTCCGTGTTGCCAGGTCTGCTATCATTCAGTTATCTTCCTTCACTCATCCCTGTTTGTTATTATTTGATGCTGTTTCCAGTAAAGACTCTTTATCCACCCAAGCCTGTCACGCCGTGTATTTCGGGTCCTTCCCTAACACCAAAAGTCCGTCGCTCGAGGTCTGCCTCCTAGCACTCGAGCGTTCGTCACACACGGGAGCTGTCGCAGTAGAACTTTGCCAGCTTTGCAGTAACAATGTGTTTTTTGTTTTCTTTGTGTGCTAAAAATAGTAGTGCCCAACGGACGGTCTCAAAAGTGACCCGCTCGGTCACCAATCGGACGCCGATGTCTTGTTTTTGTGTAAAAGTGGCCAAAATCGCCGTTGTGCACTTGCCGTCCCAGATGCCTTGTGAACGTTCTTGCCCTGATGGATGATCGGCGCCGATAGCGCTCGGCCCGGATCCATACCGAGTCTCATTTACAATAACAGCGCCGAGGCAGAGAAGTGCAGGCGAGTGCATTACAGTGCGTGATCAATAGCGCCTGACAAGGCCTGATGTAATAATACGTACGCGCTGCTGGCAAGACGTTTAAACGCATGCACAAGGCCTTTCTCCATTAGGTAGAAGCCCTTGCGTGGTGACAACTGTGAGACAAACTATTCATTTTATGCGTCACGCTCAAGTCAGATACCGAGAACACCTCACACTCAATTACCGTACGCCTTCCTCCTCATCAAACGCCCCGGGCGCGTTTAGCTGCATTTTGGAAAAGGCGACAGTTTGTGATGGGTGAACAGCATGGTTGGTTGGAGACTGGAGTTCAAAGGTGTCAAAATGAAGGCCGGGGGCCGGATCTGGTCCACAGTATCATTTTATGTGGCCCGAAAAAAAGCAAATCATGCATGTCAACGTCTGAACCGAAATTTCAAACTGTCATATGCAATTCATGGTAAAATGTCTCCTGACCAAAGCTATTAACTCATTCACTGCCAGACATGTGCAAGGGTTTTTGTCATTGTCACTTGTTTTGTCATTGTCACTTGAATTCCAGGACCCACATAATATTTAGTTTTAGGACTACATAAACATTCAATGCAGTGTAAGAAACCTGAGACTCTCTTCTTTCATCAGAAAAAATGTTAATTCCTAAATTATATGGGTCTGGAGTTATATGAACTTGAAATGAGGGTGGGTGTCCAAAATACAATGCAAAACATACATAATGGTTTATATGGCTCTTTAACAACAACTGAAGCTGGAACAAATTGCTAACATGGACGAAAGGCAAATGCTGCCCCCTCGTGGAAGGCAAACACATTGCCAGAGGTATGACTCGTGCTTTATCGGCACCCAAGCATGAAAAAACAAAAGCCGAACAAATTCAGGAATAACAGCGAATGAGTTAAAATGACAAACAATTTATGAACACTCGTTTGATAGCCCGGCAGTTGATGAAAGCATGAGCGATAGCAGGAGTTGTATTTTTTTATATTACAAGCCAGTGGAGCCTTTATCCTAATTCATGCTAATTACCTCACGAGAATCTCCTGCCGCTGCTCAGCTTGTTTTTGTTGTTGTTTTTGTGTGCACTTGTGCGTGAAGCTAAAGGGTTTTTGGTGTTCAAGGAAGTGAGTGGGAGTGACGCCATAACCCAAAATAGACACGATTATGTAAATGTGTCCGCGTGCACCGCATCAAAAAACCGCATGTTCGCGGCCTTTTGTAGCAATGCTTTTCATTGGGTGGCACTTTGATGGCAAAAATAAAATCTTGTGTTTGTTGTGCGGCGCATTTCCGAGGCTGGTTGGTCAAAGGTAGGAGTGAGGTGGCATTCGGTGAAGCGAGAAGGTTGGAATTGGGTGATTCATGTTTAGGAGTGATTCAGGTTTAGGGTTATGTAATTACTTGGGTGTGCATCCATCCACGTCACACAATTGGGAAAAAATTAGTGCATCCAAAAGATGGGCTGCCAAATGTAAAACAAAGTAATGTCGTTTATTCTACACACTGTATAATTGACGATTGTAAAGAGCAATACATTTGGGAAACTAAACAAATGCTCAAAAAAGAATTAATCAACATCGCAGGGACAATGCTGGTGGGCCTCAATCTGCAGGACATCTGCACCTAAAATCTAGCAACCACTCATTTGACGACATCGAGGTTCAAATCTTAACTAAAGAAAATAGATATTTTGAAAGAGAGTAAAAGAAGCAATGTTCGAAAACAGCAAAACCATTCACTAAATCGCCATGGTGGTTTAAAGTTTAATTTAGACTGTGCATACAGCAGTCTTCTTAGGCCGATACCACGTAGGCTTAGTCTTGCTAATGAGGTGAAACCAGAGCCAGAGATAGAACAATGGAGGTAATCAGATTGGCTTCATGGAGGTTTGATTTAGACCGTGCTTACAACAGACTTCTTAGGTCGTTACTTCATAGTCTTACTCATGCTAATGAGGTGATACGAGAGCAAATAAGACAATCAGAGCCAGGAATTGAACATTAGAGATAATCAGAGATAGTAATTTGATTGTCTTCAGTCAGTGGTCTATTGCTCCCCCAACCATAGAGCAGGGACCTATGAGAGCAGAGGTCTGGCACCTCCACCTCTGTTTATTAGGTATATATAAGGCCAGAGTTACCAGCATAACTTTAGTTTACTGACAAAGCTCTTCAGATGAGAAGCGAAACGTCCAACACTTTCAAAGAAGTACAGATGATGAATGAAGAAACCTTTTCCTCGATGGACCACTCCTGCACGACTGAGAGCGTACACAGACAATTCGATCTGGTTTAGCTGTAACTGTTGACATGTTTATTAGTATTTGTGCTGGCGTGGAAAGGCTGCAAAACCGACGGCGCAATTTGGCGACTGCGATCGCATCATCGTGGCCATTATGTGAGCTTAAGCGAGGCGTGTTTGTCGCTGTAAGCTTGTTTGTGCGTCAAGAATACGATGCACGCATATGTGTTTGTGGCGCAGTTCAGGGGATCATTAATTATGGGTGTTTCCCCGATGTCTGCTCCAGGACTCGTATAGCGTGCAGGAACAGACACGGGCTCACTGTTTAAATGGCATCCGTGCTGCTGCCCTTGGGGCCTTGTTACCAAAGCCCCTTTTTTGTTTTGACTGACTACCCTTGAACTCATTCACTGCCAGACATGTACAAAAATGTGTACACTCCAGTGCCAGGGCTTTTGTCATTGTCACTTGAATTGCATGACCCACATAATATTGAGTTTTAGGATGACATAAACATTCAATGCAATGTTAGAATGAGTGAATGAGTTAATCCCCAAGGATGTTTGGGTCTCATGTTAACAAGATGTCTGCCGCTCACCTCCACAGCTCCCCCTTCGGTCCGCATCATCCACTCGGGGCACGCGTGCAACGTGGAAGAGGAGCGGCACACGGAGCGTGTCTACACCATCCGCGAGGGCGAGACCCTGGAGTTGAGCTGCCTGGTGACGGGACATCCTCGGCCGCAGGTGAGCCCCTTGGGAGCGATGATTGAAGTGAGATGTGATTGGTTATTACCTCAGCGACGATGATGTCATTTGCAATCGACCGCAAGTGGCAAAGATGGCTAAAAAGTGGTGTTATTTTTTTCCCTAATGATATCGCACGATTATTATATGAATCCAAATGTTAAGCAGGGGTCGCATATAGTAGTTGCTAGTGAGACGTGGGTCGATTTCACTTCTAACTTTAAAGTCTGAATTCTGAGATAAAAGTGAGAATGCTGCCATCTTTATTTTATTTTATTCTTCTTTTCTTTTATTTTGACCCCATCAAATCCATGGTAGCATTTTAACTCATTCACTCCCTTTCACAAATTTATTCGGGAATTGAAAATATGAAGTAGAGCACCTTTCACGAATTTGTTCGGGTTTTATTTTTTCTTATTTGGGTGCCAATAAAGCGCTGGTCATGGCCTCTGATAATGTTTTTCCCCATCCACAAGGGACAACATCTTTTCACTTTTTTCCATGTTAGCCCTTTATTCCAGCTTCGGCTGTTGTTAAAGCGCTATATAAACCAATATGTATGTATTGCATTGTACTTTGGACAGCCACCCACATTTCAAGCTCATATAACTCCAGACCCATATAACTTAGGAATGAACTATTTCTCTTCTGAGAGAGTCCAAGGTTTCTTGCGCTGCATTGAATGTTTATGTCATCCTAAAACTCAATATTCTATGGGTCCTGGAATTTGAGTGAAAATGACAACAACCCTGGCACCTGAGTGGACACATTTTTGCACGTCTGGCAGTGAATGAGTTAATCACTCTCTCTGTCATGACATATTTTCCACATGATGGCGCTCATGATGAATTGGCTAAAAAGTGAACCATTTGGATGCAAAGCCTCATTGCTTCATGATGCATCATTTTGTTATCACTCCTTATAACATATTGTAACGGCAAATTTTCACTTGACTTCCCCTTTTAAAATCAGAGTAGAAGTGCAGCTTGTTTTGTTTTTTTTTTTTTAGGGGGAGAATCGGGGGGGCTGCGACGAGCCAATCAGGTCGCTCGCCGCTAAATGCCAGCTAACTTAGTCCATTTAGTGACAAATGTCAGCCGTCATCACATTTACAAACACTGGCAGAATGTGCACACACACTAACCTTTTAAACACTCGTCCAACGTTGCTTCCAATTTGCTCGCCGGCACACCCCAAATCATGCGGGAAGCTCGCTGCTGTAAATCTTTACAGCAGCGAGCTCATTTGCATTCATTTACATAACCTCACCACCGCCACTTTGGTCGATAGTACATTTCTCGAGCATATAACGTATTGATTTTTTTTTTTGCTTTTAGTCTTCGATAGCTAAGCAAAAAAAAATAATACAACATCAGCCCTGGGATGACTTTTGCTCTTTGGCCGTCGCTCCCGTTGAAAGAGTCGGCAATGATGAAGCCATCCCACAATTTTGTTTCATCCCTCGCCTCCTTTTGGCTTGGCTTTCATCCATTATGTCCACACGGCCATGTTTGACGACCAGCCTCATACAGCCTGCCACCGATTTTCCACCCCCCCTCTTGCGTCTTCTGTTTCAATTATCCTCTGTCCACATTCAACTCACGCCGCCACGGGTCAGCAAGTACAAATAGGCCGACCTCTGGCCTTTGGGATATTTCACTCGGAGACGGACTTGTCGGCGTATGTGATCTGTTTCCCAAGACGCTCAGCCTTCGGCGAAGGTGTCAACAGATGCTTTCCTCTATTTAAAAGCCAGTCAACCGCTGTTATTTTCACAGTGCACCTCGCCAGCATCCTCAAAAGGCGGTGGCATGCTTTACGCTCAAACTTCGCTCACCATTCAACCTGCGGTGAAAAGCACCAGCGTTAAAAAAATAAATAGACAAAACAAAACAAAAAAAGCGAGGTCACAAAAGGTAGCATTCTGCATTAGCAACCTTTCCCAAGTAGAGTTTTTTTTTTCAGCGCATCAGCCGGTTGCACTATTTGTTTCCCGTTCAAGCGAAATCTGTTGTTGGCGATGTTGCTTTTGTTCAATTTTCCATCTAGCCGTAAATATTTATTTATTTATTTGACACCCTTGTCTGTTTTAGTTTGGCAATGTTTCTTTTCAGCACTTCCCACAAGTGGACCGCTTCTTTTTAAGCAACCAGCGCAATTCAATGCATTTTCTTTCCCCTTTTCTCATCCCCATTACTCAGCGCGTTTGCCATATTGAGTCGCCATCAATGATTTTTTTTTTCTTTCAAAACTTTATCTGGTTATCCACCCTCACACTCGTTTTTTCCACTCCTCTTTTGTGCTTAACTCGTTCACTGCCATTCGCAAATGTATTCGGGAATTGAAACTATGACGTAAAACGCCATTCCCAAATTTGTTCAGGTTTTCAATTTTCCTGTTTAGGTGCCGATAAAGCGCTGACCATGGCCTGTGGCAATGTTTTTCCCTTCCACAAGGTGGCAGCATTTCTTTTTTTTCCATGTTAGTTCTTTGTTCGAGCTTCAGCTGTTGTTAAAGTTTTATATAAACCAATATGTATGTATTGCATTGTATTTTGGACTGCGACTCTCATTTCAAGCTCATATAACGCCAGACCCATGCAACTTAGGAATTGGAATTAACTATTTTTTTCTGATGAAAGAAGATAGTCTCAGGTTTCTAACGCTCAATTGAATATTTATGTAGTTCTAAAACTCAATATTCTGTGGGTCTTGGAATTCAAGTGAAAATGACAAAACCCCTGGAACTGGAGTGGACACATTTTTGCACGTCTGGCAGTGAATGAGTTAAATATTTTCTATTAAGCACCGTCTCTGGTTGACAAGAGAACCATCAATTGCAGTTTTGTCTGCGGCGTCCTTTCAGTACTCACCCCGGTCTATCTCGCCCTTGTTTTCCGCGACATCATTTTCATCTCCTATTTTATTTTCCGCACTTACGTCTCGCCTATTCTCCCCTCCGTCGCACACCCACATCACGCCGTACCGCTGACCCAACGCCATACCCGATCGGTTGATTGTGATGCTCGGCCACGCGGCTGAGTATCATGGACCGCCGTGGGCGCCGAAAAGGAAAACGCGCCGAGCAATTACGGAAGCGTCACATGGGGGGGAGATGTTGCAGTAGGAATTATGGGAGAGTCACCGGCTGTGGGTGCGTGCCGCCGCATGCCGCGCCGCCATAAGAGCGGACGTCGGGTGCATTTCAATTAGCCCTAGCGCCAGCTGGCGATCGGATTCGCTGGCGCTTTCTTTATGAGCGAATGTTGATCCTTTTATTGCGATGTCGGAATTAAGTTGGAGCCACTTTGTGACTTTCTTGGCTTAACTGTTGCAGGCTGGAAAGAAGTGTTGTCATGTTTCGTGTGTGCGCTTTTTAGCCAATCATAGTTTGCGAAAACTCTGACATTTGCGGCGCCTTTCAGCCAGCAGGTTTTGGGTTGCCAATTCGAAATCCGATTGGTTAAAACAACAGTTTCATCGACATTGATTTTTATGCAACAGGGCCTGCAGAAGTTATTGTGAAGGCATCCAGGTCGAATTCTGACCCTGGTAAAATGATGGCTGAAATGGGATTGGTTAAATCCTTCAATACTAAAACACGTCTGGAGGTAGATTAAATCAACACAACAATACTTACAGCTCGCTTCAGATACAGTGTGCTAGCTCTGGCCTTCATGCTCTTATCACTAGCGGATAGTGATACTATGATTGGCTAGTGATTAGCCAATCATAGTTTGCGAAAACGATCACGTTTCTAGCACCTTCCAGCAGGCCTTGAGTTGCCAACTCAAAATCTGATTGGTTAAAACAACAGTTTCATAATTTTATGCCTGCAAAATTGGTTAAATACTTGAATACGAAAACACACATCCGGAAGTAGCGCAACAGGGGAAAAGTCATGAAAGAAAGCTGAAAGACAATTTGGAATTATTTAATAAGAATTCATGGACAAAATCTAATTAACATCAGTCCATGATTCAGATATTTTTAGGCCAGCAGCGAAGGCTTTGCAGGCCTTGACAGTCCGCCACTGCATAAAACCAGAGTTAAGCTAAGAAAACAAGCAATCGTAATTTTTTTTGCTGAGGTTGATGCAAGCCAGTTTCCTTCTGGATTTGAGATATTTTCTTATGCTTAAAATTCCTAAAAACGGTAATTTATACCGGTCGGGTTGAACTTTTGCTGAACTCACGTTGTTTCCACCGGTTAGCATCGATCATTGCTGAGTTGCTGTTTATTTTAAAGTCTTAACTGCGCGCAGTGCTTTTTCTTCTTTGTGGCTTTGAATCATGCCACGAGAAGTATTCTCTCTTCGGGGCGCTCTTTAGAACCTTTTTATTTTTAATGGTCGCAGATGCTCTTAAATGTTGCTCTGGGACACACAGTGTGCGAGTGTGGTGGCTATAGCGTTTTCTTATTGCACAAAAAAAAGATTGTGGAAGTTGGATTATTTGGAATTCAGCATTTTTTTTCACGTCTATCTGTCTCATTTGTTCGTCCATAGATTTTTTTTGGGTGGTGGGTGGATTGCAACCATGACTCTTTCACATGGGGCTCCATTGCAAGCATCTGATACAAGGCAACATTATAACGTTTGTAGCCACCCGTCGGAGACAATCCCGGTCCGTGTCTACCTCAATGTGGTGCCGTCAAGATCCAAAACTAAAGAAACAGCGATACCCCCCTCGGTGGCAACGAATCCCCCTATGCACCGATATCCTTGTTCTATTCGATACTATCTACGTGGAATTTATCGCGTCACATCCAGCGAGGAAAAAGCTCTGCTTGGGAAGAGGCATTGACTGAAGTCTTACGCCGGCTGCCTCCGACCGTGCTCGCCGAGCCCTCGGGTCGCACTTGTCACACTACCTGTTCATGCTGCATGCTTTAATGAGGACAAGGGAGGACCATGATGGAGTCAATTACAAGGCGGTGTTAGGGAGTATTGCTATTTCACCTTTCATTACACAGCCATGCCTCGACATAACAGGGCTGCCGGAGCCCTGCCGTGTGGTTTTTGCCATATCCTGCCTCTTTTGGGTCCCTTCCTACTCCAATATACCTGATTCAAACCATTAGCTCATCAGCTAGCACTGTCGACACCTGAAAGCCATATTTTCTGGTGTATAAAGTGCACCGGAGTATAAGGTGCACCCCAAATGAATGGTGTTTTTCAAACTTTATCCATATATAAGGCGTCTCCTGCCCTAACCAAATGTTGGTGTGTAGACAGCGAGCTTAACAATCTTCCAATGCAAAACACGTTGCTCCTGGGAGAGCTGGAAAGCAGGCAGGACGGCGGCCCTCGAGGACCGACTTTGGACACCCCTGGTCTAAGATTTTTTTCCTTTTCTGTTTCCAGATTCGATGGACCAAGACGGCGGGCAGCATTTCGGATCGCTTTCAAGACTCCAGCGTCTTCAATGAGACGCTACACATCGGCAAGATCCTGAGGACACAGGGCGGGCGCTACTACTGCAAAGCGGAGAACGGCCTCGGATCGCCCGCCATCAAATCCATCCGGGTGGACGTCTACTGTGAGTAAACGGAAATTTTTGGGACGTCGGCTAGTTGCGCCCTAAAAAAAGAACTTTACTAGTGTGTTTGTGGCATTCTAAAACACTCAACAGCGGAGCCAGCAGCGGTCTTTTATAATGTTGTAACATTTTAAGATAAAGTCGCAAAAAATGGCGGGCTGTGATTGTTCTGTAGAATGCTCCGCTCTAAGAGACATTATTGTTTTTTTTGTTGTCGTTGTTGTAAAGTCTCAATAGAAACCCTCCACCGTCGGCCCCTCTGGCTCGCTGACAGTTTGGGGTTGCTCCGGGGATGAGTAAAATGCAAACCCGAAAGCTGTAATTGCACTCCCAAGGGTGAACGCACAGATGAACGCAACATAGGCCGTAATGGAATGAAGTTGGCATGTTGGAGAGAGAATTTGCTCGACATGCAAAGCGAGGCATGAATAAATCAAATAATATACGTGTATAAGCGAATGTACATGTTCGCTGTCAAGCCAAATGTGTGGCGGCAGTTGAGGGGTTAATTTTTGCAGACGTCGCACGTGATGAATGGTAGATACGTTTTTAGTCGTAAGATGAATTCTGAATTATGCAATGTTTCAGGCGTTCAAAAGAGAAAGGTGCAAGCAAGAAAGAGTTTGCATACCCTCAAAATATTTCTTATCGCCACAGAAATAATGTTTAACTCATTCACTGCCATACGTGCACAAAGGTGTCCACTCCAGTGCCAGGGTTTTTGTCATTGTCACTTGAATTCCAGGATTCATAGAATATTGAATTTGAGGACTACATAAACATTCAATTCAGCATAAGAAACCATTGACCACTGGTGTCAAAGTTGAGGCGCGGGGGCCAAATCTGGCCGGTCACATCATTTTATTCAGCCCGCGTAAGCAAATCAAACTTGTGGATTTCCATGATGCTAGGTGAAGTCCAAACCAAAAATTAGAATTGTCAAATGTGAACCACAATAACGGTCATTATTCTTGACTTCAGATTTGAAAACTATACATTAATTTGTTGTGTGTTCTATATGTAATATTTGGAGGGGATGAAACATTCTGTCTTCCCCAAATTCATAACGGCCCAGAGAGGAAACCGTAACTACAATGTGGCCCGCGGCAAAAATAATTGTTTGACACCCCTGCCTTAGACTATCTTCTTTCATCAGGAAAAAGTTAATTCCTAAGTTACATGGGTCTGGAGTTATCTGAGCTTGAAATTGGAGCAGCTGTACAAAATACAGACAATACATACATATTGATCTATATCGCGCTTTAACAACAGCTGAAGCTGGAACAAAGCGCTAACATGGACAAAAGGCAAATGCTGCCCCCTTGTAGAAGGAGAAAAACATTGCCAGAGGTCTGACCAATGCTTTATCGGCACCCCAGCAAGATAAACCAAAACACGAACAAATTCGGAAGTGGTGCTCCACGTCATGCTTTTCAATCCCGAATAAATTTGAGAATGGTAGCGAATGAGTTAATAATTATTTGCATTCATTTTTGAAAAAACGCTGCACTTCCATTTTTCTTCTCGTCTACAAAACACGACGCCCTTGCATGTGATCTTGCACGCAAGCGACTTCGCCCCGAACAATGCCACCGTTGTCCCTCGTAATTGATTGGCCTATGCAGCACGCGCTATTGTTAGCATCTTCCCATGTACATTATTTAAAAATTAATTCACGCAAAACCGATGTTTTGTCGGCAGACCTTAGCAGCAATTATATATATGAGCATCAGGTTTTTTTTGTGAAGAAATTCCACGCCACGTTCACCCAGATTGGCCTTTTTTTGGATGCTTGAGGAGGTTTTGCCGTGCCAACTCTTCAAATCCAGGGCCTTCGGATTTGGAATTATTGCTCCCCAGATTTTATTCATATATGCAGCTATTATTAGATCAAAGCCAGCTTCATGAAGGCGTGACTCACCATCAATAGAATCAAAGGACATTTCGACGGCAAGATGGATGGCGGGCAGAGGCGCGATGACACGGGAAGCCATCGTTTACGCTGATAACCCGAGCCGGCGGCCCACAGGAGCTCGTGATTGCTCGACCGCCAACCCTGCGCTAACGCGTTTAGTCCACCAAAGCGCATTTTCTACCTGCTGACACCTCTGTTGTTTGTGATCCGCTGGGGGGACCGTCCGGAGCAAAGTTAATAAAACACACTGGCCCCAACTCTTAAAACGGATCGATCCTGATCTTATGGAGCTCCTGTTTTTATTTATTTATTTATTACCACCCCACCCTACTGCCAGGGGCTCGTTTCGCCCTTGTTTTCCCTTTTATTTTGTCCGCCGTGCATTTTGCCGCAGCGGCTAATGTTTGGCTGATTGAAGAGGGCTTAAGAGTTGTGCGGGGGCAGCCGGCTCATTTCAGGCTCCGAGAGCTCATTGACCACAATAGCTCAAGGAGGTTTGCGGCAGCAGACGCGAGTTCCCAAAGGGGATCCGGTCAGAATGCAACCACCGCCCAGCCTTTTTATTTCTTTTTTTTTTTTTAACTCATTCACTGCCAGACAATGTGCAAAAATGTGTCCACTCTAGTGCCAGGGTTTTTGTCATTGTCATGTCAAGACCCACAGAATATTGAGTTATAGGACTACATAAACATGCAATACAGCATTAGAAACCTTAGACTCTTCTTTCATCATGAAAAAGAGTTAATTCATAAATTATATGGGACTCGAATTCCAGCACCAACAGAATAATGACTTTTAGGACTACATAAACATTCAATGCAGCGTAAGAAACCTTAGACTTTCTTTTTTCATTAGAAAAAATAGTTAATTCCTGAATTATATGTGTCAGGAGTTATATGAGCTTGAAATGAGGGTGTCTGTCCAAAATACAATGCAATACCTACAAAGCGCTAACATGAAAAAAAGGGAAATGCTGCCTCTTTGTGGAAACAAAAAAACATTGCCAGAGGCCATGGCCAGCACATTATCGGCACCCCAGCAAGAAAAACCAAAACCCAAACATTTTCGGGAATGGCGCTCTACATCATATTTTCAATTCCAGAATAAATTCGAGAATGGCAGTGAATGAGTTAAAGACGGAGCACTTAATTTTACGTTGTGTTTCATTCACTTGATCTGTTTTATTGGCAGTGAGGGCGAGGACTGAGATGTTTAACGGACGCCGGCAAAGTGACGCCTGTCAAATTTGGCACAATGCTGCATAATTCGGACGTCTTAGCGGAAAACAATGCAAAGCGGTTTGTTTAGTCAAACAGAACTAATCCAAATGAGGAATCACAATGCTCAGTGCACACATGCTAAGCGCTCTGCAAGGGGCGAGGGGTTCTTAACCCTTTTGGGGTACAGCGGTAACTTCAGTAGACAGTTTAATCATGTGATCAGGTTACAGGGTACGTGATACAGCATATTCCCAATGCTACATCTTCTTCTAATGCTTGTCTGGCATCAACGAGGCGAGGATAGTCAAATTCAGGCCCCAGAATCGGTTTAGCTGAGCATCATGAATTTTTGTTGGCAGGTTGACCGTAATTGGACTCATCAAAAAGTCCCGCACTGTTAAAATGAGCAGGAAGTAAGCAGTTCTGTTCTTTTTGCTCATTTATGATGTCCTTCAAAGATGAAGATGTCTTCGATTTTATTTTCAGATTTGTTTTTTTCTGCGCGATTTCATCCTATTTATGAAACCTTTTGGCGGGCCCGCCAAAGCCGCTCCTTCCGAGTCTCCTGCTCCACGTTGGAGAAGATGCGTGCAAAGCTCCCCTTAAGTGCTTTTAGATGTAAATGAGGGCGGCGTGATAAATGCGACGGCGCGGAGGAGTGAGACGGGCCTCCTCTGGATGCCATCGTACAATGGATCGGAGCATTCCGCCTGCATTATGGGAATGTTTGCTTAATGGAGGTAACGGCGCTTCACGACTGCCCATTAGTCTCTCGAGGATTTATCAGCGGATTGTTTCGACTTCACTTCCTCTTTTCTAATTGACTCTGTTTGTGTCTGATATGCTCATGAGATTAACACCGGCATTTTGAATTCCCCTCCCCTTTCTGCAGTGGGGAAAGGTCACCAAAAATAAGACAAATCCATTGAAGGCACGTTTGTTCTTTGGATTTATTGCATCAGGTGTGTTGGCGGAAGAGATGAGGGTCAAATTATTGTCTTTCTGGTACTACGGTTGACATATAGTATCCGGAGTGTCTGCTGGGGTATGGTTTATATTCCCCAGACATGCATGTTCGATTTTACGGAAGACTGATATGAATGTGAGGATCAATGTGCCCTGTGATTTACCACTAACTCCCCCGATAGACAGTTGAGATTGGCTGCAGTTTCCTTCCCGGCCTTTACTTGATGAATAATTACAAGCTAGTCACGTGCGCTGCGCTAGACTGCGTCGTAACTTCGTCGGTAGCCAGGCGGCGATACGCATTCGCGTGGTTATGAGCCACTAAGTCTGCACCAATTAAAAGCGCATTAAAGGCCTCCCGCCTTTTGTTGGTCAACATAATCTGTTTGATTATACACGCTAATGGAAATAAAAGCACATTTATCGGACGATCGTGACAGCCATTGTCGATGCGGGGGAAGCGCTGTTTTGGTTGCAGAATAATGCGTTTCCGTAAATAATTGCCAGTGGGAATTAATGGAGTCGATTGATCCGGGGATTTGTGTCAATGAGGTGTCTGCCTTGATAAGGTTTAGGCGTTATGTTGACTGAGATGTCAACTGTGTACTAATGACTATTCAGGTTTGCCTTGTTGATGTTTTTTTTCCATTGCTTTTATTGATTCACTGATGCATGCAAATACACATTTGCCAGGGCCTTGCTGCGTCATCTTGTTGACACGACTTTGTTTTTGTGCATCCGCCATATTTGGGGATCTGACCAAGTCATATTGCCCGAGTTATCTTGGTTCCGCAGGTGGCCGCGGCATCATCATCAGAGGGCAGCCTATCGTTCACACCGACTAACAAAAACACATCAATCCGCGCATAGTCGTGGTGAGCGGGAGGAGCGGGTGATTGCAGAGGTAGAGGTCAGCGCTGGCGAGATGGAAAATTACCCGCTTGGATTCATGTGTTCCATCAACGCGGCAGTGCAAGTTATAGATCACTAATAGTGCTTATTAGCCTCTTGACCAGCACGGTGGTCCTGCAATAGAATGTGCGAGCGCTCAAACGCACACACAAAATTGTCGGCTGTAGCATATTTATTATCGCTGCCGTATGATTTCTTGAGGTTGTGACGCGGCAGTAGTACATTGCCGTTTGCATAAGCGTCTGTTGAGTCGAGAATGGCGTCACATTTTATGAACGAGTAGCCGAGTGGACCATTGAGCAGAGAATGGCACTCTTGCTTTTTCTCCCTATTGACAGTATCTGGGCAGGGTTTGCGATGAGAAAAGTGCCGCAGAGACCGCCACAACTCCCGGATTCTATTTAGGGTTGCACTCGCTGCCAAAAAAGACTATGACGTGTAAATTTAATCTATTGTACATTTAATTGATTGATGGATGGATTGATTGATGGATGGATGGATGGATGGATGGATGGATGGATGGATGGATGGATGGATGGATGGATGGATATGGATGGATAGATGGATGAATATATAGATGCATAGATAGGACATAGATAGGATGCATAGATAGGATGGATAGATAGGATACATAGATAGGATGCTCAAGACTGACAGCGTCCGATTTGCGTTTTCTATTCTGATTCATCTCAGCGGATCAGACGAGAGAAAAAAAAGAATGACATCAAAGTAAGGAGAAAAAGGGGGAGAAATATTGTGTGAGAAGAACACCCAAGAGGCGACAAAGGGAGAAGAAGAAGAAGAAGAAGAAGAAGAAAAAGTTCCGCTGTCGGCGTGGTGCTGGTGTACGCGGTACATGAAAGGAAGTTTTGATGTGAATATGAATCACCTTTCTTAAGTCCTTCATCCCAACCTGTCTGCCTATTTGTCCGACAAATGTTTTCATAAGGCCGGTAAAGCAAAAAAAAAAAAACTACTCTTCCGGAATGAAAGGCTTTTTTTCTTCATTGGTACGTGACTATCATTAAAAGCGACATTTTCACTTATTCTTCTGGATTTCTTGCCAACCGGGCGTGACTACAGGAGGTAATTGCACTCATGCAGTTTTTTTCCACAGCACTCCATGGGGATGGAACATCATTTAGAATTTATCAACTTTCTTTTTAATCCCGCGCTGCAAACATTTCCATATTTCATTATGAAGCATCCACTTTATCTTCAGCCCTGGTTACTTCGCTCCAGAGCCAACTGATAACTATGCATATGTCAAAGCAATGGGTAGTGTCCATCTGATGTAACAAATAGTCATATACAATTTTACAAGTAGAGTTCCTCAAGGAACTGACCATGACACTTTTTTTCCTGGAAGTCGTGTGTGTGTGTGCGTGTGCGTGTGTGTGTATGTGTTGCAAACAGACTACAGAAGGCTAGCCCAGTTGTATTTACTTTAAAAGCTCCTGAGAAAGGCGCCTTGCCTCCACGATCTCCCCTTTGCCTCCCCCATCACCTCCCCTTTTCCTCCACTGCCCCAACCTTCCCATCAAAGGTAATTGCTCTTACCCGAGATGTCGTAATGGATCCTGGATGAAGTATTGACCACTGCTAGATTTTGATTAAGGGGCTACAGGGGCAGAACGTGTCTTAAATAAAATGTATAGGAATTAGCATTCCTCCACTGAAGCAGATGTTCATCTTCTCTCTTGTGTTGCCTACTAACCATTGACATCGAAAAATAGAGTTGAAAAAGGAAGCGAGAAGATCCGCGCGATGGGTCCTTTGAAACGACGCGATTAGCATGCCAAAGGACTTGACCTCGCTGCCTGGTTAAGGTGATTACCTTTTCAATCCATTTAATCAGCCCAGAGTGCCTTTTCCTTCAAATGGCCGACCATTCTGTGTCACCCGCGAAAAACCTGCAGGATTCCTTAGTGCACGAGGAGCCGTCAAGTCGAGCCGTCTCATGCCGTCCACATTTCGATCGGGACTTAAACAAAACAGCAAGTATTGCTTTGAAAACGGGTAAGGCACATCTTTGGTGTTCAACTTAAAAGCCTCATACCAGGCATCATCCAAAGCCAGAAAATTTGCGTGTCGACCCCCTGCTTACTCCGTCTCGGTCTCACACACAAGAGCGACGAATGCTTTCACCAGGCCGAGAGCAGCGAGCACTCTGAAATTACCGTCGCGGCAAGCAATTCACCAACGGAATACCAGTTCCATCTCACCTTTTGTGCTATTAACATGACAGGCTGGAGGAAGTCATATTTCACACCCCGATACATAATAGGGCTGAAGCTGGCAAATTCACAGGTCAAATTAGACCGCCGAAGGAAAAGGACAGTCTCACGCGAGCAGTGCGACAGGTGCTTCAGTCGGTCGACCTCGCTGAAGGTCAAGTATAATCTGTGCATTTGTCAGCATCTGAAGTCTTCGCACAGTAACTGAAGCCCTTTACACCCTGTTGATGCTCCGCTCCGTTTTTGTTCCCCAGATCTTGATGAGCCAGTGGTGACGGTTCACCAGAGCATCGGTGAGGCGAAGGAGCAGTTCTACTATGAGCGGACGGTTTTCCTACGTTGCGTGGCCGTCTCCAACCCGCCGGTTCGCTACAGCTGGCACCGCGGCCGCGAAGTGCTGACCCAGGGCTCGGATAAGGGTGTGGAGATCTACGAGCCCTTTTTCACGCAGGTAAGTCAGACACGACACGGTGCGGACGAGTTAGTCATGAATGTTGGTCTTAGCTGTTGTTTCGAGCCAATACCATTTGATGCAACTGAGATCAGCACCATCTATTGGTCGGTCTGAAATGTCTTCTGTTCCCAAGTACCAAATCCTTGGTATAACCTCGCCGAGGAGGACCAGGCAGAACGAGGGGTGATGGGGTTGTTGTAATTGGCCTTTTCCTCTCCTGTAAACATGTTTGAAATGCCACCAAGGAAAACGATGGCGACAGATCGCAAATTCAGAGATCCCATTTTAGAGCCTCTGAATGAGCCAACACTCAGGATGGGTTAAATCAAACAAAACATGGCTTTTATTTGTTTTCTGGCTTCCCGGGGAATTCTTCTCATCACATTCTTGGTCCAATCTCAAGGCAAAAATCGAGCGCTGAGGCTATTGTATGTCAAGGCTCCACTCTCGAACTACTTATCCCCCACCCACATCCAATATGACGACTGCTGCTGCCACGAATAATAATTAAAGCCAAATCTGTTTTCCTTGGCTCAAAAGCATGTGTGTGCTAAGAAGTCAGCTAGATCAAAGGTTCACGTCCGCATCGCAGGCTTCCGGGCCGCGTAGGGGGCGAAGGTGGGGAGGGGGGATAATGGCTGACAAGCCCAGCATGCTATTTCAAAGGGAGAGGAACCCCTGCAGAGTCCATTAGCGTTGCTGGAAAATAGTGGCAGGGCTCATTGTGGACTCAAGAGTCATCTCGATGTCTGGCTCAGACTACGTGACTCCTTCCTACGCCACTACACATTTGATTATTCCCCGTCCTCCTTCGTTTCCACACAAGTAAATAATCCCCCCCCTTTGCAACCGCCTGCGTTGGTGTCCCGGCACACATTTGCATACTGCTGTCGTGCTTGTGGTCCGAGCTGCAGGGAGAAACGAAGATCTTGAAGCTGAAGAACCTGCGGCCACAAGACTACGCGAACTACAGCTGCGTGGCCTCAGTCAGGAACGTGTGCGGCATTCCTGATCGGAGCGTCATTTTCCGGCTCACCAACAAGACAGGTACAGATGTCGTAAAAAGTACGCAGCCCGATCAGATTCCAACCTAGTGGTCTTGGCAGCCTCACCGTCCATCAAACTGTTGGTGGAGGACCCCATTGTGGTGAACCCCGGGCAGACGGTGTCGCTGGTGTGCATCACCACTGGCGGGGAGCCGCCGCCGCTTCTCACGTGGCTCAGTGCCAATGACAGCCTCCCGCAGAAGAGCATGGTGAAGGGCGGCACGCTCACACTGCCGGCCATCAGCTCGGACGAGGCCGGCGTCTACAGTTGCGTAGCCAGCAACAACGTGGGAAACCCGGCCAAGAAGTCCACCACCATCGTTGTCCGAGGTGAGTGGTCATTATAAATCTGAAAAAGCCATGGTTGCCATTTTGGTTTCTTTGGATCTCTCTCCAAAAAGAACATTTGTAATATGATTGTGCGTCCATCTTAACTTAGTCACTTCCAGACAATGTGCAAAAATCTGTCCACTTCAGTGCACAGGCTTTTTTCATTGTCACTCAAATTCCAGGACCCACAGAATATTCTTTCTTCAGAAAAAGAGTTAATTCCTAATATATGGATCTGTAGTTAGATGAGGTTGACATGAGGGCGGCTGTCCAAAATACAATGCAATACATACATACATATTGGTTTATATAGCGATTTAACAACAGCTGTAGCTGCAACATAGCGGTCACATGGAAAAAGGGAAATCCTACCCCCATGCGGAACTGAAAAAAACATTGCCAAAGGCCATGGCCAGCGCTTTATCGGCACCCCAGCAAGAAAAACCAAAACCCGGATTTGACAAATTTGGGAATGGCGCTCTACGTCACATTTTCAAATCCCGAAAAAAAATGCGAATGGCAGCGAATGAGTTAAGAAAGTCCCTAAGAACCATCTAGCTGAGCATGAATTATTAAAAAATCCCCACCAAAACAACAACTCTCCGGGAAACCCTCTTTGCATTCGCCCGCTTTCCCCAAATCCAACTAGAGCAGATTGGCTGACGTTCATGTTCTTGAACTTGCATTTTATTTATTTATTTTCCCTGCAGAGAACGCCTCTTTCATCCGCGAGATTACTTCGCGGGGTCGCCTCGGTGTTAAACTAAGCCCGCTTCCGAAGGCGTTTTATTTATGCAGCTGTAAAGTCTCTGGCATGAAAATAAAATCTTCCACCAATCACGTATGATAGCGTAAACCCCCCCCCCCCCCCTTTGACAGATAACCCCTCCACTGTATTGTGCTGCACGCCATATCACTGATGACATCCGAAGGCTGCCGGCTTATTTGTATTAGACGGAAGATGTCGGGCGTCACTGCGGGCAGTGGCTGTAGTAAATATTCTATCCTGATTGATGTGCTGTTGCACACGGTAGAACTCACAGACGGTCTTCGGATTCGGTCGCTATATTTGGAAAGATTGGGTGACATTTGAGCAATACACACCTTTCCATTTCAACCCCATTAAATCATTTGCTGTTACACTCATATATATCAAGAAGGTATACATTGAAAATTCATGCTTCCGTGTTGTCCGCTTGTAATTTGAGCCACACAAACCTGTGTTTACGTTGAGGCGCTATCGAAAAACAGGAATAGCCGTTTCCGAGTGCATCGTAATGGCTATTTAACCTTTCCGAAGTCTTCCATTTCATTGGGCTGCAGCGGCACGCCGCATTTTGAGAGAGGGAGGCGCTTAGTCTTGGCTTCATTTTCCGTAAGATTTAGTATCCATGCTAATACATATGGGCGCTGACAAATGGCAGCACAGACAAACAAA